>NC_133345.1:20810466-21410466 GCF_030506205.2 Paramisgurnus dabryanus | reverse complement strand
GCTTTCATCACATCCCATAAAATATCTTGGCAAACCTTGTGACTTTAATGACAAGGTACATGTAATATGGAAGGTTTTTTTGGTCTTTTTTAAATTAATTAATTAAATTATAAAATAATTAATTAAATTATAAAATAATTAATTAAATTATAAAATAAAAAATAAAATCGCAAAATATGTCCCAAATTTGAAAATTAAATGCTAAAATAAAAATTAAAACATTATATTAAATTATTTCATTTTCATTTTTAACGTGAGGAAGCATCATTCCGGCCAATTTAAAAAAGAAAATTAAATTGATGATTTGACATTTCATTTTCAATATAATCTTGAGTCAAGACTGACAATATTAAAATAAAAAGTCAAGCTTGAAAAGGAATCTGTAAATACATTTTTAAAAGGGTTTTTATTCATACCCAAGCAATAATAGGGACAAAATTAAAATGTAAAGTTCAGTTTTAATTTTATGTTCTCTTTAAATTATTTGTTTTCATTTTCTTTTTCGTTTTCATTTTCATTTTCAACTTGTATGCAAATTTAATGTTAATCAGTGGGTGGCGTTTATTTACTTGCTCAAATAAGGGGATTGGCTAACGCTGCGTTGCTAACTCAGCGACTGTGTTGCTGAAATAGCGACTTTATTGCTACATCTAGGCCCATTTAGACAAACTTAGCGAATGTTTGGCTGAATCTTAGCTTCACATCTGTACAGATAGGCTACTGTGCGCTTGTACTGGCCCACGAGTGCCGGGTGGTGCTGTCCCGGTGAAATGTGCGTCTGGTGTCTCGATGCATGAAGCTGGGCAGTGTAGGAGCTGATGACGCGTGGATGAGATTCGCGTTCATTGTTTACATTTGAAAGGAGGAACAAACAATAAAAAGTGGCTGGTCCGCTGTTATGTGCGTATTTTCACACATTTGATCCGGTGAGGCGTCAGCCATTCTCATCAAATGCATACACATAGCACAGTGTGATTATCGTGCAATACATAATTATGCCAAAATCCGTGATGGACTTGAGTATCATATGCTCGCAAAATTGGCGTATAAAGCACTATAATCACACTGCGTGTTATTTGTATGCATTTCATGAAAATGGACATCCAGTGACCAGTCACTTACTTTTGCAGCGGGCACACTGGCAGAGCAGACCTTCAGCCTTTCTGGCATATTTGTAAGTGGTCCTCATTTGTAACGCTGATTTGTGAGTAGGGCTGTGACCGTACGGGATTTTATTTTACCGTGGTGAAGAAGCAACAGAATCACGCGGTTAGACTGTTAGCACAACAACCCACCCCATATTAGTAAAACAACAAATTATATTAGCAATAACAATGTGAAATAATATGTATTTCTATATGTTAACTTTTGTTTTTTTATATCTTTTGAATATACTATGATTTATAGACCTTTTATGTCATCGTTTATAACCCATTTTATACAATACATTTCATAGAATAACAACCTGAAAACCTGCAGAAAGAACATGCAGAGTTTAAGATTGTTTCTGATGAGTTGTGCAAAACCTGATTCCTATTTCTTTAGACATTCATTTTCGGTAAACTCTCCGTGAATAGAAACACACTTCTCCAAACATGTTGAAACTCTTAATAATTTATTGTACAAACAATGGGTTACAAACAATGACAAAAACTGTTCCATAATTGATATTAAACTCAAAAGATATCGAAAATAAATATTATTTAATGTTATTATTGGTAGTATGTTTAATTAGATTTTCTCAAAGTGGATACAAAACGAAATCGACAATTGCATCATTACGTAAATAACTGCGCAAAACTTATGGATACTCCAATCATTGCTTTCAGAAATTCGCTTACAGTAGCTCCAGATATAAGCACAGCATTCAACCAAATAACGAGTTGTGCTGTCAGTATACGCGCTCCTGCCTTCATAACGATAGTTGTCATGTTTGCCCATTATAGTTTTAAATTATTATTATGCTATCATTATCATCACCAGCACAGTGCCTGCTTCTCCTTGAATGAGAAAGCTTAATATGCGAGTGGCTCGGACTCCTTGCACATGAATTTTCGTGGGCATGGCTCTGACATTTCCTTGCAGAGATGTTGTTATTCGCGCAGGGGTTTAAAACCAGGGAGTGAGTTGGTACAGTTCAAGAAATCAGAGCACTTGGGCATGACGCGCTTTATAAGGTTGCGGCCGTGACATCACCGCAGCTGGCATCTTATTACAGCAGTGATGCAGTATTACTGTGATATCGTCACAGGCCTTATGTGCGTAGCTCGTCTTCCACGCTTCAGCTATGGTCAGAAGAACTGTATGTTGTGTCCAGTGCAGTGTACACAGAAGACTCCGAGAGACTCGCATTTCACAGAGGACGCAAGTTCTGATACTTGTACAGACAACACATAGGCTAAATAAACAGATAATGTTCATTTAAAAGTAAGTGACTGGTCGGTGTATCAGCTCGTTAAACTGACGCCTCACCGGACCAGATGTGTGAAAATACGCACATATATAACAGCGGACCAGCCACTTTTTATTGTTTGTTCCTCCTTTGAAATGTAAACAATGTACGCGAATCCCATCCACGCGTCAGCTCCTACACTGCCCAGCTTCATGCACAGAGACACCAGACGCACATTTCACCGGGACAGCGCCACCCGGCACTCGTGGGCCAGTACAAGCGACACAGTAGCCTATCTGTACAGATGTGAAGCTAACATTCATCCAAACATTCGCTAAGTTTGTCTAAATGGGCCTAAAAGTCGCTAGATGTAGCAATAAAGTCGCTATTTTAGCAACACAGTCGCTTAGTTGGCAACGCTGCTTCAGCCAATCCCCCTTTTTTAAGCAAGTAAACGCCACCCATTGATTAACATTGAATTTGCATACAAGTTGAAAATGAAAATGAAAATGAAAAAGAAAATGAAAACAAATAATTTAAACAGAAAATAAAATTAAAACTGAACTTTACATTTTAATTTTGTCCCTATTATTGCTTGGGCATGAAAAAAAAGCCTTTAAAAAAATTTATTTACAGATTCCTTTTCAAGCTTGCCTTTTCATTTTAATATTGTCAGTCTTGACTCAAGATTATATTGAAAATGAAATGTCAAATCATCAATTTAATTTTATTTTTTAATTTGGCCGGAATGATGCTTCATCACGTTAAAAATGAAAATGAAATAATGTTTTAATTTTTATTTTAGCATTTAATTTTCAAATTTGGGACATATTTTGCAATTTTATTTTTATTTTATAATTTAATTAATTATTTTATAATTTAATTAATTATTTTATAATTTAATTAATTAATTTAAAAAAGACCAAAAAAACCTTCCATACATGTATGTGGGTTAGGTTATGTAAATTAAGCTGAAATTAAAGGTAACAGTAATTTAGGGTGCATGGGATATGCTTAAGAGTTTGAACAATACAAAATAACCATTTACTGACACTGTGTGAAGTTTAATCCCAAAAATGATTGGCATTACAAAAGTTAAAATGTGACATGCCATAAGAGGTTATACTGATATTGTATCATTACTTCATTACTGTACAAGCACTGGTGCTCCTTAGGATCAACCACTTTAGTGTAAAGGTGACCTGGAGGACATAATGGTCTTTGTTGTAAGCCAGGTAAACCGCCTTCATTTAAATAAGCTACCGTGACAGCAAAACAGTAGAGGACAACCTAACTGGGCCTAACAATAATTCATTCACAGCTGTGGGTGAAGTCAAAAGTTCTGCCCTTCAGCTGTCCTATGTGTGGTTACAAAGTCAGTCTAAGCAACATGGTTTATGACATGACCAAACTTTATCATGCAAGACATAATGTTAGTGCTGTCATTTGCTTCTTCATTAACAAAACGTTTATACCACCTTTATGACCAGCCTCCATATCAAATAGGCCACATATCAAAATGCTAAGGTGAAAAGATGCGCTATTGCTCTTGTTTCGTAGTTGGGTATCCTAACTAAATACCTATGGCAAAATAAATAATTGGCATTTGCAATTAAAATGATAATTCTGTTATGATCTGCACTTATCACATATCAGTGCGTCCTGGCCGGGCCGGCTGACCTTGAAATATTTACAACGCTGCAAAATCAAAACACAAATAAAACCACGCCTGAACACATATGATAACCGTTTACCAAATCATTTTGTCATTAGGTTAGACTCGTTACATCAAATAACAAGCGTTTAAATCGCAAAACGCTGCACAAGTCATCATTTAGCGGTCTCGGTGGAGCTCATCGTCCATTTGTGCAATTCACACGCTAAAAATACACTCGGCGCTCTTCCTTGCAACATATACATAGCGTTCAACTACCAATGGTGTGATAAAGGAAGCTTTTGCGTTTCATATGCATTGTATTAAACACAATGTATTGAACGAGATAAATATCGTGTCTTGTCTGCGTTTTAAATCGTTTTCTGCAGGGGAACAAAGAAAGCGCGAGCCCGCAAACCCCCATCTCTGCCACCGCGGCCGTGCGGCTCCCGCTTCATGTGGGACGTCATCGAGAAAATAACGTTATGCTAGCACAACCGAAAAGCGCGAAGAGACAACAAAACTGCTGAGACAAAAATGAAACAAGAGCGGAATGTGCGAGCCGGCTTTTTAAAAAGACAGGATAGTCCGCAACCGGCGTCTTTTACACCAAGCTTGAGGTATGTGGCATTTAAAAGATAAAGGTCTATCGCCTCAGCATTCAACGGTACAGTGCCGGTGAGGCTTTATTGACAGGTCAAAGGAAAAAAAACTGATGTGTAAAACTCACAGTTCCTTTGTTGCAAACTCTGGCAAGAAGCTGGAGCAAGAACGGCGGGGTTTTTTGATAGAGTGGCGGCGGACCTAGAGAGAGAGCTGAGGACTTTCAAGTAGCCAGCCATGTTTTTTTGTCGCCAAATTTACTCGAGGTTGCTCCCGACTTCTCTCCGATCGAAGGAAGGATCGAATGAATCGGTGCAAACAGCAATAAGCTCAACATTCTCCGCCTCCTTCTCAATGCAGACGTCACAACTAGTGTGGGGGCGGAGCTACATGTGTCAGCGTTGCACGTTTTCTTTCGTTTTCAGTTAACCCTTCACCGAACTTTCAGTGTAGTGCTTCTGTCCCATGTACTTGAAATATAATTATTCTTACATGTAAAATGTTTTTTTTTGTTGTTAATAATAGTTGTATGTACAAATCAGTCAAGGACATTAACCATTAACCACACTGTCTAAGTGACGCAGGGCAGGCAAATAACCTCTTAACATTCCGTTGCCTGGTTGCTGTGCAGCCCCGCTAATTTTAACCGGGGTGGGTTTCCATACTTGGAGAAGAAATGGGAGGTGCCAACATGCTGGACATGCGCAGATGTGCTGCATGTCACGTCAAGGTGCCAAATAGGTGAAGTGTCTGGGCCATTTGAAGGTTGGGTGGAGATCATGTCGAGGCCATGCATTTGGCTTCTATCCATCAAAAATGATTTCTAAAAGAAATACAGTATATGTTGATGCTGAAAAACACTAATACACATTTTATGACCACTTAATGTTGTGTCTCACAGGTCACAGCATACAATTGTGTTTTAGGTAATTGAAATGTTACACTGGAAATCATACAATAAAAACAGAAAATATGCACAGTAAAATTACGTATTTTTCTTAAAAGTTTGACAACTGATTAACCCCCCAAATACAATATAGAAGGATAAATGGCTGTTTAAAATTATTTATATCCAAAATCTTTAAAGAGCAAAGCCTTAAAAAAATCTTCTGTTTTATGATTGCATTGTCGTCATTTAAGTCTAAGCCATGATGCCCGTGTGAAATTCAACATGTAAACATTGCTCCACCACACTGTATGTCAATATGACCTCTGTTATCAGTCACAGGTTTGAAATGTGTGTAATTCAAAGCAAGCTGTTTACTTTACAGTGCAGATTTGCTTACTGTAGTCACTCAGCACTAGTCAAAGCAAAAAAAGTCCTATACATTTTACAGCACATTCACCAGCATTCAACTACTGTAGTGTACACATACAGTTATAAACAAGGTTACTATTGAAATATTTTGTCATGTACTTTGATACAGTTTAGTGTAAGAATAAAAGGATGTCAGGGTATAGTTAATAGTCATTCATAGACAACAATAACACAGACAGCAATAATAGTCATTCTTTTATTTTGTGTACTGATCATGAAGTAGCCTACTGATCTTAGTAATACATTTATCAGTTTTAAATGCAATTTAGGGCTGAAATAATATAGTGCATATCAAATTAAAAATGTAATAGCAGTAATAATTGTAATAATGCTTAAAATATCATAAAGATAGAATGACGTTGAAGTGGTATTGCACCTTAATTGCATTAATGGAAGTTTTAATTGCATTTATTGAAGTAACACATGTTTAACCTTGTGTTTGCTTAACATACCAATATACCAACCCACATAGCTGGCCAAAAATAACACTTGACTAAAAAGTTTCAAAGGTTTAAGACTCCTATAAAATGACTTATGTAAGTCCCATTAGATCAAAATGTATGTATATATTATAATATATTAATTCTATTATAATATCCATCATACAATTTTGTATATTATTATTATATATTATATCCAAAATGTATGTATTAATCCACAAATATAGGATGTTATCTTCATCGTTGAGTATTATTGTGTCCACCAGGGGTCAGCAATAAATCATTTAAACTCTCATTTTGTATATAAATACTGTTTCTCTGAATACTTTTAACACAAGAACCAGCAATGATATTCTTAACATCAATTAACTTTCCCTATTAAGCATTTTGGGCTGTATACAATTGTTTGTTGGTATTGAATTCAATAATTTATCCATAACAGCTTTCAAAAGCTGATTTGTGAACAACAGTATTGAAGTATAACAATGTCAAATGCTGACAACCGAAGTGGTTTCTAGTTGATTACATCTCACCTATTAGTCTACTTTAAATTGATAAGTGTGACTACAAGTTACATTGACATTAATCTTTTTAAAATGTTTTATGTACTTTGTTAAATCTGTAACAATTGTGTAATTTTTAACAGAATAATGTTCATTAATAATTCTTTAAGACATTTACTTGTCTTTAATTATTGCAGTCTAAGGCACAACACATAAAACTCTTTCAAATAAGTCTGATTCATATATCTAACATGATCCTACCCTCTGCTGGAAAAAAATGCTTTGGTTTTTAGATTCATCACCATCCCACAGGTTTTAATTTTACTTCTATTCTTAGGCACTATCATTACCGTGGGCAGTTTTCATCTTGAAATCATCAATTTTAACTACACCTTTATAAGAGGATCCTCTGTAATCTGTTAATGTAATACACTGGCCTATACAGGTCAGGTTCTAACCTCAGGAGATATTTGTGTTGTTACTCCTTTGAAATGTATAATAAATTCAACTTATACCTATCTCTACTTTTATGTCCACAGTGACTGCTAAACCCAAACCAGTGGCTGCTCTGGGGAAGAAAATAACACAGATATGGGACTTGGATGCTGCATTGGTGGCTCTGCTCACACTGAACCTGGTAGATAATAAGTACTGATTTCACCACAACATGCATATTCATCATAGTCAACTGAAAGATTAAAAACACTATAATTTTACAGACATTTATTCAAAATATACAATATACTACATACAAAAATACTATGCAATAAACAATGTAAACATGAGCACAACCTATAGTATGTCTCACAGTTTTAATATAAGACAGTTGTGATACAATATCTGATTCAGCTGGGGTTCATTAATAAATATGTGTTGGTGCTTTGCCACTCTTAAATGAATAGCAATTCCTGCAATAATAAATTATAAAGTAATTACTTAATATTAGTTTTGACACATTCCATGTGTATTTTATAATTACAAACCAAAAGCCTAAATCCATCTGCTGATTGCTTTTGTTAACGTCTTAATCCAAGGGAAATTAGTGAGGAGTTAGCCAGCTAACTCTACTACTACAGAACATTTATTATTTGACAGCCTTATTCAGTCAAGTGGCTATTAACATTATAGCAGCAATGAATCTGAAGCACTTTGCATTTGCACGTGTACATTTGTTCTACCACATAACATTGGCTGACAAAGGGATAAACCTACTTTCACATTATTCTGTACAATAGTCATTGGTTTATTACAAGGCATGTTCCGCTACAGACTTTAACCTTTTTTAAGGATGCTTTTATCACAATTTTTACCTAATTGTACATGTGATTTTTCACTTGCAAACCGGTTCTAATATTGTAATTCAAATGCTGTGCACTGTAGTAGTATATATTAATGTAATCTGTGATGCAGAACACCCTTTATTATCCTGCAAAGGCACTATACATATACTATCTATATATTTATAATTAGCTACAAACATTCAATCTCTTAAACTCATCGTGGAAATAACTGACAATTTAAATCTCTGAAGACAACCACCCTAGCAAGGTTAACTAAAGACTCTATATGAGGAGTACTGAATCATCTTTGCATTAAAGAGTAAGTCATAATTACATTTGCAACGTTGCATGTGTTATTGCAACCAATAAAGGATGTAATAAGTTACTAGAGACAGATTTTTCTATCATTAGCACACAGCCATTATTAACATTACACAAATAGATGTTAGCTTTTAAATGTTATTAATCTGTGCCAGCAACACTTCTTGTGCCTGCAGACCGCCAGGTTTTTTAATCAGGAGCCAATGGAATTTACTCTTTTAATGGCTATGATCTGCTGACCTCTGTGCTCCACTTTGACAGTCTGGTTTTACATTCACTCTCCTGTCCGCCTTAATGAATCTCATAGAGAGATGTCTAGACTTTGAAGACATTACAGTTAGTTCTATCTCTGTATTTGTTTGCAACAGAAGATCTGCTCCTGGAACTAGCTGTACAGGAGCTGTCAAATTCAATCTTTGTACACAAGAGAATAAAAGCACGCTCTCTCACCTGCTCTTTAACATGACAAACCCTGCGTTTGTTGTGGAACGGAAAATTGCACATCCTTTTGTTGGGTTTTTGCGACTGTGTTGTAAATCGCATTTCTATCTATGTTACACAGTAAAAAAAATCCTTGTTGCACTTAAATTTATAAGTTTAATTAACTTGAATTTACAATTTATTTTCACTTAATATTCTTTTCTTGCTGTAACCAAACAATAAATAAAATGATATAAAAACTCATCATCACTAGTCAATAAAGTATTTTTAAATTGATTAAACTTAAAAAAAAAAAAAATGTAAGTGCAAAAATTCATTTTTAAAGTGTGTAGGCATTGCTGTTTTTCCAAGGTACCACATTAATTGAGAGAATATCCCTTTGCCCTAAATGGCTACATTCAGTGCTAACTACCTTTAAATATTATTGGGTACTTGTTTTCACCTGTCTATGCATCAACATAATCTAAAAACTTAAATTTGCTACATCTTCATAGATTGAGTTTCATGATTGGTGGTTGAGCTCTTCGAAACTTGAAAGCTGCTTCATCTGTTCCACTTGCATAGAGTGCCTTCTTACAAGCTTTTTCTTCGTCCTGAGGTTGCCTCTCTTTGGTGAGTTTGGTGCTACTGGAGCTATCGATCGGATTCCTGCTGCAAGTGGGGACGAGGGCTTGCTGCTGGCTCCTATATCAGGAATAGGAGGGTTAGGGTTGACATTCAGTGGAGGCAGGTGACCCGGACGCGTGTGAGATATGTAGTCCAGCAAGAGCGTTCCGGAGCCACGCCGCTCCAACAGACCAGGTGCTCTGCATCTTCCTGTGCCAGGGGAGGAGGTACTAGGATTGCTGTCCAAGGACTCTCGCGAACCTGTAAGCATTGCAAGAGGGGATGTATTGAGCTTTCTTCTCTCCATAGGTGCCTTAGGAGAGTCTAGCAAGCTGGAATCTGTGTATAGCTGGGAGTCTGAGTCATAGTGCTCATTACCCAGTCTTCTCCGGTGCACTGTATCTCTAAGGCTAGCTGGTCCAAAGTTTGCTCCGGAGACCTCCTGCTCCGAGGGGAGAGTGCTACGTCGTCCCAGAGGCTGGTGCTGTGCTAGAGATCTCTCGTATGAAGCTTTGGATGATGTTGAAGTGGGAGAGATTTTCGTTGCCTGATCTCCCATCATTGGAAACAGGATATCTTTTCCATCTACGCTATTATGCCTGTACAAAAAGCCTCTTTTGGACAGACTCAAGCCGTTGACACCCGCAACAACGTTTTCATCAGAGTTTGCTCTCTTGTTCTCTTCATTCGCTGCTGCCAACACAGACGGGGCGATCAGACCCCAGGGCTCCGACTGTAATCGCTTCAGCTGGGGTAGTCGAGCCCTTTTGGGGTTAACTGGCTTCTTACTGGGGGAGGTAAGTCCATTGGAAAGTTTTGCTGCTGTGTTTGAGGTCGACTTGAACTTTGTTTGAAAATTAAATACAGTATCTTTCTCTTCCTCTTTGCTGGGAGACGGTGACGCATGGAGATCTATCTCCGAAGGTGAGGCACACGGCGCTGGGGAGTTTCTCTCGTCCAGCTCGGGCGAGGGAGGAACATTCAGGTACTGTTTAGTGGTTTTGGTTCCAGATGGGGATTTGTCCGTGGTAATGATAATGACCTCCTTGCCTTTAGCTTTGCAAGCATCAAGGAGAACTTTTAGTGATTCTTTATCATCACCATTGACAGCGTAGACTAGAGCAGAGGATCCATGACGATCTTCCAGGCTTGGATCAGCTCCATTGGAAAGTAGAAGAGACACCACTTCATGCCCAGCCCTCTGGCTGCAAGCATGCATGAGGGCCGTCCTTCCAGCTTTGTCTTGAATATTAGGGTCAGCTTTGTTGTCCAGTAGATACTTGACCAACTTAGCCTTGCTGACACTCTGCGGGTCAGAGTGTTTGGACATGCATGCCACCATGAGTGGCGTCTCTCCGCGGTCATTGCTTTCGTTGATGTAAGCTCCACCCTCCAGCAAAAGCCTCGTAAGGCGCAATCGCCGAAGCCACACAGCCTTTAGCAGAGAGTTTCCATCCGTCCTGATTTCCAGCATGTTAGCCATCACCCAGACTGACCTTAAACCAGTCTCAGTCCTGCAAGGTAATAAATACAGATGCTAAAGTAATCATGCAGGGGCATTTCCATTTTATAAACAAACAAAAATGTTGTAGATATGGAAAAGTGATAGCCTAGTTAGGTTTAAAAACCCTCAATTAATTGCTTTATATGACTCAATATGACACTACAGGTATGTTCCTGAAACAACATTTCTGTAAAAAAAAAACTCTAAATAGTTAAGCTTTAACTAAAACTTGTTTTTCCTTGTCCTTGTAAAGCGTCTACTAAATGCCAAAATGTAAATATAAAACTTATCCATAAAATCAGTGGGAAATAATACTGAATACTGTAACAATGGTGTAGAAGCACCTACCTGTATAATTCTGGATGCAAGCCTAAACGTCACATTTAAATCAAATGTGATTGGTTGATTGGAATTTTGTCCTTTGGTCAACAATGATGCTCTCACGTGGCAAATAGCTAGACTGTCATTTTGAAGAGCCACCAGGTGGCAGCCTAAAAGCGCAGGATTGAGTTATGAGACGAGACACTGAACTGACAGGTGGATCAGGTGCGAATGAAACTTAATTCACGCGCTTCGGTTTGTTTGAATGTGACAGAAATGTTAAGCTCACGTGTGGCGTTTCCAAATGTCTAATATATCCTTGTATGAGAATAGAAGAATGGGTATTGATAGAAATCCTTCTGGAGAAAATCAGCGTTTAATCTGCCTATACATTTAAATCAGTGTAAGGGTGATGATAACAGTTAGCCGGTAGTACGTTTTTGATTAAAAGAGGTTATATTAATAACGCATTGTATGATATATAAAGTGTCTCTTTTGTGCACGCAATATTTACGACTGAAATGTCGCCCTCGTTTTCTTGTTCTAGTTTTCGACCAACACAATATATTTAGATCAGTTGTCTACTTGTAACAACTTGGTAGACGTTTGATAAAGATTCATTTATTTTGACCGATTTTAATAGGGGTTAATGGCTCCAGTGCGATACGAATATGTAGGCTGGCTGAATGAAAAGGTTTAATAGCATATTGCCTCTTTAACTTATTGTTTTAAAAAATCTATTACATAGTTTTAATCCACATGTTTGCATTCGCTTGCGTTTTGCGCGGCGCGCGAAGATGCACTGTCCATGGTCCTGATAGCCTGGGAAAAATCATCTCTGTACATATTCCTCACTATGCTGAAGATGTGGATTTCACGTTAAAGTAATAATTCAACATCAGTTACATTTAATACTATGTAAATCAAAACTTAGTTGTCCTTATCTACTTGCATCTTCTGTTTATCTAAAGTCTTCTGTGTATGGTCACCAAAACAATTTCGTTGCAAACGTTGCTAATAGGCTATAATTATTGGTAAACATTAACGCAGCATTATTAATGCCTAAATACATTTGTAACAAATAACTCAGTTGTTTCGTTGTCAAATGTAAATCCAGGCACCCAAATGGGTTAAGTTATGAAATGTTCTTACCTGGTTGACGCACATGTTTATCATTGTAGAATAAGTCCGCGGTAACGCTCTCCTGTATACCCTATAAGCTATTGAGAGCCATGGTTTTTCAGCACAGTGCGCGTGGTTATTCAGTTCAGACCCAACACAACTGTCCTATTTTAGGTTCAGGTCTACCGTGCGGGCGCAACGACGCTCCAGCGATTTTGTTAGTGAAACGCAAGAGACCAGTCCAATCGCAATAGTCCTATTTGCGCAACCAAGAATCACTCTAAGACGTTGAGGTTATAAATTACTTCCCCCCTATTTTTCACTTCGTGAATGAAACGTGAATCTGATTGACGTCAGAAGTCTACAAAAATAAATCTGGTCTGGTGTGAACCTGTCATATGTTGTCATGATGAGCACAAACAAACAATTTTTTTCTAGATTGTAAACATAGTTTTTGATGGACAGATAAGTGCAGGTTTAGTTTAAAGTATCATTTTAAAAATATTGTTTTTGAAAAGTAAACTGATAAACAGAAAAGAGATTAAATAATGTTATATTTAAAGTTATATTAAATGAGTATTAATGTGGTGGATTTGATGCACATTAAATGTATTTTTGATTTAGTTTCCACTTAATTTCTTTCTTATTTTCTAATTTTCCTCTTAATAGCTGTAAATTGCATGTGGACTATCTATCTATCTATCTATCTATCTATCTATCTATCTATCTATCTATCTATCTATCTATCTATCTATCTATCTATCTATCTATCTATCTATCTATCTATGCATGCCACTGTTTAGAATGAAGTTAACACTGCAATTAAACATCCATAACTTGTTCCAGCCATTTCAGCCATATAACATAATAGGGACACATCTATTTTTAGGTTGCTATGAGACAGCACAGAATCATATTCTGACTGAGACCAATAGAATTTGAGGTTCTATTGCGTACATGAACCCAGAATATGAATAAATAATAAAATATATATAAAAATACATATTACAATTACTGTATAAGTAATAATCTGATGCTAAATAATCTGACTCTACAGACTTTAATATTAGTCAAGTTTTAAATGTCATGAACCAAATATTCCACTGAAGCAAAACAACGGTTCTCGAATTACTTTTCCCACACTGTCCCTACTTTTATCAGCTGTTGATGGCACGTCTGATCACTCAGGAGAATATTATTATTTACCCAACAATCATGTCTGAGAGAAATGGAACTGCAGAGCCATGTTTATGTGCATTCTGGTGGCTAATGCTGTTATTTGAAAGCTCTCCAGCCGTACAGTCTGAACATGCTTCACTTATACTAATAAAAGTTTCCATAGTGAGGAAAGGTAGAGCGTAACCCACGGTTCTGTGTCTAATGTGGGGTCACTTTTTGATGTCGCACTAAATGATGAAGAAAACTGGAAAAATATATGTATATTACATATAGCAGCTCTCATGTGATGTGGGTTGTTAAGCAACCAAACTAATGGTGGGTGGTGGTGTGGAGGAAAAGTGCAACAGAATCCCCACTGTTGTTCTGTTACTCTTTCAATCGCTATTAAACATGCTTTCAGTGCAACGCAATGGCAGTCCACTGACATGTCATTTCTTGCAAATGAGCATGACACAAAAAATGTAAAATCTTTGGGGGTGTATTATATTTTGTTAATCTGGGAACTACAGAGATGCCAGCACTCATTCTCTGATTTTTCCCAGCGCAACATTGTAGATACAGAATAAATAATGAAGGCGCCCGAGATTTAACTCGGGATTCAACTCACCCCTGGGAGCTGTTTCCATTTTCAGAAATCTTACATTGCACCTGATGCACTGCCTCTATCTAAATATAACCGCTCTCTCTCTCTCTCTCTCTCTCTCTCTTTCTTTTCTCTTTCTCTCTCTCTCCTCAGTCTCTCTCTCTCTCTTTCCAACTCTTTCTCACTTTCACTTGTTCCTTAACATGGTGTGATTTTGCTTCTCGGGAAAAAGCATTGCAGTTTCTAAATCTGGATTTGTCTCAGACACCTTGAAGTTTTACAATAGCCCTCAAAGTGTGTAACAATGCTTTTTAAATGTATATATGTGTGGAACATGATATACATTCAAGGTTTTTATCCTTTTATTTTTGTAAGATTTTTAGACATTATGGCCTGCAAGATAAGGCCTAGAAGATGTATTTTTTAACATTTAAAAAAAAAACGTGTTTACCAAAATCTACATCATCTCATCTGATAATATGTGACGCTGTCTGTGAAATTCAGGCTGAAGTCTCACAATCTAATTCAGTCAATATTAAAGATATCAGGTTGTCTAAACATTATGTAGGATGATTTTATGTAAAAAACAATAAATGACTGACTGACTTTAGGTACACACCCTGCCGATCTAGATCTAGGTTTCATTAGTTTCTGTGTACTTGTCTGATTCTTCAGATTCAACATTTCTGTCCCTCTGTCACTGTTGAAATGTTTTGTCACTGCAGGTAATTAATCATTCCATGATTCTGGTTTCAGCTGGAGTGTCTGCTCACTGGATGACCTTTCTGAGGCTAAGCCCAATTAGTCTCTGCCAATTTTCAGTTCCTTGCACATATTCCTGAGTGGCAAAAATCTTAGCGATTAAGAAAACATGGAGCCTATATATATGGAGCCGAACAAAAATGAAAGAAACAAACATTGATTGGCGACCACTCAATGGCAGAGAGCAACTAGAGGAGTGGAGAAAAAGCATGTCTGGTGCCTAAAATAGATCTTGATTTTAAAGCAGCAACTTGATTGTCGTGCTTCACAGTTTATTGTAAAGTAAAGAAATGCACTAAAGGTTTGTGCACTTAACATGCTCTTATCAGTTGGTTTGTAAAATACCATGTCCAACATGTACATTTGCGGTACTAATATGCAACTTTTTGGTACCAGTATGTCAACTCTTTAGGTGCAAAGGTGTACTTTTAATAAAGAGTACTGTCCCAAAGACAGCTATATGGACCATTTTCTGACAATGTATACAAACGCACCTGCATTGTTATGCAGATATGATGGTTGATCCTATATGAGAACCGAAAAGCATTTATCTAATGAATGAATTACCAGATTTTTAATAGCAAAATGATCCTGGATTGATCCTTTTTTTCCAGACATCATTCTGGTAGAATAGTGTAGATAGCAGATGTTGGCCTATTCTGTCGCTTTTGATTTCACCACAGTGATGTGAACAATGGCAATGGGTGGAACATGATCAAAGGGACCCACAGATATAATTATGGAAATCAAAGATCATTTTGGTCTCCAGTGGCAACATGTAAATCTAGCGTGAATAGAGAAAAAGACAAATATCGCAAAGATTAAATAAGGTATTCAGTGATACGTTATCCAGAGAATGTTTGATCTATGAATCAGCAACGTACAATATATTTTAGTCTAACATCAGTTGTGCTTGGTGTCCCCATGAATATGTGATGATACTTTGCACATCCTTTGTTCTTTAATTGGTTTTGCCAAAGTGTTTGTTTTAGATTATTTTTACATCAAATACAGCGGTAGAAAATATTCCTTTGATTTATATTTAAAATCTACATACCTCTATAATTGCAGTAGATAACAGTTTAAGAGCTAAATTCTTTGTGGGACCCTTAACATACAGTATATTAGTTATGCACTTCTACTTAGTGTGCGTAATACAAGACTATTAATAAGACACTAAAAAATAACTGGGAGACTACTGACATCAGCTTAGCTTAGCGTTTTGTATATTCTGTTAATATAAATTATATTATAACCTATATTTATTGTAATGGTCCGGCTGTTTCAATTTTTTAGATGTGTGGGGCTGGGGTGCTATAAAGGTTGCTATAAAATTTCTCTATTCTTTTACAGCTGTTTGTGGTATTATTGCACATTTCTTATGCCAATCTCCTGCTCTTATTTTTTCCTTTTAAGGGTAATTTCCATAAAGAAATGGGTCATTTCTAAGAATAAAAGGCATGTCTATTTTAATATGATGCTTGTTTTTTAGCATAATAGTATACTGTTTGATAGTCATTGAAAAAGTATCTAATTTCATAAGATTATAATCTATCAACAACAATAAAATGATATATATCTATCTATATATAGCAAATATATATATACATTTATATATATATCTTTGTTGTAGGCTAAAGCTGCTCTGAAGCAATGAAACATTGTAAAAAAGCGCTACACAAATAAATGTGACTTGACTTTTTCTGTTGTACACATTGTTTCCTGTCAAGTGAAGGCTGTGCCTTTGTTGTATAGAACAGTTTTTAATCATCTTTACCCCTGGCTCACTCACCGTGACTAATTTCTACTCATCTTCAGATCAAAATAATCAAATAAACATGCTTGCGCTTGAAGCATGCCGTTCTTTTCCTTCTTGCTGTTGTGCAGAATATTGGTTGTTGCTTTTGATTGCGTGCTTCTGAGCTTAGCGTCTCTTTAAAAAGCGAGCCTGACATTCTCATGGCATTTGGTGTCTCAACGATTGTATCAGCCGAATGTGTGGGCTGTGACAGCAATGAACTGGCACAAACCTCACAACAGCGCTGTGTCGCCTTCTCTCGCCCTTCTCTCATGTCCCTTCTCCCACATGTAGACGATTTACTGAGATCATGCTAATGTATCTGGGTTAATGACATGACATGCAGATTTTTGGTTCCAGATGCATTGTTTACTTTAAAAACGACTTGATACATTTCTTATGTAATGTGTCACTTTATAAAAACCTATATAGTTTAAACACATTTTCTGTATTTTTTTTATAATAAATATTAGTTTTCCTAATATTTCTCAAATCATTCTTAACATTTGCAAAATAATAAGTGCATTTCTCAGAACAATTTGGACAAACTGCACAACATCATGGATGTCCTGCAAAAGTGCATGTGTAACTTGTTCAAAATCCTCAGTAAATGGTCCTTGTGTCATTGTTTGTGAACAAGACAGTCAAAATGTTTAGTCATTTTGGCAATATAACAAGAGTTAACAATTATAGGTGTCTTTATGGCTACAGTTTTGAAAATGATGATTGTAAATGCACATGGCTGCACTTTTTCAATTTCAACAGTGTGAAACTCATTTGTGTATGTGAAATATTGATTCAACAGTGGATAGAATTTGAATATTTACACCTTAACTTTTTTCTGTAAAAACATTACACACATTGTGGTATTAAATAAATCATATTTTACAGAACAAATAGAAAATAACAAAACTAGTAAGATTCACTGTATAATGTAAAAAAATTCAAATCTCAATTCAAAATTTTCTCCTGATGGACATCCTGATGCCAGTCAGGCAGATTCTCATCCACATTACGACATCTTTCCTCACAATTTAGCAAATAATCACTCATAATGTCTTATACAGTCATCTAACACTTATTCATTCCCTTCAGCAATATCAATTCAGTTCACATTTACAAAAGTCTATAAAAAAAGGAAAATCAGATTATGATAAAACAATCAACCATTTCATGACTTATTCGATTAACTAATTTCTGAATGTTTTAAGGTGTAAGACAGAAACCAGTATAATGTATTTTGATGAAAATTACAAAAGCAATTGAAAATGTAGCAAACAGCAGACACTTGTATATTATCAACTGCATGATTGTATGATTTGTCCAAAACAAAGAGAATTTGCTTTTATGTTGTGCATAAACATAAAGTGTTTAGAAAAATTAATTGGAGAAATGTTCCAAAGCGAAAAACTGTAATTTAGTATCTCAAACGGCAGACGGGGGCAACTGTCCGTACAAATTAACAGTTTAAGACAACTACTAAAAATGGTATCTAAATTCTAAAAATTTAAAATGGAAATACTTTGGCATTGTTTAATGTTCAAAACCTTTCCTACGTATCACATTTTACAAGTATCAGTAGTTGTTGGGATAGGATAATTGAAAATTGATTCTGTCCAACAATTTGGATGTTTTCAAATGCAGGGTGGTACCTTTTATTAAGACATATTAAGACAAGTATAAACAGTAAACATGATATAACATCATCCAGACTCCAGAGGACCCAAAGTGATCCTTATGGCATAATGAAAAGATTTTCGATTCCTCTAAAATACTGAAAAATAGCAATTTAATGTAATAGGTAGACTGGTACACTTTTTGTATCAGGTGGTATAAAACTAGGAACCAATATAAAACTAGGAAAATGCTATTTTGTTAAACTTCTATTGATTGTAATTAAAATTATATTGTTTAACTTTATACCAGCATCCAAGCAGAAGCCTGTTCAATGTAAAGGTGCCACTGCAATAAATGTCCTATAATAAAAAAATAATTAGCACATAATTTTGTGTTACTTTTATGTTAAAGTTGTTTTATACTTTCAAACCATTTAATTTTAAATGCCACTTTGTAGCAAACAAACAATCAACACAATACAGGGATCTGCCAAATGATTGCTTGTACCATCTGACATTCTATCAAAAATACTGTAAAAAAATGCATTTAAATGCATTGAAATGTTATTTAATTAATACAACTTTTCAAAACACATTATCCCTGACTCAAAATATGCATTACATCTATTTTAAAAATAATTTTTTAAATATTGTTTTCTGTCATTGACCCATTGGTTACTACCAAGACATACATGAAATATTTCCACATGCACTTGAATTACAGAAGGATGCTCTTCAAATGATCTTATCACCTATTAATTCTTTCCTAAAGCTAGCAGACCAATGGCCACTGTTCCATGCGTTTACTGTACAGGCAACAATCTTGCTTGGTGGTTATTGTGCGGTGGGCCGTATCCTAGGAGATTTGTGAATATCTAATGAGGAGTTTGCTGCTTATTTTGCAGAGTGGGTGCTTTGATGTCTTTCAGTTGCATTTTCAGATTCACGTCAATTTCCTAACTAATGAAGCCGGACACCTGAGGGGTGAAGATTATAAGACATTTCCGGCCATTGAAAAACATCAATGTCTTTTGATTGGAAACGTACAATATGATGCTACAACCTGAGGACAAGTTCCTCTTTTGTGTCAAACTAAAACACTAATATTATGTGACTTTAATCTGTTATTATAAATGATCTGAGATTTTAAATACTGGAGAAACAGCTTATTTATTACGTTATCAGTTTGTACTCATTACATTTGTTAAGAATAGTTTCTTTTTCATTAAAAAGTTTACACATAAAAAAACAAACAGTACTACTAATAATGGTACGAATCGTAGTAAAAGTTTGTGAAAACATGTTTAAAATGATGTATGCTCACATAAGGTGAAAACTCCAAAAGATTTACATTAACAAAACTTAAATCCAAAGTGTCTCACAGTGCATTCAAGCTATACATTATATCAACAAAGGTGTTCATAACAAACTACAGTAATATAAGTGCCATAAAACAACTTTTTTATTTCTGTTTACATGTCATTTTCACGTATTTCTTACTGTTTTGTCCTATTGTCTTACCATTGTCGTTTCGGTTAAGGGTTAGATTTACATAAAATGCATCCTTCCCCAAACCTAAATCTAACCCTAATGCCAGGCGACGATGGTTTAACAATCATAAAAAAAAAAAAAATTAATCATGAAAAAATTTATAAACCAATGCTAAAAGTGACATACTAACGCAAACACCCAATCTAACCCTTAACCGAAGCATAAATGGTTTGAAAATAGGACAAAACAGTTGAGTAACAAATACGTGAAAATGACACGTAAACAGAAATACATGACACGTTCACGTAAAAAGGCAGAAAAACGTGCCAGTGTCATGGAAAAGACTTACAAATTTACGTGACTACAGGTACATAATTTTGTGATACAGGGTTGCATGAGGACTAGAATGTTAGGATCATACCACTTTATTTCACTTTACCTCATTTTCTTCTCACAGTTTTGCTTGCTGAATAAATTATTGTTGACTTACGTCTTAAAATGTAAAAAACAGTAACACTTTACAATAAGATTGTATTTGTTAACATTAGTAAATACATTAGCTAACATAAACAAACTTCATTTATCATCATTTATTAGTCTTAATGTTAATGTTAGTTCATTGTGCATTTACTTATGTGAACAGTTTCCACTTTTAAAATTGAAAATGTATTAGTAAATGCTAACACAAACTAATATTAATTCATTCTTTATAGAAGTATTGCTTATTGTTAGTTCATGTCAGCTTATGCATGCAAGGTTTTAAAGGTGACATAGAATGATTGAAAGGGGTATTTATCCTTCTTCTGTGATGTGACATGTAGACAAAAAATATTTTGTTTGGGTTTGTAATGCCTTAGAAGCTTCCTAAAAACCTCTCTCAGATAGCTCTATTAGGGTGGGGGATTTTTAACAAGTGGTTTTGCACCTATTTGGCTCCCCCTACTGGCTTAACTTGCAATCTCATTACTGATTGGCTGACTTTGCTGCCACTCAAAAAATGTAGCCAATTATTTTAAAGTGGAGGGGCAGGGAGATGCCTGTGATGTCATAAGCATCAGTTTTTCAGATTGGGTTGTTTTCTGGCTGACATTTCTAAAAGAGGAATTTCTATGAGACTGAGATGTTTAGCATGTTTTGCACTTTTTGTATGTTTGTGAATGCGGGTAGACTACCATTATTCAACAAAGACAAGGTAAAAATGTTTTTTCATTCTCTGTCCCCTTTAATGTTAAAAAAACTTATTGTAAAGCAGTCTGCATAATGCCCAAAGCTGTAGACCTAACTGTAAATATTACAGTCAGATTTCTTTTCTTCAAATTCCACTTCAATAAGGTCACAAACTCATCGTTTTTAAATGCTTTAAGAACAGGTGCTATCTATGGTTATATATTTTCTTGGTAAAGGGAAGATGATGTTGTTTAATGTGTTTGTGCATGTGTGTGTGTTGCACATGTGTGTGTGTGTGTGTGTGTGTGTGTGTGTGTGTGTGTGTGTGTGTGTGTGTGTGTGTGTGTGTGTGTGTGTGTGTGTGTGTGTGACAGCTTGTTAGAGAGCATCACACTGCCTTTCGTTTGCACCCTTAGCTGTTGCTATGACGTCTTAGGCAGCGCAAGTGCTCGCTGACTAAAACGCACTTCTGCTGCTGATAAGAGCGAGAAAGTGAGTAGTGTTGGATTTTTTCGGTTTCACATGTTTGATGTTGCAGCAGACAGTCTGTACATAGCTTTGATGATGTCAGAGAGCTCATTTGCATCTTCTCGACAGTCTTAGCCCTTGTAAGGTATGAACACATACTGTAAATAGGCTCCTGTAGAACAGGTAAGATGAAGCCATTTTCAAGGTGCTTTTCAAACTTTTTGAAATCGTAGTTTAATCCCCGAAATGCAGTCGAATAGTGCCATTGTTAGATAATACGAATCTGAAGCATAATGCTTCACATTGAGGAGATAAAAGGCATGTTGTGGATAGAAGCATAGGAGGCAACTTATCAGTGGAGGGGTGGAAAGATCTGACAGGTATAGCTTGTTCATCTGAGAGTCAAATAAAAGTCAGTAATTGTTGCCCTGTGCTGCGAGGTGCTGTGTAGGCCACACAATATGAGCCATTAGACCCAAACTCCATAAAGAAGCCTGTTCACTTCTCCTGGTGCCCACGCTCCTTTTAGACTACGTTTTGTTCTGTGTCAGAGGTGCATTTGCGTATGTGTGTGTAACGATGAATGCGTCTAGGCTTTAGTGATTCTAAAAGACCCCCTGATATGCTTACAAAGAGAGTTCGGTGCTAGCGTGGATGTTTGTTTTCAAAAGCTTTTTACCTGCTTATGAATCCGTCCGACCTAGATATCTAAAGGACTATTTTATAGAAGCAGAAATGTTGCCTATATAAGCACGGTTTTCTCTTTGTTAATTCACAAGGCTCAGGACCACCATTCGATTTGGCTGTATTCTCACCTGCCGACATGCCCAGCAGGAATAAGCAGGTCTGCTATCAGAGATAGCAGCATGAGAGCGCTGACAGGGGTTTGACGCATTCAGCTCTACTCGTGTCCGATTTTCATCCGATCAGGTCAAATAACTCAACACCATCTTATATAGATGTCGCCCGTTTTGTCTTTCTCATGCAATAAATGTCTGTCTGTTTGGAACGTAATTGCATGCATTTTTAATGACCATTGTCATTCATTTTAAATAAGAGTATTTTGCAGCTTTGAGGCATCTATAGTTTATGGCTGATTTTAAAATTTTTCTGGCTACTATAATAAATGGACTGAACCTGTTGATATGCTCCACCCAGACTTTTGCTTTTAATAGGGTATAGGTGAGAAAAGGCAAACAAAGGCAGCAGCACCAACATGATATCACACATTCTCCTTTAAGTGTGTACCCATAGAGAAAGAAACATATTGTTAGAAGAAAAACCATGTGTGTATGGTACAAACACAACTACGCAACACTGTGCATACAGCAATCACAATATCACAAAAGAATGAGTCATCTGTATTATAATATCCATCTCAATACAAGCTTGATCCATACGCAGACACACAAACAAACATAACGAAGAAGTATAATGACATGCTTCCCTTTCTTTTATCTGTGCCCTTACAAACTTTGTTTTGTGTGATACAGAAACAGACCTGCATAATTTAAGCATATTGTGCAAAGCAACCATGCTGTGGCCATTACCAAACACATGCAATGTCAACATGAACTGCAGAAGCGGGCTCGTAAGCGACACATTTCTCTAAAATGCATCATGTTACTTTATGCCTGGCACCTGACACAGAAACATTTTTACATTTGCAGTCATTTGTGTTCCAGTGCGAGTACAACAGATGGATGTGGATTCATTCCAAGAGCGCGATTTCAGTGCTAATAATACAGATGGTACATTGTTAAGCTGAAAGGAGCGTGTAAACACATCCGACACAATAAGATACAAGACGAACGCAGTAATTAGATTTCAAGATTCTGATTTCCATTCTCATGCACCCTTAAGAACTTGCAAGGGGCACTGGAGAGGCAGTACGAAAATGGACATTTCCCCTCAGCCTCTTACAAATAGGTTAAATACACTTTTCTGAAGAAGACCTAATCACTACGAGTACATGGTTAATGGCTCATACGGTGATATGTTTCATAAGGACCCTTCTGGAGATATGCAGCTTTGTTTGCATTGAGGCCTCACTCTAAATATGGCTGGGTTATTTTTAACCCATGCTGGGTAAATATTGGACAGAACACATGCTGAGTAGAAAATTATCCAATGCTGTGTTAAAAATGACTCAATGTTGGGTTGTTTTTATGCAACCATGAGTTATAATAACACAGCAGTTGGGTTAAAACAACCCAGCATTGCACTGTAAAAAAGTTGTTGGTTCAAAAGTGTTTGTGCTGCCATAAAATTGTAAGCTAATTCAACTTAAACATTTTATTTAACTTAAAAAGGTTAAATTAACTTATTACACGGCTCTCTGGAATGCTTGATTCTGATTGGTCAGTTGAGACATTTGCAGGTTCGTTCTTTTCAAATAATAACCGCTCCAAAATAATAACGCATAGCCGGTACTACTTGCACGAGTAAAATCGCTCCGCGCCAATAACGATCAATAAAGATTACTGTCTGTTTGGCGCCATCTTGTGACAAACACTCGACAACCACGACAAGACACAGAGAGCTTACTGAGACTGAACTTGACAAAATAGAGCATGACAGCTACGAAGCCTACTCAAAAAAAAATACAGAATGGGCATTAAAACTTCGACTGGTTAAAGAGAAAAAAATGGAGACAGACAAGTATGAAGCAGAGGATCTTAATAAGGTATTACGATCATTTTATGCATCTGTGCAAAGTTTCGCGGAAGGATAAAAATGTTAATTTAAAACAAATATGGCAATAAAATGTTTCAAATTCATATTCATGTCCAGTTTTTTTTCTTCTGTGGCAAGTAGCCGTCCGCTTCGCGTCGGGTCCTGATCACACTGTCGGGGCTTATTTCCCAATAACTACCGGCTGCCTCTACATTATCCCTTACTTAAAATATTACCGAGCCCCTAATTGGAGTAAAAAAAATCAAAAGTTTAGTTTTATGTGCTCACCGAAACCTTCATGTGCAGATTTTTTTGTAAAGTTTAGTTTCGCTTTCACATGCGCACGCGATAGTTTCACGTGTGCTTGCGAAAATTTCACGTGCACACGCGAAACTGAACGCGATAGTTTCACATGCGCACGCGATACATGAAACTAAACTTTATTTAATTTTTGCTCCATGTCACCTTAGGGGCTCTGTAAAATCTTAAGGCAGCACAAGCACTTACTTTTTTAAGTTGAACCAACACATGTTTTTTACTATGTGGGTCAATTTTAACCCACCTGTTTGTTCTGTCCAATTTTCACCCAGCATTGGTTAAATCTTACATAAGGTCAGAAATATTTCCCATGAGATTGAAAAAGATTGATTATTTGGATCGAAAGATTTTTTTTGGCCAATCTACATGCTTTATCCCGAAGCTTATTTACTTTCAAGAGCTCGGTTGTGCAAATATTTCCAACTTTAAAGGGGACATATCATGAAAATCTGACTTTTTCATGTTTAAGTGCTATGATTGGGTCCACAGTGCTTCAACCAATGTAGAAAATACGAAAAAGATCAACCCAGTAACTTAGTTTTGGTAAACCATTCTCTGCAAGCATGTGAAAAAATAGGTCATTGAAATTTCACTTATGCTGGGTTGTTTCAACTCAAAATGCTGGGTCAAATATAACAGTTTTCTTTCTATGACTGTTCCTTCTTGACCCAAAGCTGGGTTGAAAAATAACCCAACATATTTTAGAGTGAAGAAAGAGATGTGAAATATTAAAGAGTGAATGGTAGGAGCGCATGGACAGTGGATGTCTATTCAACCTCCTTTGTCATAAGTGAAGGGTGCTATTTCTGGCATGTCATCAGGCTTTTCCTTGGAGTTATGCGTCTGTCTCCAAGTCTACCTGAGATCTAATTACATAGAATGACTGCACCTGACAGGCGGGGACGTCACACTTGCACACACACGCACTGCAATGACCTCATCAACTACCTCTCAACTCTTAACTAAAGGATGAACTCTATGAATATTAATGCTGAAGAAATTAATTCATGATTATTCAGACGCTTTACAAGGTGTACAACTGAGCAGGCAGTATGGACGTGGTCACAATTTAAATAAACGTCTCCATTTATGTTTTATTGCAGCAGTCATTTGGATGTTCAGGATTTTATATTTTTTCGGCCTCTGCAATTGCTAACACGTTAAAAAAGATGCAGACCGTCGGAGCCAATGGTGTAGTAGGCAGTGATCTGACATACAGTACACTGAAAAAAATAAAGGGTGGATTTACGTATAAATATAGTGCATCAATTTTTTTAAGTAAGTATTATATGGAATTTTAAAGGGACACTCCACTTTTTTGAAAATATGCTCATTTTCCAGCACCCCTAGAGTTAAACATTAGATTTTTACAGTTTTGGAATCCATTCAGCCGATCTCCGGGTCTGGCGCAACATCTTTAAGCATAGCTTAGCATTATACATTGAATCTGATCAGACCATTAGCATCGTGCTAAAAAATAACTAAAGAGTTTCGATATTTTTCCTATTTAAAACTTGACTCTTCTGTAGTTACATTGTGTAATAAGACCGACGTAAAGTTAAAAGTTGCGATTTTCTAGGCAGATTTGGCTACTTTAGGAACTATACTCTCATTCTGGCGTAATAACCAAGGACTTTGCTGCTGTAACATGGCTGCAGGAGGCGCAATGATATAACACAGCAGCCGAAAATAGTTCTCTTAGTAAATTTCAATGGAAGGGGACTACTTTCGGGCAGTG
This sequence comes from Paramisgurnus dabryanus, assembly GCF_030506205.2. Taxonomy (NCBI): domain Eukaryota; kingdom Metazoa; phylum Chordata; class Actinopteri; order Cypriniformes; family Cobitidae; genus Paramisgurnus; species Paramisgurnus dabryanus. The sequence goes on along the minus strand of NC_133345.1, from coordinate 21,384,165 downwards.
CGTAATATCACTACGCCTTCTGCTGCCATGTTACAGCAGCAAAGTCCTTGATTATTATGCCAGAATGAGAGTATAGTTCCTAGCCATATCTGTCTAGAAAATTGCAACTTTTAATTTTCCATCCGTCTTAGTATACAATGTTATTACAGAAAAGTTTTAAATAGGAAAAATATCAAAACTCTTTGGTTATTTTTTTTGCTAATGGACTAATCAGATTCAATGGCTTATGCTAAGCTATGTTAAAAGTGGTAGTGCCAGACCTGGAGATCAGATGAATGGAGTCCAAAACGGTAAAAATCAAATGTTTATCTCTAGGGGAGCTAAAAAAGAGTATATTTTCAAAAAAAGTTGTTTATGCAATTTATGCAATTGTTTAAAATTTCAAGTAAAACTTACTTAAAAAAGTGGATGCAAAAATGATGCACTATTTTTTAAAGTAAATCCAGCATGTTATTTTTACAGTGTATGTTCCAGATGCACTTTCGGCGATCCGAGTCTGAATTCTAGCCCAAGGTCCTTTGACGATCCTGTACCCCTCTCTCCACCCTGTACTATCAAATAAAGGCAAAAAAATACTTAAAAAAATAAAATGTTGACCTTTTCAGTGCATGATTTGAGTGATGGCTTATAACACTGATGCTTCAAAAGTCTGAAGTTTAAAGCCAAATCTGTGATATCTAAACAAGATCCACAATAAAGGTATTTACGCAAATCCATTCTGCAAATGCCACATCTTTATGAGTTTGGCCACAAGCAATAGCGGGTGTTTTGCACCCAAGCAGAGGGATTTACGTGTCATCTCTGTAATGACAATTAGTATAATAGAACATAATGAGTAGTGCGGTGAGCTGAAACAAAGCAAGTATAGGCCTAGTTTGTGCATGGAATGGAAGCCTTTTGGGAAAACCAGGTTAATGCTGGAGGAGGTCATGGCAGGTTGTTGTGTTTTGTGTGCCTCTGAATCCCTCAGTATGATGATTTTGTTTTGAAAAACTCTTCCAGTTCTTGCACCAGTTCTATAAAAGCTGCTTGGAGAGAAGAGAAAAACACAATACAAACAAACAATTTGTTCCAAGAATAATCATAATCTGTTTGGCACGGCAACGGCGTACAAAGCGTACCTGGAAATATTGCTTCTGTTAACGTAATATACCTGGAAAATCAGCAGTGTATGAACAAAAAAAAATCATCCACTCAGATCATTATTTTCCCAACCACGAGTCATTTCAGTCATGTATGTTGTAATTCGAATAACTGTTCAATTCACACACAAAACACATTTTCACACACGTATGGCTTCAGAAGACTTTAGAAAATAGCATAGTGTTTTATGGACTTCTTGGAAGCTCGATATCCCCATGTTATTGCATGGGCGTCGGAAGCAAATGAAAAGTGGGTGGGTCCCCCCCCGAAAAATACATTTACTGCAATGGATGACATTTTCATGTTTCCTTTTAATTAGCCTGAACATTTGCGTTTATTAAATTAAAGACAGTAGCCTATTGCGGTCGAAATTCTGGGAATAGCCCTTTAAATATTTTGCAAATAAAGACAGATGTCATGTTTCATTTATCTTTCTCTGTGTCATTTTTTTTTCTCTACTCTGCTGACAGTAGGCTACAATGTTTATTTTTTATTTTGAGGAAATAAAAGGTAAGAAAAACGAATGAAGGTAAACTGATACAACTTTTGTATACCTTTTTTATTTGTTATACCCAATCTCATATAAATATGAGATTCTGGAAATGAGATCACTTTATTTTATGGTATCCGTCGGGAAACAATGCTGTCATAATCGATTAAACAGAGGTATGACTTTATGAATTATTTGCAAATGTACCTCGCAAATAATAACAATACGTGAAGACGTTCATATCGCAAATGAAAAGTAATTGGCTTCTGTAAAAAAAACTTGAAAATTATCCAGCGATCGTGCCATAATCAAAATAACTATTTTACAGCAGTAGTAATATTTTAACGAGTAGCCTACACTTTTAACGTTTGAAAGGAACCCCATTTAGTGCTGTGTTAATTATCATTAAAAGCAAAACGGGATCTCTGTGCCTCCGCGACAGACGCAATTCTTCTGGCATCTCTCCTCATCATCTCCTCCTTTTTTCTTCTGTGTCTTGAACTTGGGGCTCGAGTCCGACCTAAGGTTCGAGCTGCCTTTAAGAACACCAAGCTAAGTTCGTTTACCGTTAATTATTAAGACTAAATGGGCAGGCAAACTCGTGAAACAATGAAAGTAAAATAATCCGCTTTAATATGGTTTTACACGTCTATAGAAAATATACTATAAATAAAGCAGTTATTAATTTTCCTAATGCATGGTTGTTTGACATTTACTTCTGTTTAAAACATTTGGCAAAGGAGGTTTTTCAGCACTATGTTCGAACAGCAACTCAGCGTCCACTCACCCCCGCAATTATGTTTAAAAGCTGAAACGGGTCCGCGGTGTAAAAAAAGCAAAGGTTAGGGATCCCTGCTCCAGTGGAATGGATTTGGACTAACAGCGCTTTGATAAGTGAACAGACAAATGCGCTAAATTAGAGAAAAAGTGGGTGGGTCCATTATCATTGGTCTTAAAAAGTGGGTGGGTCCTGTCCCACCCACGTATAATGGTTCCGACGCCCATGTGTTATTGTATACCAAGAGCTGTGCAATAGTTTTTCAAAACTGTATCTTTTTGTGTTTAAAAAAAAACAGCATAATAAGGGTGTAATATGAAATAATATGTGAAGGGTGAGAAAATAATGACTGGATTTTCATTTTGCGTTTTGAGTTGTTCCTTTAATGGTAACGTTTAGCAACGTTTAGTAATATTTTTGTAGATTAATGGAAATTGTCTGAAGAATAACACTCCTGAATAATAGCTTCATGAATATGTCTGCTCTATTACAAGACAAAAGGAAAATGTCACCAATTTTATAATATGATCTTCGTAAGTTTTCGTACATAACCTATTATCAGCAGAACACCTTAAAAATGTATTATTATATCTTCTTTCATGCCGAGCTTTTGTTTAGGGTGTGCTTTTGCTCACCGGTGAGATTGGTGTTGTTGTGCTAGGCAGATATGCTGTGTCTGTAACACCTTTAGCTGGAGCTCCAGATGGAGGAAGAGTGGCCTAAATAAATAAAGTCTCCATGCTGGGTCCCATTGTGACTCCTGCTGCTTTCCCTGATGCTGTGGGTTTGGCTGCACTCTATAAGCCCTGTTGTCCCAGTGAACCGGCCCTCTCGTTTAGAAATAGGCGCAAAGGCGACATGGTCACCCATACAAAGAAAGCACTACAGAGCAATTTCTTTATTGTGCAGTTTGCACTTTCAGTAACACTTTACTTGAAGGGGTGTTCATAAGACCTACATGACACACTTCATGAACATGAAAAAGATTTATGCACATTTATGATAACTGTCATTAAGTGTCATTTGTTCAATACTGTCATTTTTAATGCAAAGATGACATTGTTTGAATTGTCTTTGTTATAACAACTTGACATTAACCAATACATCATAACTTGGCATAGCAGAATAATTATCAAACTTAAGAAGCTACCTAGCTTTATGAGTTAACATTACATTAAACTTTCATTTAGGTGTCAATTAAGGAACTTAAGTGTGAATGCTGTCAAAGTATTTTAAATACCTTAACAAAATGCAACAGACACTTTAAAATATTAGGTAACGCTTTAGATTACAGCCCGGAAAGTACTGGGTAAGTACAGCGAATTTACAGCGTATGTTTCTGTAATTATAGTTTAATTATGAAGTATGTAAGTGTAATTTTATAAGGGAACAATTTATAATATTTGGGGAATAAAGGGGTAACAACCAGGAAAAATACAAATAATATATGCAGTAAAGTACTGTGTAAGTACAGCGAATTTACAGCATACATTTCTGTAATTATAGTGTACTTATAAAGTACATACGTGTAATTTTAAGGGAACAATTTATAATATTTTGGGAACAAAGGGGTAACAAGTGCCACTTTAATTTGCAGCCCGCAGATGTTGTATTTACTATGTAACTAAGGGAAACAAGGGGGTAACAAGTGCCACTTTAATTTACAGCCCGCAGATGTTGTATTTACTCTGTAACTAAGTGAAACAAGGGGGTAACAAGTGCCACTTTAATTTACAGCCCGCAGATGCTACTTACTCTGTAACTACGTGAAACAAGGGGGTAAATTTTTTTGACTTAGACTGTAAATAAATAGTAATTTATATATCATAATAAATAGCCTAAACACATTAACTGAATTTCAAGTTTTGTTGTTTAGTAATCTCCATCATCATGCATCATGAAATGATAAAAGACGTACCCCCGTGGTTAAAAAAATTCTTAGCCTATGCCTAAATATGTTTTAATAGCCTACCTATATTATTCCAAAATATATATGTATGTATATATATATATATATATATATATATATATATATATATATATATATATATATATATATATATATATATATATGTGTGGTGTATGACTATGATTGAATGAAGACTTTTTTGCAGAATCCATGTGAAAGCAGCCATGGTATGACGCCAGTGCGATCACCATCTATATGTGGAGAGGAGTGTGATCGAGCCAATTCAGTGAATGTGTGTGTTCTCGCTAAATTACTCTCAAACATAAGATTGTTTTGCATGTAAGCATACACCATATCACGTAGGCCTAATATTTGAATCGTTAGTCCGAAGTTATGAATTACTTACTGTATAAATAATTTGTAATTTACCACATTTTTAGCATATAAGTCATACATACCATGTAATATTAAAATAGTTAGCCCTTAGTTATAAAATACTTACTGCATATATTATTTGTATTTTTCCTGGTTGTTACCCCTTTGTTCCCCAAATATTATAAATTGTTCCCTTATAATTACACGTACGTACTTCATAAGTATAATTACAGAAACATACACTGTAAATTCGCTATACTTACGCAGTACTTTCCGAGCTGTAATCTAAAGCATTACCAAATATTATACTTAACTTTATATGTGCACAATATAAAACTGACAACTAACAGAACTTGTTTTTCCTCACACAGAGGGTTCTGAAATTTTCTGACACAGCAACAAACATTTAATTAATTTAATTTAATTTAATTAACTTTGCAGCGAAATGGACCTAAGTCTGCATAGTTTAACCTATTATTGTACTGTTTTCATGTAATTTTATGTGAATCGGTCTCAAATTGAAATTAAATATAATTTTATCAATTTTAATTATTATTATTATTATAATTATTATTATTTAATGCTTGATTTAATTTGTTAAACACATGGAAACTTAAAGAGTAAATAAACCCTTGGTCATAGCCTGACTCCACTCACTGGCAATATTTTAAAAATGCAAGAAAAGTGGGCAGACCCCAACAGAGATAGAGGGGATGAACTAAGCTCGTACAAAGTGTGTGGTGAGATCAAGTGTGCCGCACAAGCCTTGAAAATTAAGGCCGAAACGTCTCGATCGCCCCCTAGTGACTGGTCCCAGTATAGGTCATAAACCCCGCCTCCCCCATGTTATTCAATGGGACTTGAGACCAACTAAACAATTTAATTACACTTCAATTATCTTTTTTCTGAAGCTGGTTTCTGTCATTTGCTGTAGTTTTTATCAGGCTGGTGTAAATTCAAGTGTTTGTTTTTAAAATAAGTTTGTTTTTAGTTATTTATTTAATGCTATAAAAACGGTGGTGTGATGTCATGATTGACAGCTGTAATATGCGCATTCTGCGAGAGCGAGGGCGGGGCCTTGATTTCACGGCTTTACTTCCTGCTCACTACTGTGCAGGACTGGTCCCGAAATCGTTACTGCGCAGACTCAATACCCAAGATGTCAGCGTCGTATCGGGGCACTGGTGGCTTCACTTTCACCAATGAAAAAGAGCGAATGGACCTCGTCCATCTTTTTTTACAAGGTGTTTCTCAATGTCAGGGAGGGATCCTTGGAAGCCAAAATTTCAAGGATGCTACGTCATCGACATCGTCAAAGGACAGTTCCAATGTCAAGGATCCTCGGAGTTTTAACTAAGGACTGAGTCCTTCGTTCGAGAAATATCCCATATACAGGAAAGGATGCATATGTGTAGCATTCGTGCTCTGAAATCACCCACAATCTTATTCATGCAGCGCTGAAAGCACAACTTTTCACTGACGTAATGACACAATGAAGTGCACTTGCTAGCCTGTTCCATTTACCTCGCCTAGCCTCTGAAGGAAGTGAATTGTAAGGACCAGTCCTGCCAATGAAGTATCGTTGACATTGAGAAACCGTTGTTGGAGAAAACCCTACAGTCTATGGGTGAGATTGTAACAAGGGCGTGGTGAGCTTGAACCTCCTTACGTAGGATCGTACCGCAACATCCAATAGAAAAATTCAACTGCAGGAGCCACCGTTAACCTTAAGAGGGTAGACCTCAAACGTTTCTACACCATACATTGTAGCATTGAAACACTTTATACCCATATGTCAAAAAAGTAACTCAAATCAATGAACAGCACTAATAAACCCCCATTTTTACAGATCATTAACTGAAAAAAGTTGGTTTAGGGTTTAGTTACTGTTGAAAAAACATTATGAACTGAATATTCATGATGTTGTTATAAGTATTAACACTTAATAACATTTGAATGACAAATTATATTTGTACCACTGTAGTTGAGGTCAAGAAAAATATTCATAACAGTGTTATAAAACTATATGACAGAGTATGAACACTTAATTACATTTTAATGACAAATTAAATTTGTATAATGGTAAAAAGTTGTCAGTTATGTTGTCTTGATAGTCTCAAGTTGTCATTGCAAGTTATGATGTATTGGTTAATGTAAATAACAAAGACATCTCAAACAATGTAATCTTTGCATTAAAAATGACATAATGAAAGAATGACACTTAATGAATGTTGTAATTAACGTGCATAAAATCTCCATCATGTTCATGGCACGTGTCATGTCATAATTATGAAGGTGTCATGTCAGTCCTATGTGACACCCCTTTAAGTAAAGTTTTACCGCATTTTCTTTGCAACTTTCAGAAATAGTTCTGGTCCTCTGGATCGTGAATACGTTTACTGTACATATTAATATAATTAAGAAACTAAAAAATGTAAAAAAAAACACCTGTAAAATCTGATGAAGACATAAAAGATTTATTGCACACCACATATGACCAAAGTAAAAAGTTACATGCACCTTTATCTGAATATAGATATGTTGCAAATACCATCTTTTCTCTTGTTTTCCTTTTAATGTCTTTTCTCAGATTCAGATCTTTCAAACAAGATCTGTCAAGTATCATAAATTGAGATTGCAAGTAAAACATGCAGATGACAGAATAAGTGAATTCTTTCATCATCTATTCTCTCATTGTCACCAAACTCATTAACCTTGCGTCTGGAGGTGATCGCCACTCCTATTCAAAGACTTTGATATACAGCTTGTCCTTTCAGATAAACATTGTTTATGTGATGATGTCAGTCATGTTTCCAACTCAGTAACCTCGAGTCGCAGTTCTGAGCTGTATGTATGCCCACACATCTGATTTATGTAGAGGAGTTTTGCTTTAATCTGCTTTGCCTTGACGATGTATTGTCTCCATATGAATAGGTACTAATCAAGACCTTTGGCCATTTGTTGTTTTTTGTTCAAATGCATTAATGCTCTATCCCTGTTGCTATCAGAACTTAGATCTTGCAGCCATAAAACAGAATTCCTTCAATTTTGCCATAAAGCAAAGTTTGATGTGCAAATGCCCTAAGGGACTATGTGAGGTAAAGGAAGATGCCAGTTTATAAATAGTGATGAACACAGAACAAGCCAGCCTGGTTTATAACTTCATTGCCATGGTGATAATGACTGTATGTTCCTCAATCGTCACTAATAGAGCCTGTCTTTTTACCAAGCGTCTCAGAGATGCCTCCATTTTTAATAGTCAACAATGAACTAAGATGTGAGTCTGAAACAATGCGAAGCTGCAAAGACAAAAGAATCATTTCTGTGCTTTAATAATTCCTGATTTGTGCAGCCTATTTTGCTTTAATTGGCCTGCATTGCTAAGGTTGCTGTAATTAGAGATCATCATCATGTAACCACTCACGAACAGACATCTTTTGCAGTCTGTTAAATGTGCTATGTAAGAGAATGTGACGATTGCGAATGACGACCGTTTGATTTACACGGACATCATTTTTCACCCAATCTGATAAGACACATCAGATTGCTTTGAGCGCGGAGCGTCTGTTCAATAACGCAACATGAAAGGCTGACAGATAAGCACTAGCCAAAGTATTTACTGCCAGCTAATGTGATTGAACAGGGATGGAGAAAACAGCAAGTCATGGTTTAAACGTCGTGTTTAAGTTCCTGATGTAGATGAATAACATGGGAGTAAATGACTGTAGACGTAGTAAAATGAGCAGTTAAATCTGCTTCATACCTGTTGGAGGAACTTTAATTATTGTTCTGTCTTTCAGCACCGCCTCGGCTGCAATAATAGCACATTCTTTAGCTTTTCAAGTCTCATTTGAACACTGCATGACGTGCAGGTAAATGTCAATGTCACTCAGTTCCTCAATTAACTTTGAGTGGATTCCTCTTGAACCGCTATGGTTTGACTCAATATTTTAATGCATGGGGGAGAGATGTTTCATTCCTTTTGATGAGTTTATCTGAGGGCATATGAAAGCCAGACTCATGTTAAGCTGAAAAAGAATTTCATATTTTACAGATGATGTTGTTTTATCTAGTACCATTTTAAAAGAATGACTATGTAGGAGTCTTTATGTATATAACACTGTGTACAAAACTGTACCTTTTCTGTCGCTGGAGTGGTACCCTAAAGTTCAGTTTTGTACCTTTACAGGTAAACATAATAAAATTTTGTACATTTTTGGGTACATTACCTTAAGGATCTATATTGTGCACTGTCAGAAAAGGGTACAAAACTGTATGTAACTGGGGTGGTACCCCTACCATTTTGTACCTTTACAGGTATATAAACATAATACAATGTTGTACCTTTTGGGGTACATTACTGTTCCTTAAGGATCGACTGTGTACCTTCAAAGGTACAGTTAACTGTTTTGTACCCCTTAAATTGAACTGGTACACAATTGGTCCTTAGGGTATAATATTTTACCCCATAAGGTACAACATTTTAATTGTGTTGTATACCCATAAAGGTACAAAAAGGTACCTTTTAAGGTATCACCCCAGTGACCTTTTTTTCTGACAGTGGGTACCTTTCGGTACATTAAACTGTTTTGTACCCCTAAAATTTAACTGGTACAAAATTGTTCCTTAAGGTACACAATACTTTAGGTACTTAGGGTATAATATTGTACCCAAAAAAGTAAAACATTTCAATGTGTTGTATACCCATAAAGGTACAAAAATGACAACAGAAAAGGTACAGTTTTATACTTTCATCTGACAGTGAAGTATTTATAATGATGTTAGCATTTTTTAATGTTCGTAAGATTTAAAGAGCACTTTTTTCATTGCTAAAAACAATGTTATTTTGTGTATTTGGTATAATACAATGTGTGGTTTACACATTATTTTAAACATACCGTAAATTTTTGTAGCTCCAGATTTCACTCTCTTCTTGAAACACACAGATTTGAAAAGCTCCAAGTCCCTGATTGGCCAGCTAATCGGTATGTTGTGATTGGTCTGAATACCTCTGGCATCAGCTGGAAATGTGAAGCTCCTTACCATGTTTGAAAGATTCGCACACAATGCAATGCTAACAGGAGTTAACTTACAGTCTGTTTGTCTGAAGCGGGAGGAATTATGATAATGTCGGTCTTGTCTACCTAACCAATCCCAGAAAGTAAACTGTTACATACAATCCGTGTGTTTGTTGTAGTCCAAGAAAAGAGATTTACGTTTGAGATGATAACTCATGTTATCATTTACTTTGGGGTTTTGTACCTTTTGCATATCGTAAACACACACCAAAGAAAATTAAGTAACTTGAACACACCAACCGGCCATTGGTGCTCTTTAAATAGCTTTACTGACACTTAAAGAAAAATAAGTAACTTGAACAAAGATTTTTTTGTTGAAGGATGTCAATTCATTATTTTGTGTTCACTGAATAAAAAAGCATAATCATTCAGCTAACAAATATTATTTTGTTGACTGGACTTAGATATATAAGTTTTTGTCCAATTCGTTCACCCACCTTGCCAAACTGAGTAATCTGAACAACCAATTTTTAAAAAACAATGGTCGGAATGGTTCCCAGCATGCATTGCGAAATGTTCACTTCTTTGGTTAATATTTACTAAAAAAGATGACTGTTTTAATGTTTGCTGGATTTATTTATGTTGTTATGTTGTTACTGTTAGTTATATGTTGTATTTAGAGTTATTTTAAAAGAATGTGGTTGTTCATTGTTACCGTGTTTGAGAGCGGTGTGTTCAGTGTAGAGGGCAGCACAATGAGTTAACGCGCATCATTGTTGCCTCACAGCAAAAAGGTCTCTGGTTTAAGCAAGGACTAAGTCAGACAAAGACTTTGTTTAGGAGACCTTTCTGTGTACACTCCTACAGTCCAAAACATGTAGGTTACTTGAATTTGGATATACTAAATTACCCTTCACCCAACTTAGTCAGTAGTTGAGTAAACACAGAAATTTGCTTATTGGATTATCAGTTTTAGTTGGTTCAACTTGTTGGTTTAAGTTGGCATTACTCAGTAAATTGAGTTAGGTGAACTACATCATCCAAGAGTTGAGTAAACTCAAAAAGGCTGTGCAGAAAGTTGCCTGGAAAATGTGTAATTTAAGTTAACTTTTTATTTTTTACAAAGCATGGGATAAAGGGTCTTTATGTTACCAAAGCACATAAATAACTTCTTTAGAGAAAACCTTTTCATACACGTTTGATTTTTATCACATACTCTTATATATTTTCTGTTCTTTAAATACTTTTTGTAGATTTTTTTTGTATGGGGGTGTGGTTAGTAAACATTTATCATAATTATTTATTGTTTTTGTTTACTATGTGTCCATGTCAAAAATGTATTACTTGTTATCATCGTTTTACATCATTCATTGAATTTGTTGCATCTTGAATGAAGGTGTTTGTGAGGGAAACATAAATAAACCTATCAAGACCTTGTTTGAAGAAGGAACAGGCTGTTCCTAACCCATGCCAAACCCTGAACATTTAGATCAACTGGATAACTGGATTGATTAACCAGACTTGCCTTGTAAAGAACATGATAAACACAATGACCGGACTAATAAAGTGGCTGACATGGGAATTATATCACAAAAATACCAATTCAGTTGAAATTACTTTCTGATAAATATATGTTCATACTCTAGTGTCATTTTGATCATTTAATCTTTTATCCAGTAGAGCTCAGCTTTCATCTGTTTACACTCTAAAAATGCTGGGTTATTTTCAACCCAGCGTTGGGTCAAAAAGGGACGAACCCAGCCATTGTGTAAAATTAACTCCGAAAATGTTTATATTTGACTTAACAATTGGTTAAAACAACCCAGCATAGGTGAAATTACAACCCAATGTGATGGGTTCATGCCTTTTGACCCAAAGCTGGGTTGAAAATAACCACACATTTTTTAGAGTGAGACACGCTCCTGTAACGCCTTATTTTTTATTTCTATCTATTGATATTAGTTCATTTGAGTTTATCACAGATGTAATGTAAGCTTTCCTCTTCTGCCTCATTGTAAGTGAGAATGCAATAAACCAGGAGAGGCAAAGATGGTGCCTCTCTCTCTAAAACTTTATCCCTGGCGTCACTGAAGGACCTTGTTACTTTAGAAACATGACGCTTTATGCACTCACATCCAACCACATATCCCAGAATACTTTCGCATTTATTTCCCAGCTAATCTCCAGTATTCGCTGATATTTTTTCTCATCAATTTTCTAATCAAATCTATTGTGCTCCAAACAGCATGCATCCGCTCCAGTCAGCAGTGGTATCCCAGCAGAACATTCATATCAGTCGTGAAAAGACTTGTTTAGTTACAGATCAAAATCTATTATCAACCCATCACTTTAATGCCTTCAGACTGAAAAGTTATATCAGTGGATGATGATTTCGACCTGAGCCTCCATCAGTCTTTTAGTAGATTATCGGCTTTCTGAGCAAAAGTAGGCCTGGTTTGTTTGTGTGATCATTCCTTTTCTAACTTTGGCGAACCACAGAGATGCATGATCCATAACTCATTTTTATCATATAAATGAATGGACCAACCATAGTACCACTTGAGATATTACACATATAAAATCATTAATGAGGAATGTGTCATTGTAGAGCAGTAAAACTTATTTAATTGAAATATGAAAGTTAAAGATTTTTACTGTCATTGTGTGGATTTGCAAATAACAAATTGTTTTTTGAATACTTTTGGACATTTAACACACATTTCATTTACATTGCATTGAAATTATTGATAGACCGATATTGTCACGGATATGCAAGGTCCTTCCCTCACTCACCAGCGATCAAGTTCACCAGATTTCTAATCAGTTCATGTAAAATTACAAAAAATAATGTATGCTGCAACATACCTGTCTTCAGTCATCGTCTTCCATACCTGTTTTATAGGGTGACCATATGTGCCATTCTTCCCGGACGCATCCTATCCAGGATTTTGTGTTCGTCTTCCGGAAGTCGTATTTGTTGACCGCATACGCCATTCAGTTAAAAACATAAGATATACAATCGTAGTTTCGTTCTTACCTTAAAATGTAACGGTTGCTTTTCTGTAATAATAATAATAATCCTGTATGACGTATGCGGTCGACAAATACGACTTCCAGAAGACAACACAAAATCGTGGACGGGATGGCACGTATGGTCACCCTATGTTTTATCATCTGATTCAATAATTATTATACTCTTCACTTACCTCCATGTGTTTCATATATCAATACAGATATATTGCAGTGGCCGGTATATCGGCCGATATTTCAATTTTTTTATCACCATCGGCTGATAAATCTTTTCAAAGTAAATTTCTCTATTACTTAAATTAGTTGTTTGTAATGAAAAGCCACTCAGTGTCACTCAAAGTCAAAGTCTTTGTCTGACAGAAGCCTCTTTCACACAGAAATTCTAGTAAATTACCATGAATTTACCAGAATTAATTTACCAGTAAATACAAAAATGTGCTGTTCACACATGCAGTGACGTTCCGTCTTTTTACCAGTAAGACATCATTCACACATTATTATCAAAATACCGGTAAACGCGAAGAGAAAGAGGAAGTTACCTGTGGCGCGCGGCCGCGAGCTCCGTGTCGTATTTGTACACAATGGCGGGTTATGACTTAAAGGGCGTGTTGCAGGTTAACCACCACTGTCGATTAATGGGTACATAAATCACTCAAGATATGTGTATAATTTTTAAAATGTCTCAAATATTGTCTTTTTTTACGTTTTTGGTATTAACGGGTTTTTTACGCAATTCTGCGATGACGTCACGTTGGGGAGAAGTGGAGAAAGCTTCAGCCAGAGCTATAGAGATAGATGAGACATTTATTGCTGTTTATTACTTACGTATATAATTTGGAAATCATATATACATCGTAGGAAATATATAATGTGTTATACTCCAAAGTTACCATGCTAATTATTATTTATGATATATGTGGAGATAAATAAAACTCCGCAAATCTGCTGATTTGATCCATTCATGTCCTGACCACCAGGCTAGAGATTTTTAAACATCCTTAATCCACACTTACTAGTCTATCAAATAATATCTCAAATATATTGTTTTGTGAAATAAAAGGATGCTTTGTTATATTGTTTATGCGATTATAACGAATCACACGATCATTTTATACGCAGCAGCAGTCAGCAACACACTCGGATCCGACCGCATACATAACAGGCGTTCAGCGGCTTTTTACATCACGACAGGCTATGCCATTTGAGGAGGAACCGCTCATTGATCACCGTATTTTTATAAATCCTGTACATGTTTGGACCTGCCGAACAGGTTGAACACTTTTATATACTTTGTTGAGCAGAGAGGCTGCTCAGTTTGACCAGCGGGCTGCGGGAACCGGCGCACATCACGCCGCCAGACGGTGTAAACTCGAAATGTATAACTATTATCAGATCGGCCCACCGGGAAAGTCCCGACTCTCCCGATTGCCATTCCGCTACTGGCTGTAAGAAAGTGAGTGCGTTTGGGTCGCTGGTCCCCGCGAACAGATGTGACGTGTCTCACTCAGCTTCCAGGATTAGAGACATGCTGCCAAAACCGTTTGTGCTGAAGATCGCATAAAGTTACACCCATTTCAGGCAGGATCATGGACCCCCTCAAGCCAGCATGCACGAGTATGTTAATTGTTTGTTTACTTTCTACACGAAGTTTTGCTAACGTAATGCTATCTGTCTGTCTGCCTATCTCTCTATACTAGCCTATCCATCTGTCTGTCTGTCTATCTGTCTGTCTGTCTGTCTGTCTGTCTGTCTGTCTGTCTGTCTGTCTGTCTGTCTGTCTGTCTGTCTGTCTGTCTATCTATCTATCTATCTATCTATCTATCTATCTATCTATCTATCTATCTATCTATCTATTTATCTAAAATCTGCGCTATCAGAACTGTACTTTACTCGTCTTTCTATAGTCATTCTCAATGCTCTCAAGGCGGCTTTGGTAAATTCTCTCCCCAGCGTGACGTCATACAGTGCGTTGTGGGGGAAAGGAGAATCATTGCAAACCGCTGTACTTTTTCATACTTTTTCGGGTTTTGTGATACCCAACAACATAAAATACAATGGATAACAGTTTAAATGTTTATTATTAACAAGCAAATTGCACAAATTCGTTGAAAAATTTAACCTGCAAATCGCCCTTTAATATCGTCGGCCCGTATTTTGTTGTTTTCACATCTGTGGCAAACGGTCGCGAAGTTGCTCGTGACCAAACTTGCGTTAGGCGGCGTCAAACGGAACCTGTGTTTGCACATTAGGCTTCACCGAGGGTGTGCTAAGGACGTCAATTTGGCAAATATATGGTAAGCTGTTTTAAACTACTTTTAAGAATGGGGATGTTAACTTCAGTTGTGCTCGACTTTTAAGCAGCATGGGTGTGGAAACGAACGTAAACAGTGCGGTGGTAAACGCGTCATCTGTTTAAAAACGTTCTGATTGGCCCGAGCTGTCAGCGCGGTCTGTAATCCTATATTTTTCGTTCACACGTAGCGCTTACCGGTAAATTACTGGTAATCTTACAACCTGTCTTACAGGTAAATTGGGAGCACTGATTTACCGGAAAGGTTCTGTTCACACATGACATGTTAACTGCAATTTACCAGTAAATTACCATTAAAGACTGTGGGCCCTATCTTGCACCCAGCGCAATTGACTTTGTCAGTGACGCATGTATCATTCGTATTTTGCGCCGGTGCACAGCGGGGTTTTTCCCTCCACAGATGCACGTCAGCAAACTAGGGAATGAACTTGCGCTCCCTGGGCGGTTCAGCGCAAAAAGGAGGCGTGTTGCGGCGCAAACCATCTCTTATGCTATTTTGCAGTTTCAAAAAACAATTGCGCTACTAACCAAAAAAAACTAGTCTAAAGTCAGTGGCGCGTTGCGCGTGGTTCATTATGCTATTTTAAGGGCGCATGCTTGACCATAATGTATAGCGTGCACAACGCGCATACACTTTGCTTATCTAATCTACACAGATGCAACAGTATATTTTTGAAATATTAATACACGATATAAGGGGAATCATAGTGGTGAGCATTGTGGTGATAGTTTTTATTTATTCTCATGCAAATAACGATTAAAATATTTTCATAACTTTGTTGTGTGGCTGTATTACGTTTATTTTATGTAAATAATAGTTAAAATGTTTTCATAAGAAACCTTAATGTATATGAACTTGATTTGTAAGTGTACTTTGGGGTTGGACCTTGCTTGCGTTTCTTGGGTCCGATTTCAAAGCCCCCAAACCCTTTCAGCGGTGAGGGTGGACGCAGCGATGTCCTCTGCTGGCGTCAAGTCCTGAGGCAGATCCACCTCCCGTTACACGGCGTGCCCGATTTATGCTGGCAAGCGTGGGATTCCCCCGTACAAGGACGTCGGTCTCCTCGGCTGTGAACCGCTCCTGGCGTGCGCCTGGTAAATCCGTCATAATAATAGCAACCCGCCATGGAACTTGCGCCCTTGCGTTTAAAGGGAATGTTGTTGAACGTTCTGATTGGTTTATTTGACGTTACGCCCAAACCACACCTATGAATAATGAACCTACTTCAGACCAACCCCTTATTGATTTGCGCCCGGCGCAAGAGTTATTTCTCACGCCGGGAAAATAGCAACAGCGCCCAAGATCCGCCCACAAACTCACTTGCGCGTTGCGCTTCGCACTTGCGTTTCAGATCGTTAAAATAGAGCCCTGTATGTGTGAAAGGGACTAGAGTCAGACAGTAAAATGACCAATCATTATTCAGTTTTTAACATGACTCTGTGTTTTGTGTCACAAACAAGAATGGTTCAACACACTTATTAAAACTGGTCTTATTTAAAAGGATATATTTATAAATGTTATGCATAACAAATGTTTATGTAGTTTCATCAAATTTCCTTTTTTTTCTTATTTACTGTAACTACATTTGTGTTATATACACAAAACAGCTTTCTTAATATCGGCATCGGCCATAAAAAACCATGCACTTCCGGCGACCTGAGTTTGAATCCCGGCTTGAGGTCCTTTGCAGATCAGATACCCCTCTCTCCACCCTGTACTTTCCTGTCGTCTATTAATTACTGTCTATCAAATAAAAAAGGCCAAATGGCCCCCCCAAAAAACATAGGTAATTTAAAGTGTGCTTAATGTACTTTTGACTAAAACCCAAAAATGGCTTGTTAGATGTTTTGCTACTTGTAAAAGCCAATTATTTTAAAATGCATTTAAAATGTTATTTAAATGACTATAATCTTTTCTCAGAGTTAAAGTTATGTGTAAACTCATTTTTGTTTTGATCCTGTCGCCGCACAGACTGTTATCTACATATTGAAGAGAGAATCAAGAGCTATATGTGATCGTTCTCAACAACTGCGACAACATATCTGTAACAACTTTGCCATTGATTTTTTCATGTCTGGATGCCATAAAATGATGAACCCTCTCAATACACATATTGATCTTTGCCTTCTGAACAGGGGATGAAATAGACTCTGACATTCACATGATATGCTTTTGTCCATGTTTGTATTCCTAAACAATCCTCACTATCTTTAAGTGCATATTATCTGATGCTTTGCCCTGATAGGTCCATTCATTATCATGTGTAATACAGTATGCACAACATAGACATAATTGTAAACTGATAACTCTATTCTTTTGCTATCAATAGGACTTTTTTGGGCTTTGCATTCATCTTGTGAATGTCTAGCACGCTGCTAAAGGTCAATTGATTGGTGCTTGGGGTTTCTAAAAGGTCAGAAATGGTTGTGTCTTTGTGTCTGCTGGAGAGAGGAAATACTCTTGTGTATCTCGGTCTGTGGTCTCTCTCAGGGGTATGCTGGTGCTAGCCGCCTCTCGTTTTCCAGCGTTGCCTTACGCTTAATGGCTGTGGTTAGGATTTAGGCTGGCGTGATTGATTGGAGATCGAACTGACGCTTGAGCACTTTTCATTCCCCATCAACTTCCAAGACTCCGAAGTCACAGTGATGTTTTTATTTTTTTGGCTACAAAACAGTCCTCGGTGGGTCTTGGGTCGAGCAGCCACTCATGCACTCACCACCAATCAATCCGCTAAACAAGCTAATAACAGTCATTAGTGAAGCTCTGCACTCCCGCTTCTTAACATTCATTGAGCAAATGGGAAGGGGGCAGAGAGAGAAAAAGTGGGCCGTGTCACATCCTGTGGTTCAGATCAACCTCACCCTCCTTCTCTGTTTGCGGATCTGATTCGGGACAGCAGGAGGAAGTTTCGTATGAAAAATTGCATGACTCACTGGCATGGCTATGGGTGCCAGGCCTGTTTTACTCTGTACAAAATGTACACTGTCAGAAAAATGGTCAAACATTTTCCCTAGCTGTCATTGGGACGGTACTCCATGACTAAAAATAGTTCGTAGTACCTCAGATGTACTTTCTTGTACCAATGAAAACATATTAGTACCTCAAAGGTATATACAAAATATCTGTACCTACGTGGTACATATTAGGAACTTTTTAAAAGGTACTGCTCCAGTAACAGCATAGTTGACTAGGATAGTGTCTCTCATGTGTATTTATTGTTTTAGTTTATATAAAAAATTACAGATTACATTAAAATTGTGTAGAAAAATTATATGTATCTGTTAATTGTAAAACAGTGATTTTACAAATCTATTAGAGTGTACAAAAAAATGAACTTGGTTGGAGTCAGTTTTACTAAATAATTTCTTGTTCACTTTACTTAACAAACACAAGTAACGGCATATGATTAATTTAACTTAGTAATTTCAACAAAAGACTGTGTCTTGTCCGCTTTACTTCAAAATTATTTGTTTAGCCAATAAAACATTGTTGCGTAAAAGTAACAGATTAATAAAACCAATACAGACTTGCATCTCATTGGCTGATGATGCTGCAGTGTATTATGGGTAAATTGTTGTTCTGGCAGAATTGTTGTACCCTCTTGCAAAAGTGTAGCACGATTAGATAGGTACCTGAGTATTAAGTGGCCAAGTATTAGTTAATTAACTTGTTCTGATATATTTTAGAACAAAACAAACCAACAAACGGTTTGAAATGTTGCATTGCATTTCAAATATGTTTGTGATATGTTTGATAAACTGTAATTAAATAAAGGTTGTATTGAGCTGCACTCTGATTGACTGATTCGTTGTTATGGAGTTATTAAATCATTATTTTTTTTCATCAATTAAATGTTTCATAATAGTGACTTTACTAGGATTTCTTTAGTCCATGTAACATTTAAATTGTAAATTTTACACAAACTTTTTTAGTAAATACAACTTACATTTTATTTGTTGACATTACTTAACAAAGCTATGTGGAACCCACTTGACGAAGGTTTTTTAAGTAAATCCAACTTTTTATTTTTTTGAGTGTACTGAAAAATCCAGCTAAGACCAACAAAAGCTGATAGCTGGTTTAATGTGACAGTATCTGGTTTAAAATGGTCCTCCCAGCCTGCCAAAGCTGTTCAATCTGGTGGGTCAGCTGGTCTTCCAGCTAGACCAGCTAAGTCCAGCTAGATCTTAAAAATTGACCAAAACACAGCAAGACCAGCTTGCTACACCAGCAAAACCAGCTAATGCCAAGCTGGGAGACCAGCTAAAACCAACTTATGCTATTTTCAGTAGGGTTTACTTAAATTATTGTGTAATTCAAAGCTGATTTGCATTAAGTGCACAATTTGTATTACCCCTGTGTTTTGAAATGAACAGGCACATCTGACACATTCATTCCTTTAAATGACACTCAGCCTTTCTTAATTAATTCATTACATACTCATCTCTGGCAACCCATGTAGGCTATGTAATAATGTTACCCTCCTATCCCTCAACTCATTTTTCGAGAAGATGATTACCATATTCTGGCGCTTTAAGATTTTTTTCTTAGCTTTTTGTCGTCATGGTGACAGTCTCTATGCTTGCATCTATAATTAAGACAGTGAATTACTGTTTTGATCAGCAGGGCATTGTTGTGATGTTAACACAAGAGGGCGCCACACCACCTCCATATGACTCCAAACCAGGGTTAATTAAGAGAAAGCTTTCCATCTTTGTGGGCAAAGGGCATAATTGATCATGTACATCTATCAAAATGCCCATATAAGCCTTTAGGATTAAAATAGATAGAAATTTGACATTGAAAGTTAGTCCATGTCTATTTTTAGGCCATATATAAATAATGACCACTTGTTTTAACAAAATGTTTTAGCATGCATACACATTTAAAATTAACATACAGATGATTCAGATTGCACTATATAAAACTAATTTTGTCCAATATGCTCTCGAGAATAAAGTGCCTTATAGGGTCTTAATCTCTTTGCCCAAGATCTTAAATGTTTTTATTTTGATTACAGTTTTACTTATCGTGGGTGATTGCTATCTTTTCTCATTGCTCAGAAGTACAATCTTGAACAGCATTTGTTTACAGGGTGGGCAATGTGAAGCGAGTTTTGCCAAACAAACTTAAAATGATGAGAGCGCCATGAGTAATATTGTTCCTATGGTTACAATGAAGAACAGGCAAAAAGTTGTTTAATGTTGAATATCTTGGGATTTATTCCAGCTAAATATGCCTTGCATAACTGCTTTTTGTGTTGCTACAGAGTAGTGGCAGAGTAGGCTACAGTACAGTAGTTTTGGTGTCGAGTACATATGACCTTTTTTGTGTGTGCATTCATGTTTTTGAACAAATCAAACCATGCAAATTCATTGTATGAAATTGCTCGTAAAATTACTCTCATAAAGTGATATACCACACTATGGTGATGCCACAAGAGAAGTGTTACTATATATATATATATATATATATATATATATATATATATATATATATATATATATATATATATATATATATATATATATATATATATATGCATTTGGCAGATGCTTTTATCCAAAAGCAACATACAACGCATTACAAGGCAAACATTTTACCAACGTGTGTTTCCTGGGTTCGAACCCATAAACTTTGGCACTGTTGACGCAATGCTCTACCACTGAGCTATACAGGAGCACACAAATCTTATGCACTAGAGCAGTAATTCTCAAAGTGTGGTCCGCCAAACCCCCCCAGTGGTCCGCCAAAAGATGACCTAAACTAGGCAAGTGATGTACTAGTTTTTGTTTCATGTGTAAAATCCCTGTAATTTCAGTGATTTTGGACATTAAGGGGAAAATTTTTTTTTTTCAGCATTTTATTGTTACCATAGTTACACCATAGCCTTCATATACCCACCACCTCAGTTTTAAACTAATGGCTCTTTGGAATGACATTAAGTCGGACCTAGGCTGTTATACTATGTTTAATTGCATTTTTTTTTCATATGTGCAGTTTGTTGTTCATATTAAGCTGTAACTCATTTCACATTTACTTTTTCGAACTAAAATTCATATAATAATTTCTGAACATAGCATTGCATTTGTGTTTAAAAAATTAGTTTTTGACTTGAAACAGTTGCATATTAAACCTAAATTTAGCTTATCCTTCCTATTTTGTTGTTTTTTGGGGGCGTGTTAGAGTGGGATTCTGTTAGGTGGTCCTCAGAAAAAAATTGGAAGATAAAGTGGTCCTTGGGCTGAAAAAGTTTGAGAAACACTGCACTAGAGGTATTTACAATTTTACAATTTTCTTTTTTCTTTCATTCTTTCTTTCGTTCTTTCTTAGGCTATATTCATGGCAAGAACTGGTTAATTCATATGCAAGTTGATCCACACAAGTTAATCCCAATTTTACAATTTCTTTTATTTACATGCAGTTCACAAAAATACAGTTATAAAAGCCCCCACAAATTGAAGAGGTCTGTGCGAAGAGGTTGAGGAAAAGCAAAGGTTAAAAAATATTTTTACTTTTTGAGCTCCCGAAATGGCCAATAATCTTTCTATACTCTACACATGCCAAAAAGGTCAATAAAAGGCCATCATTTAGTTTAACTGCAAATACAAATCAACATCTTTCCAGCTCCTCTATACCCAATACCTATTTTATGTTATTTGATGTGACTTTTTATTTATTTGACACTGAGCCTCATTCCCATTTTTTTTTTGTTTAAAAAAAAAAAAAATAAAGAGGGAAACCTGTAAAAAGCCCTCATGAACATTATTTTGTCATAATAAATTTTTGTTGTATTGATGTCCATTGGCAAAACCATGGTTTTACTACAGTATCACTGCAATACCTTACTATATAAAGGTCACTAAATGATCGATTTACATATTTGAAGGATGTGATTATACAATGTAAAAATGTGATCTGAGAGAAAAGCTGTTAAGAAACGTCGTTACCACCACTATTACTATATGTGAAAGTTTGCTATCTATTAACACATTGCATTCCATAAAGTGTTATTAACAATAAACCACCAAACCTTTGTATCTCACACAGTCAATAATAATGTTTTATTTATGAGATTTTAGGCATTATTTGAAGTTTAATTTTGTAAAAACAAAGAAAAATACTAAACCAACAGCGTTTAAAGAAACTGTTATACATTGCCCAAGGTTTTAAAAGATACTAAACCTGATATTCCAGCAGCTTAGTTTTTCTGCCATAACACTGTAAAGTACATGTTACTCACTTTCAGGAAAACTCACCAAACAGCTTTTGTTGTGTGAATTGTTTCAATTCTACGGTGTGAATAATCCAACACCTCTTATGATAGTTCATCTCATGTAGGGAATAAATACAATACATATTCAGCATATACAGGGTATCTTGCACAAAGTCACACTTTATAAAGCCATTTTTGTATTGTTCGTCTGCCTACAGACATATACACAAATGAATAAACGGTTACATATTTACATTCAGCAATATGAAAAAAAAAACGTTCACAATGATGCAAATGGACTGCGATACAAGTACAGTTAAGATTGGCAATGAGTTAAGCAATGTGCAGCTATGACAGATCAGCTGTCTCAAAGGACAGGCAGAAAGTATCGGGCACATGCCCTTATCAGTTCTCCGTCCAACGGATAATAAATAGATAGCTGGGCTGAAAAAGTGATAAGGACATGTGGTCGATCAAAATCTAAGTAAGTTCTACATATCTCACCCTTTGTCATCTGTTAGAGCAGAGTTCATGCTTCAATCTGTTGACTTTAGTATGGGTATCAAGAATTCGCTCCAACGCAGTATCCAAGGTGCTACTCGGTATTCACTGAGAAGTTGTTTAGACACACCTCATTGATGAGCTTTATGTCACCTTAGCCCAGCCCTACTTCACTTTTCCTAAACTTCTATTGGTCCCTATCTGAGATTTGGATTTTAGTCACTCATGGGAGAGTCCAGCCAATAGGGAAAGAGAGGAGTGGCCAGACAGCAAGGATGAGAAAAAGGTGCCGTTCACACAGGTGTGGTTGATTTGCACATTCCAGCTCAAACATACCTGTCAGATTAAGACTTCGTGTCCATGCCCTGCAGAGACAGCCTGTTTAGTTTACAATCACTCACACCACATTCATCTCTCTAATTACTTTTCACTCTAATTACTTTTCACTTGCACTCCCATCCAAAACAACTTTCTCTCCAGTTCTGTCTAAAAACATTTGTTTGCGCTTTCACTTAAAAGAAGAAAAGTCTGTTTTTATGGATTGAATAGTTTATTTAAACCCTAAAATCATTTTAGTACAATAATAACATAATAATAATAAATATATTACTTTTAAAAGTGTATTAAAATGAGGTTTTGTATGGCAGATTCTCAAACTGTTGAATACAGTTTTTATTTGACATTACAATCCTAGTGCTAAGTATCATGAAACAAAAATAAGCCCATGTCACTGGGGCAGTACCCTTTGAAAAGGTTCTAATATGGCTCGTGACTGCTCATCTGAGGGGCAAATTCAAAATATGTGTAAAAAGTGTCATGTGTGTTGCTTGCGTTTTCAAAAAAAATGTGTCATGTGAAACATGTGCATCACATGTTTTGTCAAAATAAGTGCCTCCTGCACACGTGTCCCTTAACAGTAAACTCTAATAACGCATGAGATTATGCATGTATCTGGCAAACGCGAGCGTCTCTTTTATCATAAACCCTTTATATGCGTCTGCAGCAGGCATTAATTTTGACAAAACATGTTAAGCACACAGGATCTCTTGACACGCAGAACACATATTTTGAAAAAAGGAACCACACACATGACCGGCTACTTACATGTTGTGACAAACTTTGCATCGTGCGCCCTCGAAAAAAGAAGTCACCACTGCATTTCGGTACAGATATGTTATACATTTGGTACCATTATGTACCTCTGAGATCAACATGATCTCACGGCAAGTTGTGTTATAGTCTGAAAAATTTTGATTAATTTATTTGTGTCCATGGCACAAAATGCAACTTTTTTGTGCATTAAACATGAATGTCTTTTTCGTGTCATTCAGAAAGAATTTCTATAAATAGTTTTCGTGTTTGTGGCACAACTTTTTTGTGTCATTTTATGTATTGTTTTCTAATTTTTCCCCCTTTTATTAAATCATTGTTGCTTGGGGTATGGGTTAGATTTGAGGTTTGAGTTAGGATGTCCTTTTATGTATTGGTTTCTACATGTTTTTTTTTTTTTTTTCGCTTTAAAACTGTTCTCGCCTGGAGTTGTGGAAAAGTGATCCCAACCCCAAGCGACAATGATAAGAAAATAGGAAAAAACTATGAGAAAACAATTAATAAAATGACACAAAAAAGAAAGTCGTGCAACGCACACGAAAAACTATTTTTTAAAAAGCTGAATTTCGTGCCATATACATGAATAAATTAATCAAATAAAAACACAACTATAACATAATAATTAGTCTGCTGAGATACTAAAATGAACTCTATAGGTGCAAGGTGTACTTTTTAAAAGGCTACCAACCCAGGGACAGCCAGGGACCATTTTTTCTGCCAATTAACTAAGGGTGATACCATTGTTCAGTACCAATAATTTTTTTTATATAATATACACTCTCAGAAACAAAATACAAAAGTTGTCCCTGAGACGGTATCTTTAAAAAGGCCCTAATATGTAGCATTTCGGTACAGATTTGTACATTTGAGCTACCAATATGCACATTTTAGGTACAAAGGTGTACTTATTGAATAGGTACAGTACCGCCCCAGTAACAATATTTGTAATTTTCTTGTACCTTTTTTTCTTACATTATAATATGATACTTCACAATGGTTACATCCTTGTTCTATTGGCAGAGAAAAAAAAGAACACAAAATCAACATAAAACGAAACATAATGTGTTAAAATTACACATTAATACTTAATTGTAAGTAACACAAATGTGTTGGATTCTGGGACAATTTATTTAGTTAAATGTGTTGTTTAATGTGTTGTTTTTGTGTTGTATGTGTTGTTTTGAACACATCCGTTCTATGAGTGTACAACTGAGCTAAACTCGTATAAAGACGAAGAGACGTTTTAAAGGTGAGGAGGGGATTGGTGTCCCATACATTTGAAAGATTTTTACCACTCTGTAGACCAGCTCTGTGTGCGTTTCTGCACGGTCTACCCTCAGGATCTTGATCCATAATGATGCCTAGGCGAGGGCGGGCGTCCCCTGCTTCTGTCTCTGTTTTCATTGCACACCCCGCTTATCTAAGTCCAGTTCCTCTGAGCCGGGTGTGAAAGTGTGGTGCTAAAGAAAACACAGGCTGCGTTCTCTCGATACAGTTCCGGCTTTCTTCTCCACACCAGCTGCCAGTGGCACTCACACGGATGAGGGGAGATCTGCGAAAGCATCTCCACTGCATTGCGGCGCTCTCTCCTGGGATTAGCTGGGCTCTGCATTCCCAGTTTTATAATGCTGGAGTCTTCAGTGCACCAGCGCTTGCCAACAGAAGGCGGGGGTGGTGTGGGACATGGCAGTGAGAGTATGAGGTGTGAGATGTGCGGTTTGGGTGGACCGGGCAATATTATCAACTGGATCTCAGTGTTTCTCTATATTTTCCTTAACAAAAAAGCAAGTGCTTTTTAAAAGGGGGTCAAATATGCTTTTTTAAAGGTTATTAAGGGTTCAGTTTTATATTACGCACTTGGTCAAAGTATGAACCCTAGCTGCCAGCTGAGGCAGTACCCTTTAAAAAGGATAAAAATATCTATACATTTGGTGCCAATATGAACCTCTGGGATACTAATCTTTGAGATATTATTTTTTACTCTTTAGGTGCAAAGCTATACTTTTTGAAAGGATACAGCCCCAGTAACAGATGGGGTACATATTTTTTACAGTGTAGGTATGTATTAGGTATTTTTTTACACAGTTTGTTTAAAAAGTGTAAAAAAAAGTGTAAGTTAACTTTGAAGGGTTTATAAATAACGAATGTGTCCATTGTAAGATTAACTTCTTGCTTATTTAGCTTTTTCTCTTTAAATATAAAATAGTGTTCGATATTTACTCTAATATAACAAAACACATCGACATGATCCCATATGTGTCAAGCTGAAGTGGCTACTATTTGTTGTCCACAGAGAACTATTATTTTATTTTATTTTATAAATTGAGGACTTAATATATAAAAATATTAAAATAGTTTGTTTGTTTTAGTCATTTTAAAAATATTTTTCAATATTTATTTATTTACTTATTTCCTTGTGTCTTTGTTACACATGTTACATGTAATAACTATATTAATATTAGTAAATTGTGCATATAATTACATGAAACTAACCCTAACACCAACCGTATTGTACATTTTGTTAATTAATATTACTTTGTACTTAAATGTGCAATAGAGCCTATGCAACGACATCACTTTTCAACGTGACCACGCCAGAGCTCGCCCTGTTGAGTGGCAAAACATAAAAAATGGCTGGTTTTCATTGGGGTTGCTGCGAAAACACCAGTAAAACTGACTATTATTAGCTTAAATTGAATTGAATTGGCCTTAACTTGCCAAACAACCAGTAGTCTTTGGACATTTGCATATGGCCAGACATTGCTTTTCCTGACATATGTTTGTCTTGCCTAAGGGTGTTTTCACACCTGCCTCATTTATTTTGGTTGAATCCTACTAGAGTTCGATTGCTCACTTGGTGCGGTTCGTTTGGGCAGATGAGAAAGCAGCAATCAAACTCTGGTGCGCACCAAAAGCGGACCAAACCTCCTTGAAGAGGTGGTCTCGGTAAGCTTTCAAACAACTCTAGAGCGGTTCGTTTGTGGTGAAAACACGATTCGAGATCGAACTGACCTAACTGCAAAAGTACTTCGCATTTTGGACTAAACCAGCTGCCGAAGTCAGCTGCGCAGTACATTTTCGGTAAAGGAAGTGTTTGTTGACAGCTTCTATTAGCAATATTAGCAAAATGACAGATCATGGACATACCTGAGCCGTTTCTCAATGTCAAGGATACTTCCTTGGCAGGACTATTCCTTAAAAGTCACTTCCTTCAGAGGCTAGGCGAGGCTCCTCTTAAGCATTCGGAGAACACGTTAAATGGAAAAGGCTAGCAAGTGCACGTCATTGCCTCATTACATGATTGAAAGATGTGCTTTCGGTGCTGCGCGCATATGATTGTGGGTGATTTCAGCGCGTGAAGAGCTCGAAGGATACAAATATGCGTCCTTTCCTGTATATGAGATATTTCTCGAACGAAGGATTCAGTCCTTGGTTGAAATTTCGCAGATCCTTGACATTGGAACAGTCCCTGATGTAGCATCCTCGAAATTCTGGCTTCCGGGGATCCTTCCTTGACATTAAGAAACGATTCTGGAGTTGCAAGGAGGTGCGTGCGGAGCCTCAGAAATTTGCTGTATTCGCCGTTTGTAGTGCATTAAAACTTTGTTTTCAAGCCGCATACACGATTAATTCTGGAAATGAACAGTTTGTTTAGAGCGCTGTATACAAACTATGTATAACAACCACGGACATAATTACAGCACGAAAGTCGTATGTCCACAGTGCCTGCTGTGTTTTCCTCCTTTTTGTTTACTTCCGAGGTTCCGTTGGAATTTCGTGCACGTTGAATCTGACCAATCGAGAAGAGGTTTAGGAAATACATTCAAATACATGTGGCCAATGAGTGATGTGGATCTTATCACATGACTGAATTTTGGTTCATTTCAACTCGTGCGGACCAGAGCAGTCAGTGTGGTGTGAAAAGGAACCAAAACTGCTAAAAAAGCTACAATGTATACATTTTTTGCTTTTGGTTCGGACCAAATGAACCGAACTACAGATGTGAAAACACCCAAACACTATTAAACCATCCCACCTTTGTAGACCACAAGGCTCATTATAATGGATGTTTTTTAATGAAGGCTCAACTTTGCCATTACACAGCATTAGAGTATTCATTGGTGTATTTTATTTAGGATTATTTATCCCCAAATTTTTCATAACTGACATATGACTACTACTGCTACTGATGTACTTCTCCTTTGAGTGCTCCAAATTTTTGTTGAATCTGTTAGCACAGTCGATCACAGATTTCCCCCTTTAAGACATGTTTTCATGCTATACTAATGCTGTCGCTCAGACTTTTTGCCACTCATTGGGTGTAACTGCAGTCACTTTCACCGAAGGTGACGTCACATGCATACCCTCTATTAGTGACATTGTAAAATAAAGTTATTTGAGGAGCTCAGATGCAAAAGGCGCTGAATGCCACCTCCGTCCAAAATAAGAAAATGATGAGATAAATAGAATGCTTTCAGCACTCATTATACATTAATAAAATATTTTCACTTCAAATCTGCTCAACCTTCTGTCAGGCCATTCAAAAATGCCGCTTTGTTGGCAGAATCCATTAAAAGGCTGATAAAAAATGCTAATTTACAAGAAAACACAGAATAGTCTTTATTGGCTATCCTATTCTATTTATAATCTGACCTTTATAATTCAACAGGCAATCATAAGTTTTACAGTTCACACCTCTCCTTGAGGTATAATTTATGCAGCAAAAATACAAAATATAATAATTACATTTATTAAAAAGCTTAATTTTTTAGTGTTTAGCCATGTTTATGAGTTTGTTCAAAAGTCAGTGCAGAGATTACTTTTGTTTCATGTGCAATTTAAAAAAGTTTCTTTAGTATTTACCGAAAAGACATTTATGCGTACATCATGAACTAGACGTATATACACACAAAAGCACAAACAGACACATTACAATCTCCTGAGAGCCAGCTCTAATTAAAAAACAGCTTGAAATAGCCACTAAGGTCTATGGGCTAATAGTGTCATGATGTGAGATGATTGTACAATGGGTAGGGGGAGATTTACACACTCTATTGTCTTTTAAAGACAAGAGTTGGTCAATATAGAGGGGGTTTGATTAGGTCTTCTTACTGACATTGGTAATTCTCTGTAATGATGCCTTTAGGGGACTTCCTGATGGCAGAGTACAGGCTTGAATGGTTTTGGGGATGGCAAGTGAAATTTTGCACTAATAGGCTGTGCTGTCTCTACGAACACAAATAGGACAGACTACAAACTGCTTGACAACATAATTGTTTTTCCTCTTTAGTCCGACTTGTAGTACTATAGATTGTGATAATCAATTCCTAATGTCAATATAGAATCATACAATGTATTTTATGTATTATACATGAGATATATACAAAATATAACCTAATGTTTTTAAGTAATTTATATAAATATTCAGAAATATCAATTATATATAAATTTAGAGTTCATGTATGATTTTTTGCTATTTACATTGTTTTATGAACACACAGGGACTTGAATCCACAGCCTATGTGTTGCTAAAACCACCACGTTGCTTCTCCCATCAAGTTACAAAACCAAGTCTCTAAAATTTTACATTTTTTATGTGTACATGTGCAATTCTTGTATGTGTTTCCACAAACAGCAGTTTATTGGCTGATCTGGCGCTCATAATGTGGTGATATAATCCTGTTACTCGCTCAACAACACATTTTCCTCTTTGATAGCAAAGCAGTGCAGCGCATCTCTTTCACCAGCAAGCGGCGGCACAACAAGTTTCTAAAAATAGTCAACAACTTTATTTCTCAAGGGATACACAGCCTTTTCTAGAACGTCGTCTTCTATTTCTAAACAAAGCATTAATCATCCCTGCAACAGAAAAATACACACTGTATAGATTATACTTGACAGTGCACCTTTATTTTGTGTGCAGTGTTTTGATGCACATATTAACATGAAGTTTTTCTGTAAATATGTTTATTGTTTTGCTATTATACATTGGTCTTATGCTCCACTCTGAGAGATTGTATTCACTGTAACATTAAGAAGATGAAATCAGTCCCTGCTTTGTGTGGAGAGTGAATCTGGAGCTGTGCATGCGGTGATGATGATGTTTCATAACATGTTTAGCTCTGTTTGCTGTGGCTTTTGAGATGTGAAGGATCAACCCTACATATCTGCCTGAAAGAATTTTTCCCCCAAACCATTTTTGGCTGTACTGAAATTCACTCAGTTGCTATGGACACAGATCATAGTTTTTTTTATCTGTGTCCATGACAACAAACTGACTATTACAGGAAAGGCCTACAACGTAATTCACTTTAGACTGCACGTGCAAACAAAAAAAAAGCATTCAGACTATATTATGGGAACCATCGCATTTGCATACAAAGCACCCCAGTATATAAGTTGTATCTGTCACTTTTATGTCTGTTTAGTGCATTAAGGATTTAACAAATGTGTTAAAAGGTAATAAAACAACTTTACATAATTAAGTATTGTTTGATATTGTGGTGTGCATATCGTTCTGATAATGCACAAGCTTTGGTACTACAGTACTTCAAACATCCTGTATGAATGCATGTGAGTTTGTTTGTTCAAAGTGTGCTAATGGTGCAGCGGTGCATGTACAATACCGCTTCAGTGTTTTCCATGCTGACACTAATTGTGGCTTGCATGCGGGTATAAAATGAAGAGGCTGTATACTAATGATGAATGGCATGGAGAGGCTGAGTTCAGATGTATTTCAATAGCTATTATTCACCATTCAGTGAGAAGTGGAAATGCTGGTGGACTCCAAGGGTGCAGATGACGAGAAACATACTGAATGTCTTGAAATTAATATTCCTATGAACTTTTGTTCTACTTCTCAGGACTAAGAAGCTTATTTTGGAAAATTAAAGGAAAGATAAGTTTAGGTGATTTCTGCATTTTGATAGTATTTATTTATTATTTTCCGTGGACATGTATTAATAAAATATGTAAGCATGAACTGTGATATTTTTCTGATTCTTCCTAATGTTTATTTGCAAGTTGCAAGCACAGCATGTAGAATTGTGGCACACAATCTAAATCATTCACAGAGACAATTAAAACAAATCTATCCAGTACATTTTTAAAAACAAAGGTCCTACCAACGTTATCTCATGGCAATTCGTTCATATTCCACGAGGTGGCTAATTCGCATTCTATTAAAGGGCACTTATGGTCCGATTTACATTTTTAAATTTCCTTTGGTGTGTATGTGTGTATTAGTACATGGTAACGAACGATATTCAAAAGGTACAAACCAAAAAGCAAACGATAACGCGAGTTATCGTCTGCAACGTACATCTGTTTTCTTGGAGTACAACAAACACACAGATTGTAGGCAACAATTTACTTCCAAGGATTGGTGATGTAGACAAGATCGACATTATTATATTTTTATAACTCCTGTCAGCATTGCATTGTGACCGAATCTTTCAAACATAGTTAAAAGCTTCACATTTGTGACTGATTTGTCAGAGGATTTCAGACCAATCACAACGTACAGATTAGCTGGCCAATCAGGAACACAGAGCTTTTCAAATCAGTGAGTATCAGAAAAATAGTGAAATCTGGAGCTACAAAAATTTACGATATGTGAAAAAATAATGTGTTTTTAACCATAAACCACACAAACACATTTTATTATACCAAATACACAAAATAAAGTTGTTTTAGCAATGAAAAAATGGTCCCTGGTTGTCATTGGGGTGGTGCCCTTTCAAAAAGTACACATTTGCAAGGAGCTCATATTAGTACCTTAGAGGTACATCCTGCTACCAAAGAGTGCATATTACCTCAAACATAATAGAACCTCAAAGGGACATACTGGTACCAAATGTATTCATGGTACATTAGCATCTTTTTAAAGGGTACTGCTCCAGTGGCAGTTATAGGACAATTTTTTGTCAGTGTAAAATAGGTTTCTTACAGTGATGCTATAGAATTTTTTTTTTTTAACAATCTCAGAAATTAAAGGAAATTCATGATAAAAATGTGATTGTATGTTTTAAAACAATGGAGTATGGAAATATGTTACCTCATTGTTGGTACAATAATAGCACATTAGGGGTGGTTTCATGGACATGGCTTATATCCCTGACAAAAATGCAAGTTTGAGGCTTAATTTTAAAACAACTTGCACTGACGTATCTTAACAGTATCTTATCAGTGCCATTGTTTTATTTCTTTTTTGTAAGGTATGTTTGTAAAAACTACTTAAAGGGATAGTTCCCCCATAAAATAAAAATGCTGTCATCATTTTCTTACTGTCATTTTGTACAAACCTGTATACATTTTTTTTCTGATTACAGTAACACAAAGGAAGATATCTTGAGGAATCTTTTAAACCAAATCGTTTTTGAGCCCCATTCACTTCTATAGATTTTTCCTACTTTGGAAGTAAATGGAGCTCATCACCAGTTTGATACAAATATATTCCTCAAAATATCTTCCTTTGTGTTTATCAAAACAAAGAAATGTATACAGGTTTGTAACAACATGAGGGTGAGTAAATGATGAGAGCCTTTTTCTTTTTGGGTGAACTGTTTATTTAATAGCTCAGGTTTTTTGATATCTAAAATCTAAATGCCTAAATTGTATACTTTGCATTTGCAGCATGTGGCACGTTCACATAAAGCTAATAAAGGCACATTTAGAGCATATTTTAGTCCTAAATAAATGTAATCTGGTTTAAAACATTAATCGGGATTGCATCCCACATGTAGCATATTCTTTTCAGACTAACATGTCCCACATTCAAACACCACCATGCATAAAGAACTTTGGCACCTTGTTTTTGTCTTCCATCCACCAGATGGCGCTCACATGCAGGTAACTGAGCATGTAGTATGGTCATCAGGCTCATTAAAAGCATGATGAGACTGCACTTTACTTGCAAAGCTAGGCGGCTGAGTAAGCTAGGGATAAGGAGCAGGTCCAGGCTTATTAGAGGCCAGAGCCAATATAAGTTCTGCATCACTTGAATCAAATTTAAGCCTGCCCATCACTTCATTAAATCTATTTGCATTGGTTGTCACAGTATTAGGACTGATCGCTGTTATATTATATGACAGTTTGAATGGTTTCATCATGGATATACACACTTACATAAACAGAAAGCTGAGTTTCATGCTTTCGGAGAGTTTATCTTACAGCATTGCAGAGCAGCCTCTTTAAATCTTTCGTTTCAAGCTAGTTTGTTAAACTCAAAACTTTTACTTTGTTAGATTGCTGTCTATTAAATGTTTGGATATGAGATTTAAGTTTGACTGCGAGCACTTGGTGGTGTTGTGGTGCATGGATTGTGTAGGGGTTGTAGTAAACCAGCAAATGTTTTATCTTTTAGATAATTTACAGCTTCAGTTAGAATCACTTTGTATTTATTGCGTATGAGCATTTAGTAATGACACAGCAACAATGTGGAGGGAATGCATCCGTTGCCTTGTACGGTAACACTGCAGTAAAAAGGAGAGAAAGGGGGTGTTTAAGATCACCACCTCAAAATCAGCTCTGCACGCTGTTGGCAAGTCTTGTTGCTATGGAGATCGCATCCTACTGCAGGTGTAAGTTACGATAGAGGAAGTCAACTGTGCTTTCTCCTTTCCTCTCCTTACGCTATGCATCTCTCTATTTTTTAATCTCCCTCTTTGCTTGTCCTCTCCTGATCTCCTGATTTCTTTTTTTTATAGGCTCTCGCTCTCTAATTTTAGAAATAAAACTGGATTTTATCTGCAGAAATGCAGAGACTAAAGTGCATATATAGTGATGCACAATAACATCACTATTGTGCATAAACACTTTTACATTTGTGGTGAAATGAGTCAGTTGTGTAACTAGTTATGTTAAATGATTGCTATGAGCTGTCTTGCTGGCCAGACAACCTTTGGCTAATGTCTGATTTCTCATTGATGTTAGACACATTGGGCTGTGCAACAGAATGAGCCCACAGGCAGTGTGTAAAATGCACACAGACAAGCACTGAAATAAATCAGCTCCGGAGCGAGAAGCCTTTAACCATGTCATCCGACCCAGAGCCAGATCAGGGCCAGCGATAGGCATTAGTGTTGCATTTATATCTTCCCTTTCATCCAGTCTCTTACATCTTAGATGATGCATATGTTCTTTTTGCTTTCTTGCATTTTTTGTGCATGTGTGTGTTGTGATAAATGAACCTTCAGCAACTGTCTGGACCCCTCAGATGACCCCTTCAAAAATCAATTACGCTTTATGGTGTGGTGGACTATGATCAATTACCACAAAGCATACACTGTATGTGGTACAATCATGTATATAATGCATAGAGCATTCACAATATAATTTATGAAGGACATGATTCTGGTATAATGCTTTGTGATATTTTACACTAAGGAAAACGTAAACTCTGTTATTGTTTACTTACCCCAATGTTCGTCCAAACATGCTTTTATTTTTGCATTACACACTAAAGCACAACATTTACAGAATTATTTTTTATTAATCAATATTCTGCCCATTAACATGTTTGTGTATGTTTTTGTATATATTTTGTGTATATTTTTAATGTTACTGTGATTGTTAAGACCTTTATGTTGGTAAACAGCATTATCTTGGTATAAGTTTACATTGAAGATAAACTTTCTTTATCTTTATTGTTGTTCTTACTGTAATTATGTTTAACTTTTTTGACTTTTAAGCAACAAAATTAATTGAAACTTGAACTGAATTAGTCTACAAATAAATTTGTATGATTTATATTTACTTAAAATTGTTTATAAACAGTTGAATATGCAAATACATTTGTTTTGCATTTCATGACAGACATTTACTGATACATTTATTGGTCCCTAGCTGTCATCAGGGTGGTACCCTTATAAAAAATACACCTTTGCACCTAAAGAGTTCATATTAGTACCTCAAAATTCTGCTGGGTTATTTTTAAACCAAAGCTGAGTAAATTTGCGTTATATGCGTTAAAAAACATAACCCAACAGGTATTCTGTCCAATGTTTACCCAGTATTGGGTTAAACATAACCCAGCAGAATGTACATACAGTATTGGTACCAAAGGGTTCGTATTAGTACCTCATATTGGTACCAAATGTATACATATTTTGTACCCAAATGGCCTTAGTGACAGCTTGAAAAAAATTTTGACCATTTTTTCTGACAGTGAAAAATATAAATGAAGTGTGTTATGAAAAGAAGAATATAGCCATCTTTAAATTAAGTGTGATGATTAAATTAACAACTAGTGACCTTGGACCATAAAACCTCTCATAAGGGGCATTTTTAGGAAATTGCGATTTATATATCATACATTTATAGCTTAATAAATCAGCTTCCATATAGGATTGAAAAATATTTGATAGAGATACTACTAACTTCCAGGAAAATCTGGAATCTGAGGGTGCTAATGATAATTGCTAATGAAATTTTTTTTGGTATAAAAATTTCTAATTTTGACCCATACAGTGTATTGCTGGCTTCTGCTACAAATTTACATTTACATTTAGTCTTTTAGCAGACGCTTTTGTCCAAAGCGACTTACAAGTGAGGTAAACAATAGAAGCAATTATGGCAACATAAGAACAGCAATACATAAGCGCACTGGAAAAAGCCTCATCAAGTCCAACACAATATACATAGGCAAGGGTATGTTAGTAATTTTTTTTTTTTTTAAATAAAGAGGAAGGTAAATAGAGAAAGAGATAAAGAGAAGGGTAACTAAAGAAAGATAGTAAATCTGTAATTAGGAAGTTAGGTAATGGTGGAAGAGATGGGTTTTTAGCCGAGTCTTAAAGACAGCTACAGTGTCAGCTGATCGTGTCACGACCGGCAGATCATTCCACAGTTGTGGGACAGTTCCTGAGAAGGTACGCGTTAGTGTTTTCTTCCCTTTTTGAGATGGTACCACAAGCCGTCGCTCGGTGGCAGAGCGCAGTGATCGAAAGGGTACATAAGGCTCTATAAGCAAGCGAAGGTAAGGGGGTGCTGACCCAGTGGTGGTTTTAAAGGCCAGGAGCAGAGCCTTAAATTTGATGCGGGCTGCTATAGGAAGCCAGTGTAACTTGACAAAGTGAGGAGTGACGTGCGCCCTCTTTGGCTCATTGAAGACCACTCTTGCCGCTGCGTTCTGAATCATCTGTAGGGGTTTGGTCGTGCAGGCTGGAAGTCCTGCCAGTAGCGCATTGCAGTAGTCCAGCCTGGACAGGACAAGAGCTTGGACCAGGACCTGCGTAGCATGCTCATCTAGGAAAGGTCTAATTTTCCTAATATTGTAGAGGATGAATCTACAAGAGCGAGCGGTGCTGGCAACATGCTCCGTGAAGCTAAGCCGATCATCAATGACCACTCCCAGGTTTTTGGCCGTCTTGGAAGGCGTGATGGTCGAGGAACCTAGCTGATTGGAAAAGTTGTGCTGGATCTTTGGTTCAGATGATATGACAAGCAGTTCTGTCTTCGCAAGGTTAAGCTGGAGATGGTGATCCTTCATCCAGAGTGAGATGTCACTCAGGCATGCCGAGATGCGGGCAGAAACCGTAGGATCATCAGGGTGGAACGACAAGTGGAGTTGAGTGTCGTCTGCATAGCAGTGGTAGGAAAAGCCATGTTTCCGGATGACAGAGCCCAGGGATGTCATGTATATCGAAAAGAGCAGCGGTCCAAGCACAGAGCCTTGAGGGACCCCGGTATCAAGACGTTGGGGTTCGGAGACGTCACCTCTCCAGGATACCCGAAATGACCTATCTGAGAGGTACGACTTGAACCATAGAAGCGCTGTGTCAGTGACACCCATAGACATGAGAGTCGACAGGAGGATGCGGTGATTGACCGTGTCAAAAGCTGCAGATAGATCCAGTAAGATCAGCACAGATGATTTGGAGGCTGCCCTTGCCTGCCTTAGGGCCTCAATGACTGAGAGCAGCGCAGTCATATATATACACTGTCAGAAAAAAAGGTACAAAACTGTACCTTTTTTGTTGCTTGGTGGTACCCCAAGGTACCGTGTTGTACCTTTACAGGTATATAAACATAAAACAACCTTTTAGGGTACATTACTGTTCCTTAAGGATCCATTGTGTACCTTCAAAGGTACAGTTAACTGTTTTGTACCCCTAAAATTGAACTGGTACAAAATTGTTCCTTAAGGTACACAATTGGTCCCATAAGGTACAACATTTAAATGTGTTGTATACCCATAAAGGTACAAAAAGGTACCTTTTAGGGTACCACCCCAGCGACAGAAAAAGGAACAACTTTGTACTTTTTTTTCAGTGTACCCGTGCTACTTATGACTATGTTTTTGTGGTCAAAGGTCACATTTTGTTTAACATTTGCTCTTTATAAAAAGTGACTCTTTTTGGTTATTAAACATTTGGTTATTAAGCACTTTGGTCCACTTCGGTTGTTTTTAAATGTGCTATAAAAATACATTTGAAGTTGAATTGCGACATAATATTCTGCGAATGAATTATTACGATAAACTGTATTGTTGAAAACTGTCTATAACCGTTTATGTGACAAAGAAACAAATTGAATAACACAGACTCATATTACTCATAAAACAAAGAAACAAGAAACCTCTATTGTATACTGAATAAATCCGAAATCCCTTTTCCTGCCCCTCCTCTGCAAAACTTGCTCTCTAGCACTGACTGTCTAAGTCTATCAGTTTTGGAGCGCAGTGTTGTGCACTGCGGGCGGCCACTGTCGAGCTCTCCTGTGGAGTTGAGCCTAACTGATGCAGACTGAAAGAGGCTTATTAATCCAAACACTGCACATGCTCTCTTCAGGCCATGGCACAGTGTTACACAGACATCCAGCCACAAATAGATCCCCAAATGTAGATTATCCAAATATACGAAGAGCGCACCGTGAGGGGATTCATCCTGTACGAAGTCCTGCAATGAAGGCTAAAGGAATCCGGTGCTAACAGGGAGTGACATTTGTGCAGATGCAGTCAGTGTGTGTAAAGCAGAGGGAAGATGAGTGCAGGCTTCCACCTGAGATAATGTCTGTGTGGATGCGGTCAGTTGCTGGGCATGTCTCTTGTATTCACTTCGGCTCATGTGTGAAAAAGAACATGTCTGGAACTTATTGTCCATTAGAATTTGCATTGTGATTTTCATTTATAACTAAAATTGAAAAGAACTGCAAAAAAAGAATAAATTAAATAAATCCAAATGTGTGGATGCATTAAAGTAATCTCCAGTTTGGGAGTTACAGAGAATAATGTATAGACCATTATTTTCTTGAGACCACACTTTGATCTTTTGTGTCATTCTGCAGTGCTGACACAGTATTTTTAGTGTGAAATTTATAATGGGTTCAGTGTGACGTACAGTGCCAGCCGCTTGCTGTATCCTCTCAAACATGATGACAATAAAAAAGTAAGGTTTTTAAAGTGTTTAAAACGCTTTGACTACAAAGCACAACATCTATTGTTACACTGCTAAAGTCTTCCTGTGGATAAGTGTGTGCGGTGTCCAAACATCATACAAGACAACAAGAAGCTAAAAACAATCAACAATCTAAATGTGGGACAAAAGGCTCATTGTAGACATAGATGGCACTAGAGGAGGAATCTTAGTGCTGATGTTCAAATGCCTTCTGTAGCGCTCATCATCAGCGCTGTAACCTGGTCCGAATCAGACACACGGTGCCTGAAAATGATGCCGCTGGCTTGAAGTGGGTCTATTACCACTCATTAGTTTCCTCTGATGGGCAGCGCAGAAGGAAGTGATGGAGGGAAAGGTCAGCATATGGATCTTGATTTGACCTCTCCAACCTGCTTCCGATGGGCAGCATCTGTCATACTTACATTTAATTTAAACCAGATAAGGTTGTACAGAGGACAAGGACATAATAACCACCTTTTCCTCTCTCTCTCTCTCGCTCTCTCTCTCTCCCTCTCTCTCTCTCTCTCTCTCTCTTTCTCTCTCTCTCTCTCTCTTCTTGCATTGCTTTATTGTTTTCATGGTCTGTTTTATGTGCATCATGAATACTGCTGGTATATCTTGACCCCACCCAAACAGTTTTTTGGACCAAACGGTCCGAGTCTGCCAACAGCAAAAACTGACTTGGTGTTAGGGATGTAATTTATAATATTTGATGAACGTGTTGATGAGATATCACTGAAATGTTCCCTCGCTCTTGTGTAACATGATCCGATTTGGATATTTGTGTGTGCGAGTGTGTGAACTGCCTTTGGAATATTAATCACACTGCTTTGCATGACTCAATAAAATTAAACTGAACTCCTAATTACCCATACTGTTATTAGAGAGGTTGGTTAAGAGTAATTTTTCCCCACCACAAGATGAACTTGTTTAAAAAAAAACCTCACCAGAAGCCCGAAATACACTTCTGGAATTTACTGTACGTCTACCAAACAATGACGCAGTGGCGGCCGGTGACTTCATTTTTGAGGGCGCACTATGCGAAGCTCAACAGTTATTTAGCCTGTCATGTATGTGGCTCGTCATGTCAAAATATGTGTTCGGCGTGTTATGTAAACCTATGTGCATCATGTCAAAATACGAGCCTGCTGAAGACGCTTCGAAGGGGTTTATGATAAAAGAGACGCGTACAGTTGCTAGATACTCGCTTAATCTTATGCATACTCAGAGTTTAGTGTTAGGGAGGTCTTGCGTGTATTTTGTAAACATGAGCGTCTCTTTTATCCTTTCGACACGTGTGCAACAAACACATATTTTGACATGACGAGCAACACACATTTTTGAATTTGCGCACCTCGAAACAGAAGTCACTGGCTGCCAGTGCAATAACATGAATTTAATTTCATTTGTTTACATATTTTATCAATGTCTAATTCTCTTTCTTTTTTGGGCTGATGTCACAAATACCTCTTTTTTAACTCATTTAATTTGAGAAACACATTTAAAACACATACACTCAGCTAAAGGATTATTAGGAACACCTGTTCAATTTCTCATTAATGCAATTATCTACTGAACCAATCACATGGCAGTTGCTTCAATGCATTTAGGGGTGTGTTTCTGGTCAAGACAATCTCCTGAACTCCAAAGGTGAAAGGTGATTTAAGCAATTTTGAGCGTGGCATGGTTGTTGGTGCCAGACGGGCCAGTCTGAGTATTTCACAATCTGCTCAGTTACAGGGATTTTCACGCACAACCATTTCTAGGGTTTACAAAGAATGGTGTAAAAAGGGAAAAACATCCAGTATGCAGCAGTCCTGTGCGCGGAAATGCCTTGTTAATGCTAGAGGTCAGAGGAGAATGGGCCGACTGATTCAAGCTGATAGAAGAGCAACTTTGACTGAAATAATCACTCGTTACAACCGAGGTATGCAGCAAAGCATTTGTGAAGCCACAACACGCACAACCTTGAGGCGGATGGGCTACAACAGCAGAAGACCGGGTACCACTCATCTTCAATACAAATAGGGAAAAAAGGCTACAATTTGGACAAGCTCACCAATATTGGAAAGTTGAAGACTGGAAAAATGTTGCCTGGTCTGATGGGTCTCAATTTCTGTTGAGACATTCAGATGGTAGAGTCAGAAGTTGGTGGAAACAGAAT
Source organism: Paramisgurnus dabryanus (assembly GCF_030506205.2). NCBI lineage: Eukaryota > Metazoa > Chordata > Actinopteri > Cypriniformes > Cobitidae > Paramisgurnus > Paramisgurnus dabryanus. Next base: position 21,343,723 of record NC_133345.1, on the reverse strand, counting down.
GAGAACATGGATCCATCATGCCTTTTTACCACTGTGCAGGCTGGTGGTGGTGGTGTAATGGTGTGGGGGATGTCTTCTTTACACACTTTAGGCCCATTAGTGCCAACTGGGCATCGTTTAAATGCCACGGCCTACCTGAGCATTGTTTCTGACAATGTCCATCGCTTTATGACCACCATCCTCTGATGGCTACTTCTAGCAGGATAATGCACCATGTTACAAAGCTTGAATCATTTCAAATTGGTTTCTTGAACATGAAAATAAGTTTACTGTACTAAAATGGCCCCCACAGTCACCAGATCTCAACCCAATAGAGAATCTTTGGGATGTGATGGAACGGGAGCTTCGTGCCCTGGATGTGCATCCCACAAATCTCCATTAACTGCAAGATGCTATTCTATCAATATGGGCCAACATTTCTAAAGAATGCTTTCAGCACCTTGTTGAATCAATGCCATGTAGAATTAAGGCAGTTTTGAAGGCGAAAGGGGGTCAAACACAGCATTAGTATGGTGTTCCTAATAATCCTTTAGGTGAGTGTATTTTGCTAAATATTTTGTTATACTAATTAGTAAAAACAGTATGTCAAATAAAATGCTGTTTCACGTTTTCTTTTAGTTTGCACATTGATAGGGAAGCAAGCATACAATGATGATCTTTACAGACTGCAATGTGTTTTATATCATTGCGTCAGTTTCATGCAAGGCTTCGTAGTCAAGCTGTTACTGTTTATGTGTTTTTGTTGACATTAAGGTGGAGTATTCAGCTCATGTATAAAGCAATAATCATATACTGCTGCTGACATATGGTTTTGTGAACTTGAATGGGGCCAAGTAAAGACTCATGACATATGAAGTCTGATGCTGGTTAAGTTTTAAATTACATGTACAGCAAGCTGCAGATGTATACAACAGTCAATTGATCCTTATTCCTCAGGAAAAAAGCAGCTGTATTCAAGAACCATATGTAACAAAATGCATCAAACATTTTGGCAGCTACACAGTATCCCAATATAGAAACAGTTGAACCCTTGAGGAGTTTCCCCCACCCTTTGAATTCTACTCGGAAGCATATTTTTTTCCAAATTCCACCATATGCGTTTTGTTCTTTTGCATACAGAATTAGATACTGTATGTGCAAAGGAAAGTAGAAGATAGAGACATCAGGTCGAGATTGACATTCTACAAACAGATTTCTGTTCTTTTCCCCAGGGCACCATGAATGACTCTGTGACTTTCTAAAGCCTTCTCAGAGAGAACTAGGAAAATATCCTGCCAAAACAGCATAGTTTTAATCGGTTCTCTTGGTGCATCTTGTTCTTGAATAATTTGAAGGCTTTTGTACCATACATACAAGTCCAAATGGAGACCACTGTAAGATCATTGATGTACCTTATTGTAAATAAACAGGGACTGGGACTATCTGCTTCAAAATACTAATGACACTTAAAATGAGGAATCCAAGTTGAACATTAACGTAAATGTAAGAGTTTCTTTGTATTTGGTATGTCCCTGTTTTTCGTATGACAGCGGGCACTAGCAAGTTTGAGCAAAACCTGATGATCCATGTTATGTCAGCGTGATTTGAACATGTTCCAAAGAGCATTTTTTGTGCTTCAATGAATGCAAAGAAATGTGACCTTTTGTACAAAGGAGTGAATACTTTACGGTCAGTGTTACAGATTTGCTTACCTACATATCAATAGCTAATAATAGTATAATATAATTCTATTTATAAATATTTATACAGTATTTGTGACCACACAAGCTTTTGCTTAAGTTATGTGGTGACTGTCATGAATTCTTCAGGCTTCAAACCTGACGTTGGACCATAAACAACAGAAACACGAGGGCAAGACATGTCAAGAACCATCAGGAGGAGGAAACAGCAACGAAATAAAACTACAAATTTAAATTCTACAAAATAAAACATGGAAGCCTCCTTGGACTTACCCGTTCAATGTAAGTAAAGAGAAGAAATTCTAAGCTTACAAAGAAAAGTCAGATCATTGGCAGAGGTCATTTGACACCAATGAGGACATATTTATGAATAAAGACATTGATTTTGATTAATAAAACAATTAAAATCCTACTTACAGTCCCTTTAATGTCACTGACTTTCAATGCATATAATAGAAAGTCAATATATTTACCCTATAGTTCAGGGGTTTTCAAACTTTATGATGGCAAGGAGCTCCAAAAAGGATAAACTTTCTGTTGGAAACCCCTTCCCAAAATGTGTCCTAGTAGCACGGATATATTTGTAACAAAAGCCAAAAATACATTATATGGGTAAAAAATATAAATTTTTCTTTTAGGGTATTTTGTAAATATCCTACTATAAATATATAAAACAATTGAGTGGATGTTGAGTTGAATTGAGTTGCTAGGGACTTCATTTGGATAACTTTTAAAGGGATAGTTCGGCCAAAAATGATATTAAACCCATGATTTACTCACCCCCAAGCTGTCCGAGTTGCATATGTCCATCGTTTTTCAGACAAACACATTTTCGGATATTTTAGAAAATGTTTTATATCTTTCAGTTGATTAAATGTAATGTTACGGGGTCCACCCATAGTCCACGACCTTCAAGTCCAAAAAAAGTGCGTCCATCCTTCACAAATTAAATCCAAACGGCTCCAGGGTGATAAACAAAGGTCTTCTGAGGGTAATCCGCGCGGTGTTGTCGTAGAAATATCCATATTTAAAACTTTATTAACGAAATTAAATACCTTCCGGTAGCGCCGCCATCTTAGTCGCGTCCCCATTCAGGATGAGAGCTTACGCAGCCTACGGAGGCTACACTGCTGCTGCTCTGTGCCCCCCCCTCCGAATTTGTCATACGTCACTAAGAAAAGTGCGTACACTACGCTAATACTCTCTCCTGAATGCGGACGCGACAGACCCAGCATTTTTTTGTCTATATGTCACATCACAGAACAAGAATAAATACCCCGTTCAATCATTCTATGTCACCTTTACTCAACTGAAAGATCTAAAACATTTTATAAAATATCTGAAAATGTGTTTGTCTGAAAAACGATGGACATATGCAACTCGGACAGCTTGGGGGTGAGTAAATCATGGGTTTAATATCATTTTTGGCTGAACTATCCCTTTACTGTAAGACAATTTTCTCAATATTTAGTTTTTTTGCACCCTTAAATTCCAGATTTTTATCTCGGGCAAATATTGTCCGACCTATCCTAACACACCACACATCAATGAAAAATAATTTTTTATTCAGAAGATGTATAACTTTTAAAGGGTCACAAATATATATATAACTGTATGTAATGATATATTTTTTGCGTGAAAAACATTAAAAATATTGTTTCTACACATAAGGCTAGTCGACTTTTACAATTTAAATACTTTTTTAATTGAAATTTTTAAACCCCAGTTTAATAAACCCTTGTTGTATTCTACCCACTCTCTGGCTTTGAAGAATAACAATGGCAAACACAGAAATCAGAAAATTCATGATATGTTTGTAAAGTATGCCTGCTGGATGTAATGGAAACCTGTTTACCAGTTTAATGTATACTTAAACAGATTTAATTGTTCATCACACTGCCAAGAAGTTTACAGTGTGAATTTCAACATGTGAAACATGATCATGGTCACATGGTCACGGTCATAAAACAAATATTTCTTTGGGCAAAAGATGAAGAGGGACAGCCACCTCCTCTTCCTCTCTTTTGGCAAATACAGAGGAGTTCAGTAGCAGTGGAGCGACAGGAAGATGGACTTGGTTATGTAACTGGAGACCTTGTGTGTGTCCTCTCAGGGTTCACATTTACAGGCCTGACGGAGAGAGCAGAGCTTCAAGACACCCTGCGTATCTCTTCCTAGGCTCTGCCACTTTGCATTAGCGTTTGATTTCATAGTCACTGATAATTGGCCTAGTTTGTGTTTTTATGTTCGTCCTTTTCTCACTGACATTGGGCTTTGTGGCAACCGTGTATAAGAACAATGCAATGATGTGATCATTGCAAAGCTTGGAAAAGACATCTAGCCCAACAATGCTGAAGGTCTCTCATTTATACTTACAATAAAGAGTAGCAAAAAGGCTGATTTAACTCATGCTTGAAGCAAATTTATTTCATGCATCAAGTTGTTTTCATATAGCTTACACCAAAGCCATAGCTGAACAATCTATAAGTACTCTATTGTTCTGTATTGCCAAATAAGTACGCTACATCATTTCTGCCAGGCCTATTTACATTTTTTTGTATTTTGTTGTATTAATCGGGAGTGTTTTTTTTAAATTTCACATTAAAATCAAAATGGAAAGTAAGCACAACAACCCTGTATCACGAAATTATGTACCTATAGCCACATAAATTTGTGATTTTTTTCCGTGACACTGTCACATTTTTCCGCTTTTAACGTGACCGTATCACATATTTCTGTTTATGTGTCATTGTCACGTATTGGTTACTCAACTGCTTTTTCCTATTTTCCAACCATTGACGCTTTGGTTTAGGGTTAGATTTGGTGTTTGCGTTAGTATGTCACTTTAAAGCGCAAGTAACACACGCTGTTTCTGCATTTCTGATGTTAATCTGGAGTACCTAGTATGACATCCTTTATATCTCCGAAGAGTCTTTAGTTTAATCAGATTTATAAAAGAAAGATTAGCTTTACCGAATCTTTCCAATAACGTACGAAACAATGAAGAGGGAGGAGTTACTACGGCGGGTGGAGCGAGTACGAGTCATGCAACACTTTATACAACACTGTTTAACTTATGATTTACTACATGTTCGTGTCATTTATATAATATGCATGCGCATATTTACAACAGACAGAAGTCTTGCAACTTGTGACCCGGTTGGGAAAATCCAGTGCATCAAACACACACGCAAAACTCCGCTGCTACCCCGGATAATAAACTATATCCTTTGTTTTCATAAGGCTGGATTTCTTCTCCTTACATCCAAAAACACACTTCTTCATTGGTGCCATTGTTAAGTTGTGAAATTAAACAAAGCTGTCGCGTGATGTGAATGTTTGTAAGTTCTAGCGTCTCCCGCTGATTGACAGGTAGGCAGGGTTTTCCGGGGGGAAGTGCCCATATAAAGAAATGATACGTCTAGAAAACCCCTGAAACGTAAATTGGACATGTAATCGAAAAAAACTTTCCGAAACTTGTACGAACCCTGGGAAGTGCATTCGGCACAGAAATACTCTGTAACACATCCAACTGCTTTTTTGACACTTTGCCTACGTTTAGCATGAGGAAACAGCTCGATAACTGTGTTAATAAGTCAGAATGCATGAAATACCATTGAACCCCCTAACCCCCCCCCCCCCCCCCACCCGTATAAAACTTGGTTTATACTATTATTTTTTACATATATTTTCTGATTTTTAAACCACTTGACATCCTGCCATTAGGGTTAGAGTTGGGTTTGAGGATGTCATTTTATGTAAATCTAACCCTAAAACGAAGCGACAAAGGTAAGAAAATATGACAAAATAGTTACCAATAAGTGACAATGACACGTAAACAGAAATGCATGATACGGTCACGTAAAAACACGGAAAAACGTTACAGTGTACCTATTGTCACAAATTTACGTAACTATAGGTAAACAATTACAACATTGGCCACCATCTCGATTGTTTCGGGTTACTGTAAATGGATCACATGACTGTGACAGTCACTCTCTGTCTGTTCAGAGGATTGCTATGGGTTGTCATTTTTGTTTATCTTTCTGTTAATTGTTTAACTGGCATGAAATCCTCATTTTCAAATATATGTTTATGGTTCAGATTAAAAACATATGTCCATGTACGTATTCATAAAATATATATATATAATTTCTTGTGATTTCTGATAAAAGTTTTGACCCATAAATTGTTTGGCAACTTCGCTTCTAAAAAAATGTCATGATCAATGTAGTATCTTACATTTCAAAATAACATTCATATATTACACTCATGAAATAGAGTACTCGGAAAAATGTACACTTTCATTTCAAATGAACTCCTTCCTGTTCTTTCTCTCTATTTCTTGCTGCCAAACACACTCTCGCTTATTCATAAAGCAATTCAGACAAAATGAGATGTCAGCCAAGGGACATGTCAGTCTTTCAAGCAAACATGTTCCTGATTAAATTAAATTCCTGTGCTTATCACCTAAATGGCTAAATCTAAAGGTTTCTAATGCATGGAAAATGCTATTGTACACTAAAAGATAATCGGACCGAATTTGGACAGATTTCCGCCCTTACAATAAAACTATGTTAAGTCCTGATCATCTTCATGGTTGTACTTTATCCGATTATCTTATATACGATTTTTCTGTGGTGTGTGGTGTGTTCAAAGTAATAGAATCTGCTCGGAAGCATGTACAGGTAAGGGCTGCACTGATCCCAAATTAGAAATATTTAACATATTGAATACTTACAACCAGAAATACTGTTGTGTGGGGACAAACATGCTGTATGTTATGTGTCATGAAATGATACCCAATCAGAAAACAAGCCGATAAAAGAAGAAAACAACAACCACAGTTATGACACAGTAGGCACTGTCCAAAGTGAGATGGCCTTCAGAGATGTAAAAAGCAGTCAACATAGTATTAATGCTTTCTTTATGCCCATTGTCTGCCGTGTTTGTTTACTGTAAAGTCACATTTTACCGTGACAGACTTTGTGGGGTTTTTTCTGTTCTCAGTTGAGAATTGGGTTGTTTGTGAAAATAATTTGTTGATGTGTGGTATACTGCCATGATCACTACTGACACTCCACACACACTATAGGAACAAAACTGTTAAATCGTCAATTTTTATTGTCATGTCTGTCATCTTGAAAATCTGACACGATTTTTTAAAAATCTTTTAGTGTAGGCTTTATTTGTGAATTAATTTAACCCAGCAAAATTTCCGTTTCAATGTCCTACAATCAGACATGCAGGTAAAATGTATCAGATTCTTTGTTAAACACACACAGATCTTGTTTTCAGTCCGACACACAGTGGCATGTTTGAAATTCAATTATGACCATGCTGTCCGGTATTTCTGAGCTACTCCGCCTAACTGGAGGAAGCACCGGCCAGGTGGCGACCCTGCAGGCAGTACCCAGCACAGAGCACACAACCTTGAGCCAAGGCCATAAGATGGACCATTGCCATCTTCTACCAACACAACACTCAACCCACGTCTATGATCCAGACACACTAGGAACAGGGCATGGTCAACGCTCACGACCACCGCCATTTCCACAGACGCCTGGACTCTCAGGGTCATAGCCACAGAGATGCACATTGCACAGCATTTTGCTCCATAATTCATACTGTACTAGGTTCCTAATATAGCACCTTCCCAGTACTCAGTGTTCCACAAACTCACTGAAATAGAATCAATGCATTCAGATCCTGAACAGTGGATGAATTAAATGCATCATATGAAATCGTGCTTGGGCTTTAGCTGAAACATACAAATACAGACCCAGGATATGTGCCATGAGTCTTTGACTGTGTCCCACAATATGATGTACAAAGAGGTCAATAGATATCACTTTAAATACCTGGCATATTTATCATATGGGGGCGATTTCCCAGACAGGGCTTTCCCGGACGATTTTTGTCCTCCTATAAGATCATTACCTTATAACACTTTGCGACATGAATTGTTTAAACCCGGATACGACAAGCATGTAGACTCTACGATGATGAGTGTCACATGTTGCGCAACGTCACCAGCATTCGCTCATGGTAAACAAATACCGGCGCGCACGTGGTAGCAGCAAACACAATGTACGGTGATCATGCTGAATTTCTGACACTGTCAGAAAACTATCGTAGGCTATCTTTGGACGCAAGACCAGGAAAACGGCCGTCTTTGAAACTCTCTCATTGTACGACATAGGACCACAGATGAAAAGCCACGATCACAGAAATCGCGACGATTGTTTCACGATGGCAATCTTTCATCTGGGAGAGCCAATAATCGTGAAGTGTATCCCGGGCTTTAGTCCCAGACTTAAATGATTTTTGAGCTGCCTTAACGTAAAACCTATTTGCACTAATGTATCTTAACAATCCATTCAGCCGATCTCCGGGTCTGGCGGTACCACTTTTAGCATATCTTAGCATAATCCATTGAATCTGATTAGACCATTAGCATTGCGCTCAAAAATAACCAGAGTTTCTATGCGTAATATCAGTGCATCTTCTGCAGCCATGTTATGGCAGCAAAGTCCTTGATTATTATGCCAGAATGAGAGTATAGTTCCTAGCCATATCTGCCTAGAAAATCAAAACTTTTATAATTTCCGTCGATCTACACGTTGTAACTACAGAAGAGTCAAGTTTAAAATAGGAACTCTTTGGTTATTTTCTAGTGTGATGCTAATGGTCTAATCAGATTTAATAGAGTATGCCAAGCTATGCTAAAAGTGGTACAGCCAGACCCGGCGATCAGCTGAATGGCTTCCAATACGTTAAAACTTAAATGTTTAACTCTAGGGGATCTGGAAAATGAGCATATATTTCCAAAAAAGTGGAGCGTCCCTTTAAAGATGAAGACTACATCTCTTAGTGTTTAACACTCCTTAACAGCATCATTAAGCTGCGATCGTTGATGTTTAGCTACCTCTAGCGGGGAAAATTACACATTGTGGCTTTATAAAGTGGTGTAATCTTTGAAAGGAGCAAAGCTTGATGTCACACCCATGTCACAAGTCATCTATTAGACACGACAGATGCGTCAGTCAAACTGTCCTGAAAAATCCTGTAATGATGTTGACAGTGTGGGGGAAATACAGAGGTTACTGCAGAGCCCAATGAACAGGCATGTAGGGGACATCAGGCCAATCTCTCTGGGATCCATAAACCCCCCCCCCCACCCCACCCCCTCCAAACCCCTTTGACTGGCAGGCCATTAAATGGGTCCTGACTGAGGAGAATCAGGCTCTGTTTAGAGGAAGCAGCTACATGAAGATCTGGTATAAACCACAACAACGAGATGCCAAATTGTATTCAACCAAGATTTCCAAGCTCATGTTGGCCAGCACATAAACATTTAACGGACTCGTTCCCTCGATATGTTTTGTGTCAAAGAATCACAGCTCTGAATCGTTCCTCTGGGTTTGTCATACTATCACAAATAATAAAGTATTTTTATCGTGCAAACTTCATCAGTAACATTATTTGTATGTCATAATGATTCCCTGTTGTCAAGCTATTTAAAGTGATGTGTATTCTCCTTTGTATTACTTAATCTGTGTCCACAGGATTTTAAATGACTCTTGATTGAAAAACCCACAAAGCATTAAATGATAGGACACTATTGAGATTAAATATCAGCTTTCAGGTTAAACTTCTAATAACCTGAAAAGCTTCCTCATTCAGTCTTTAAACCCACTCAAAGCTCCAGTTCCTAAGCTGGCTGATGCAACCATGGTATAAAATTAACATCTTTATATAATTTTGTTGTGTCTGTGAAAATCTGAGCTCATTTTGGTCATGCAGATTCTCTATAGCTCTGTTCCCTATACCCATTTGGTCCTTATACATCTGGTATTTGATCTCTCTAATCTTTTTGCTACATAATGAAATTAACCACATACTGTACTGTACTGTAGATGAGTCATATCACTTAATCTTTTCTTTGACAAAACACATTTTCCTCTTGCACATTTCTAAGCAAAAATGCCTTGTAAATGATGTTACCTGATGTTCCACACATACTACCAAGATTTGTTTTTGGTTTAATGTAAATTTTGGTTTCTATTCGTGTCACCAAAAAGTCTTTTGTTGTATTTTTCATAAATCCCTGACTACAGATATACAATCATTTTGTTATGTTTTAGTGGCCTATTGAATCATTGTAGAGAGTTTGAAATAATGCAGATCGTAGCGTGGTTGGGTAAAAATGAACAAAACTCAAACATTTATATGAACCTATGCTGCGTTCTTTTAACCTGAGATCAGGGACGTGCACAGACATTTTGAGGGGCAGGGGCTCAAGTGAAATAAAGGACACTTCTCATAATTATGTATATTTTTTTTTTCTTTTTTTAACAAAAAGTATATTAACGCAATTCTGACTTCCTTTTTTAAAAAAAATATTAAAAAAGTTAATTAATTTTATCTTCCTCAAACTCACGCAATTGTTTAATTTTCAAAAGATGTCTACAAAATAATCAGTTGTTCACACAGACACCATGGTCTCCTTAGTAGTCTAGGTTTATAGAGCAGCAAAGGAAGCCATTACACAATGTGCATGTTTTGAAAACATTAAATTACACATTAATTACAAATTTGTTAAAATGCTAAAAACAAAGTTGTGACTGCTGAGTTAGCGTTACATGCCAATAAATGCTATAATATATGCTAGCGTTTAGCTGGTAAGTTGTTAGTTGTTACTCGAAATGTATTTTTGTCTGATAAGAGCGCATAAGGTCTGTTTACTAATGTGAGCTTCTGGCATGAGCCTCAGAGCAGAGCCAATCAGAGCAGAGCTCAACATTATTATTCATGACCCTTTCAAATAGGGCAAAAATAGACCATTTAATTAAAATGACAAATTCTAGGGTTGTAAATAGACATGTAAAAACGTTTCTGGATAATTTTTGCACTTAAAAAGCAACATTCTATGTAATTGTCAAAGAACAATTTAACATATTATGGCACCTTTAATCTTAGGTTTCATATTTATTAGGGTTACACATGTCAGAAACTACAAATATAGATTAGGCCTATTTTATTTGTATTTTATATTTTACTTTTTTGTGATGTCAGTGAAAATTCAGACTGGGCAAGTAAAATACTGAACCATCAGATTTCTTCCCAATCTACTACAGCACTCCAGTATAACACATTATACTTATTTAACAGACATTACAAAAAACGCAAACATAAAAGCTTACTACTGCAGTTAGCAATTATTTTATTGTTTGTACTTTATTATTTTCTGAGCAGTCCGTTTAAACTACATACACTACACTGTTTGCAACTCTTCAGGTTAATATGGGATTGCCATGGAAAACAACGTCCCTGAATCGTTATGTGTAACAACGTGTCCCATATTTTGTGCATAAAACTGTTAATATAAGAATGCTTTCTTCCTCACACACTTACCGGTAGCTGGCTGTATAATCATGCACATGATCGCGTCTCGTTCTTCGGGCTGAGCTTTGGCGCTTGAAGCGCGAATGATGCAGCACGAGTGTAGACAGACCAATCATAAAGCGAAGTAAGTTAGAGAGGCGGGACTAAGGAAAGGTAAAGCCAATCATATTAGCGATTTGAATTTTGGAGGCGGGACTCATCTGTTAACCGTTTGTGTGCCACAAATAGCGCCATTTTTCTTTATATAAGAGTTTAAATCTCATTTAAATTATTTCTGAATAAATTCATGTTAAATTAAATAAGCAACAAGTAAAAAACACAAGAAACAGACAGACATCAGTTGTTATATGAATAAAGATCATATTATAATTTTTTTTTAAAAGCACCCCAGAAAAAAAGGGCACTTTCTCTCCAGGAATAAAAATGGCAGGTGCTCAAGCCCCCTTTGATGTCTATGTGTGCACGTGCCTGCCTGAGATGCTAGATTATTTTCATATGGACATTTTTTTAAAGGTTAATGTAAACCATTGGTTGAGATATTAGCCAACCATGGGTTAAAACAATCCAACATTTTATATTGTACATTTTAAAGGGTCCATGACATGAAAATCTGACTTTTTCCATATTTAAGTGTTATAATTTGGTTCTCAATGCTTCTATCAACCTAGAAAATGTGAAAAAGATCAACCCTGTAACTTAGTTTTGGTAAACCATTCTCTGCACATGAAAAATTAGGTCATTGAAATGTGGCTCTCTTTATGATGTCATAAGGAGATCTTATTATAATAATACCACCCCTTAATCTGCACTATCCAATCTCAGCACTGCAGTTTAGTTCAGAGAGAATGAGTGAGTAAAATAATTGACAGCACAATTGAGTTTGAATTGCATCAAACCACCATCATTGTGATCAGTTTGCACTTCATCAGCTTATTTGCATTTTAAAGGACACACCCAAAACGGCACATTTTTGCACACACCTACAAAGCAGCAATTTTAACATGCTATAATAAATTATCTATATGGTATTTTGAGCTAAAACTTCATATATGTGCCCTGGGGACACCAAAGCTTTATTTGACATCTTAAAAAATTATTGTGACATGACCCCTTTATATCTCCTTTCCACAAAATACCAATTAGAACTTATATTAAAACCTGTGTAGGCATTTGTTTGAATCCCCAAAGTATTTAATTATTTATTTTTACTAAAACATAAACCAAATTAGGATTACCCTACCTCTCCTTTCCCAAAAATGTTAAGACCGAATTATAACCCATTTGACTACAGAATAGCCCCTAATCACCATAACACATCATATTGAAAACATTTTGTTCGCTAGTACAAACCGATCAACAGCTGAGGTACACGTGTGACGTATTTCTAATGGCTTTGACGGAGCAACCCACATGCTCCTTCGTCTCTGATAGGTGGAGCCCATGGTAGCGTCTTCAGTCCCCGTGAGCATGCACAGGCAGCAGACAATGAGAAACAAGGGAAGGCTTGATAAGAGCAAGGGAGCTGCTTCTAAAAAAAGGAAGGAGTAATTAGTAAATGTCGTCTATGAGGAGCACGGTGAATTAGAGGCCTAGTGGATCATGTAATTAGGGGTAGACCATTCTCAAACACACAATGTCTTCAGCCATGTTCTTTCTAACCATCATTAAGAATCTTTGAGTTTACTAAGATTTAATGCATTGAATTAATGTCAATGAAACTTAGGTCATAGATGCAAAGACTGATGTGTAATAAGTTAGCAAAAGGCATTTCTACCTAGCCTATAGTATTGATTCTACTCTTTTTTTTAAATTGTATGGTTTATTGATTACCACTGACAAAACCATCTCTAAAGGTATAGAAAAGCTGTCACTGTGACCCTGTGTCATTGTGGTACCCTTTAAAATCCATATGTGTACCATTAGCTACCTGTGAGGTACTAATCAGACTGATCTCATGGAAAGTCGTGTTATAGTCAAGCAAAATTTGATAAATTTATTCGTGTCCATGGCACGAAATTCAGCTTTTTTTGCCTTGAGCATGGATGTCTTTTTGTGTCACTTGAACAATTGTTTTTCGTGTCCGTTGCACGACTTTCTTTTTCGTGTCATTAGGGCCCGAGCACACCGGGGTGTGAGGACCCTATTGTTCTTCAAGGAGTTATTATTATTTTATGTATTGTTTTCTCATTGTTTTCATCTATTTTATTACCATTGTCGCTTGGGTTTGGGGTTGGAATCACTTTCTGTTACATTTTTAGACATCCTAACCCAAACCCCAACTCCAGACAAGAATAGTTTTAAAAGCGGAAGAAAAACACGGAGAAACCAGTACATAAAAGTACATCCTAACCCAAACCCCAAATCTAACCCCAAGCGACAATGATTTAAAAATAGGACAAAAAAAGAGAAAACAATACATAAAATGACATGAAAAAGAAAGTCGTGTCATGGACACAAAAAACAATTTATAGAAATTTGTGCAGGTAACACGTAAAAGACATTCGTGCTCATGGCACGAAAAAAGCTGAATTTCGTGCCATGGACACGAATAAATTAATAAAATTTTTTGTGACTATAACATGACTTTCTGTGAGAAAAAAATTCACATGTGGGGTTTTTGGAGAGAGAAATAATAAATAATATGCAAACTTCAGATGCTGCGTAGAAGAAAGTGCAGGACTTTAAATAGGTCACGTGTCTTTCCGGGACCTTGCAGATGCTGGCAATGGCAGTGTGAATGAACAAAAAATCTAACGTTCCTGGAAAAATCCAGGATGCATTTTCGGTGTATTTTCCGGAAAGTCTGTGTGAAAAGGGCTATATATAGCTCTGAGATATTATGCCCTCTATAGATAAAAATGGGTACTTTTTGAAAGGGTACTGCCTTAGTGACAGCTTCTTTACCTTCTAGAGTATATAGTAATCATGTTTCAACTGTAAAATCATGGTTAATTTTCAAAAGGGATGTAACATACAATGATGATTTTGGGAGTAAACCCAGAGAAAATTTGTATTGCTCTTTAACGGTTGCTCTTTTCATAGTATTAGCTTAGTCTCTGACGTTTCTCCTAAATTGTTTAAAGGGATAGTTCGGCCGGATATTAAACCCATGATTTACTCACCCCCAAGCTGTCCGAGTTGCATATGTCCATCGTTTTTCAGACAAACACATTTTCGGATATTTTAGAAAATATTTTAGATTTTTCTGTTGATTAAATGTAATGTTACGGGGTCCAGCAATAGTCCACGACCTTCAAGTCCAAAAAAAGTGCGTCCATCCTTCACAAATTAAATCCAAACGGCTCCAGGATGATAAACAAAGGCCTTCTGTGGGTAATCCGTGCGGTGTTGTTGTAGAAATATCCATATTTAAAATGTTATTAACGTAATTTACTACCTTCCGGTAGCGCCGCCATCTTAGACTCAGGAGAGAGTATTAGCGTAGTGTACGCACTTTTCTTAGTGACGTATGACCATGGGCGGAAATCCCGGGGGGGTCGGGGGGGACAGGACCCCCCCTATCTGAGGGTTGTCCCCCCTAAATTATCATTAGAATATGTGTATTGAAAATAATTTAATGATTTATAATACTTAAACTAGTTGTGTAAGAAGTGAAACAATACAAATGCAAACGGAGCAACAACAAAAAAACGTTTTAAATATTTGGATTCCCCCTCCCTTGCCTCACAGTGGTTTGGTCCACTGCCCACGCCCCTTTTACCTCACCACCACACATTCCGGTGGTAGAGAAGTGTACGGAGCCGACGCGTTAATAAGCTATATACAATACAACGTTTCCCATCACTTATCAGTTTATCCTCATATGTTTTAAAACTGGACTATTTTGACATATAAACATGAACATATTTCGTTTTCTGAGAACAGAAGCAGATAAACGATCAAGAAAACATTTTTATGCATTCATGCAGAGGTGAGGCAGAGCTGAAAGTAACAAATTACATTTACTCACCTTGCTGTAACTGAGTTTTTTGTGTACTTTTACTTTGAGTAGTTTTTAAAATCTGTACTTTACTTTTACTTAAGTATGTTTAAAGTATTGTTGGTTACTTCGCTACATGTTAAATCATATCCGTTACTGAGTAAAAATAAATAAAAAAGTAAGGTGATAAAGACGCGCCACGGTCGGATGATTGATTGATGGGCGGGGGAACGCGCAAAAAGAACCATGGAGAGGGACGAGACAGGCGCAGGCTAATGCAGACCCTCAATTCAATTCTTACGAAAGAAACCCCTGGCCATTGACGCAAAGCGATTGTTTCATTCAGGTAGGGTTCATGCTCTTGAGTACGGAGTTTGAGAATTGCCGACCGTGTTTAACCGCTAATTTGCACGATGCATTTTTAATACATGCGCATTATCTTCCGAGGTCTAGCAGCTTCGCGTCAAGTCAAACAACTTGAGAACGTCCTCGAGAATGCGCAGATCATTAGACATTGCAGAGAGAGAGAGAGCGCGAGAGAGATAGATTGAAAGACATCAGGTACACAGGTCTGGGAGCTAATAAACGTGTAAAGGATGTATAGTGTATAGCCATGGCACTCATCTCATTATATGTTCATTTATGTATATAGTTTAATAACAATGTATGTTACCAGCAATACATCAATTACAACCTTCATATAATGATTGTATTTACTAGCTGCTGACCTCATATTATTTTTGCTTCAAAAGTGCATAACTCACCTGTAAAAATCATTAAATAATTCCATAAATGTTTCTTAGTTATAAAAAGCTTTTTATTTTATTAACATTTGTTATTGCACTTTAATTGTAGAGATGTTTACAATTAAAAACATAGTTTGAGATGTATATATCCTTCCTTTGTGAACTATACTAGAAACCTCTCCCCGCTGTAAAAAAGTAACTCTTAAAATTAAAATGACTTTTTACTTGAGTAGATTTTTAGACCAGTAACTTTACTTTTACTTAAGTAAAATATTATTAAAGTAACTTTACTATTACTTAAGTAGAAAATTGTATTACTCTTTTCACCTCTGCATTCATATGTATTAAAATTAAATTTGCGTCCGTTCATAGAGAAAGAGAAACGTTTTCTATCTGTACCCATTTCCTTGCAAGTACAATTTTGCCTGTATTATTGGTGTCCCCTTCAAAAATTGTTCTTGAAAAATTTTATGTTTATTGTCCCCCCCAACATTTAGATGAGATTTTCGCCCCTGCGTATGACAAATTCGGAGGGCGGGGGGACAGTGCAGCAGCAAAGAAACTATGTACGCTGCGTAAGCTCTCATCCTGAATGCGGATGATTCCATGATGGCGGCGCTACCGGAAGGAAGTTAGTTACGTTAATAACATTTTAAATATGGATATTTCTACAACAACACCGCACGGATTACCCACAGAAGACCTTTATTTATCATCCTGGATCCGTTTGGATTTAATTTGTGAAGGATGGACGCACTTTTTTTGGACTTGAAGGTCGTGGACTATTGCTGGACCCCGTAACATTACATTTAATCAACAGAAAGATATAAAATATTTTCTAAATGTGTTTGTCTGAAAAACGATGGACATATGCAGCTCGGACAGCTTGGGGGTGAGTAAATCATGGGTTTAATATCGTTTTTGCCCGAACTATCCCTTTAAAGCAACACTGAAGAGTTTTTGCTCTTTGCTCCCCCTACAGGTTGGAAGCGGAATTGTCCATTACCACTGTCGTAAATAATTTAGCCTACTGCAGCAAAGCTGGCTCTGATTGGATTGTAGGTCTGCCGTAAAGCAAGTTTTTGTAGTTTTCACTCGAACTACAGGGCCGCGACCCCACAGTTGGAAACTTCTTTAGTGCGGTTTTGGCCGATAGAGGGCTTCAAAGTGAATTTGAAAGTGCTGTTCACCCTGTTTTGAGTAGATGAACTGAAACGTTTTTTGGAAACTTTATTTTAATGTAAAAAAAAACTCTTTGGTGTTGCTTTAAGAGAAATAAAAATAAAAGCACATGAGAAAAGACATTAACAATTTAAAAAATAAGTGCAGATAACAGTAAAATTATTCTTCAATATAGTTAACTTTTGATTGCAGATCTGAGCTCAGTTTGTTACACTGCTGAGATCTCTTCTGAAACTATGATGGAGACATTTTATGAGATTTCATGTAGAAATAATTGAGATATTAATAAAAGCTCATATATGATTTTTCTTTTTTTAGTGGGTGTCATTTTTTATTCGTTTTTTAATTGCCTTGGTGCAACAGAAATTACACACTTTACGATTAACATGGAGCAGAAACCTGATGTTACTGTTACTGACGTTGAATCCAGCTTGGATTACTGAGCCTGAAGGTTTAACTCTCACATAAATACCATTTTTCATCCATAAGTAGTGGGAACAGAGAAAAATTCTGGAAAACGGATAAGCAAGGAAACAAGGAAACAAGGATTCATAGAGGTTTTCTTATTTTTCTATCAGTTAACAGTCGCAGTCAACCCAGCTGGAGCTTCCGTACGGCTGCTGTATAGCAAAGGACTGCTGATTCAGATTACTGCAGACAAAACTGTTGCTTTTAATCCCTTCATCAATCTGTGAAAATAAAACAGCCAGAAAAAAACATTCACATAACTGTGTGCAGGATAGTAGCACAGCATTCAAACTCCGGGACTCTTCCGTCCATAGACAATACATACACATCATCTGAGACTGACCAAGCAGATAAAGAAAGGGCTTTGTGTTATCTCTTTCCTTGCATGTGTGTCTATGCAAATCTAAAAGATGACGTAAGCAGGAGACAATTATCAATGACAACACAAACTATTTGAAATCATAAAAAGATAGGATTCTGCCCATCATGAGCTCTCTGTTTCAGTTCTTTTGTTAGTTTATGTAACCAGGTAAATAAAGGACGAACGCTAATGTTAATTCTACATTAAGTAGCTTGTCCAACTAAAAAATCTTTATGGATTCAAATAGATGTCACAGTAGGTGTAGAAGATTTATGTGAGTGTAGATCTGAGGGAGAGCAGATAACAACAAGGATAAAGTCATAAATGAATCTGCTCTGTGAAGTAGCCAGCAGACTGACAGTGGCAGATTAAAGCCTGTGCCTTTTAAACAAATTGGGTGCTTAGAGCATGCTGCCGTGTTCTGTGCTAGAACATGCTTTATTGTTCAGACACATTAGTGACGAGACAAAGAGTTGCGTCACATGACACACGTCACACATTCTGATGAAACCAGATAATTGGTTCCCCAAATGAAACCTTGAGCTGTTTCATTCGGTGAGGCACGGTGGGTAGATGAGAGGAGGTCAACGGTAGAAATGATTGGCAAAGAAGGCATTTTGTGCCAATTGGGTCAAGTGTACAGTACATTGTCCTTTAACGTATGAATACAGCGCAGTTGTCAACAAACAAATGACGAGAAAATTCTTAACTGTAATTGATAAATACAATTAGAAACTAATTTTTCTTGTGAATTATCATGAGATCATGGGTGGTGCATCCTTTTGATTCATTTTGAAACGTGAGGTTATTTATTGATGTTTACTGGTATTTAATCACTACCAATCTATTTCTTACGCATTTTAGGTTTCTTTTTAACAGACACTGCACAAAGTGATGTTGCAGAAAATGGGTGTATAGGCACAATAAGATTCTGTCTGACTGCCAAGGGTTAATACAACAATCTAAGCATAAATTTAGGTGCCGTGCTCATATGTTTATTTGTTGTAAAGATTATTTTGGATGGAAAAATTTATTTATCTACAGCTATAATGTTTTATAAAATTGTATACAGTACCTGCTATGTAGGGAAAAGTTAGGAGTTTTTTTTTATTTTTCAAGAAATGACTGAATTGAGACATTCACAGTATGTCCTTGGTATATTTTTTCACTGCTTATGGTGAATCACAGACATGTTGTCAACAATCACAGAAGATAAAGAAGAGGAAATGGCACAGACGTTCAAGGAGCTAGTGGGCTTGAGTCCTGGTTGATTTGAACCACAGTTTAACTTGAAGTTTTGAATGTGGTTACTAGTGCTGGTTTTAGTCCCTCACAAAAAATCTTAATTGAAACACATGATCTCAATTGTGGAATTGAGGAATATTCAGGGAAAGGGGCATTTGCTTTCACAAAATGCCCAAAGCAAAGTCATCTGAGGTAACACGATACTTACAGGCACCGCAGGTCTTTGTGAATCCTTTACTTAACTATAAGCAAATGCGAAGCTCCTCGCGATTTACTACTGATTGACTGTTAAGGATCATTCACACTATTGATTACAGATAAATGTATTCGTTGGACAAGCCATGAAAAATCGATACCAATAATAGCCTAAAGCCTACAATGGTGTAGTGAGCATGTAGGGGTGGGCGATAAACCGGTAGACAAAATTAACCGGTAGAAATTTGTCAACCGGTAGAGATTTTGGACTATCGTTTCTATCGAGGTTACGTGCCCACGTCACGCTCCTGTGCGTGTGGTCGCGAAAACGTAACGTTTGTACACGTATTTAAGCACTGCAGTTTTAAAACAAGTTATTTTAAGCCATTGAAACACAGACAACAGATCTGTATGCGTGCGTTCTTTCTGTGTGTCAGGAGCGGACAAGTCGCGCAACCGCTGCTCTTTCTGTCTGGGAGGACCGCGCAAGTCGCGCGACCTCTGCTTATTAAGCTCGTGAGCATTTTTCCCGCTTTATTGGCCTTAAATACACATATGCGTCAAAATTCCCATCTTTGCAAGCATCATCATAAACACGACCAGTAAGGTCTTAAGAGAAAGTAAACAGCTAAAAGAGAAAGCGCATGTGTAACAGTGTATTGGATCCGGACTTTGGTCTTAAAGGGGAAGTTACCTAATTTTGCTCCTGTCTGTCACTCGTGTTAATCAAACAGCATTGAGAAAAAAATCTCTCACTGCTCCTGATTAAATCACTTTTCTACCTTAAATAAAAATATATATAGGCCTATACATACATGCATAATTATTTATTATCATTCTTATTGACTGTGTATCTTCAGAGAGCTTGAGTTTTGTTTGTTTTTATCTTCTTTCTATGCTTGTATATGTTTTTTGTGAGAATTATGAACATTTCTATGGTATTAAAGATTTAAACCTTATTAAAACATAAAAAACTCTACCGTGATACATATCGTTATCATGATATAAAATTAATCCTATCGTGATAGAAGATTTTGGTCATATCGCCCACCCCTATGAGCATGTTTAGTGAATATAAATAATAATGTCAATGACTATAAAATATGTCGAAACTAGAAACAGCCTGAAATTCCTTAAATTAATCTGTAAAATTATTATATCAAATAACATAAACAACCCAATAGCCTCTAACTATAGTCCCGTACTGAAGATTAAAGAGAGTTCACCTGGGTATACACTCTTAAGAAAAAAGGTTCTTAAAAATGTTATTTGCAGTGAAGCCATAGGAGAACCGTTGACCAATCAGCTGTGTAAGTTATTGCAGAACGTTGTTTGCGTCTCTCTGTCCGAGGTGCTGAAAAGCACTCGCCGAAAATCGGGTCACGTGACGACACTGCCTCATTCAGCAGCGAGCGCGCGCACTGGTTTATAGAGATTTGCACGTGAGAACGCGACAAACCATCACTCGCACGCGCTGTAGCCTAATTCTCCCTGCTCGTTGCGTCACAGAAGAGGTTACGAGAGGCATTTGTATCCTTTGCCAAAGCCTAAACGCATCCGAGAACATTACGATGGTAGACTTTGGCATTTATCGTTTTTCTCTGCGCTTCTTCCATACTTCGTGCCAAGGCGTTGATTGCAGTGGATGGGCAGAACGTGCCATGCTTGGTTTCTAATCCCGAAAGTGCCCGTGTACTCGGGAATCTCGTGCTAAGAAGATGTAAGGACCAAACAAGCCTCACCAGCCTTTTCCCTCAAACCAGCATCTTCTTTACAAAAATGCAGAAGGGAATGCGACTTAATGATGGTCATGTCACCTACCTGGGTCTTTTGGCAAAGAAAGATGGTACGAGGCGAGGCTGCTTAAGCAAAAAGAGCTCCGACAACACAAAATGGCACACGAAGTGGTTTGCTCTGTTGCAAAATATGCTGTTTTATTTTGAGAGCGAGTCCAGCTCTCGACCCTCGGGACTATACCTGTTGGAGGGATGTGTGTGTGACAGGTCGCCCTCACCCAAACCTTCACTGTCAGCCAAGGAGTGCTTAGAAAAACAGGTATCTTTAAACTTTCTCATCTCTTTGTGTGCACTTCTGTATAGGGAATGTGTAATAGCTTAGTTGGCTTGTCAATTTGGGGGGTAAGGTGCTAAAAAATGCAATTCTGCTTGCAGCCAGCAGCGAGTGGGGGTTTGTTTTATGCGTAAAGATATGATGAGCATGCGCTATAGACACTTTTACCAACAGCATCTGCTGGCTTGCTTCATTTTTAGAGATTTTTCACATTATTTACGTCATGTGTTTAGGATTTTATTTATTGTCAAGTCACGTGTCTGTGTAGAAATCAGTTTACAGCTTGCATACCATGTTACATAATACTATTTTTTATATTTCTTTCATTGATTGATTAATTTAAAATATAATGTTTATTTTATTTACACTGAATATTAAAAATAGTTTAGCTTATTTATTTAAAATAGACAACAATAGTGACTAGTTGTTGAACGATTTAAGTTCATTATCCTTCGGCGGTGTTTCCATCACTGCAGTGATAAATGTGTATTCTTTTTCACCATTTCTCCTCAGTATATATAAGTTTCAAGCGACTGTTCCGCTGTCTGCCACACAAGAGAGAAAATGACGCTGAGGAAAGCGCTTTATAAACCTCAGAGTCGCCATCATGCGGAAAACTGGCGGAGAATCGCAGTCTGTTTGACGTATTGATTTAATTCCCGCGCTGATATTAATAGCATCCTACCTTGGCAACTGCGTCTTACCAACGTGTTTAATAACAAATCGTTTCCAAAACTGAACTTTATGTTCAAAGGCATTGCTAAGGCGTCTGATAAGAGTTTGTGTACCGTTTAACCTGCTTTGTTTATAATTTTGTGATCCAGCAATGATAGAGATGCTGCTGATCATAGTGTTCAAACCTTTCAAAGACAAGTGCCTACTTGATAGATGTCAATACATTGTGTCTTCTCAGGTCTTTTAAAGTATTTGATTATGTATTATTTCATTTAAACACAGGGAAAAGGTTACAATCCTGATATCCCCTATAAGTGTTTCTGTGTCAAGCTTATTTTAGATCAAGTCAAGAGTGCTTATAAAAAAGCTGCATGTTCTTTAAATATATGTAGTTGACCTAAGGTATTTTTTTCCTAATTTGAAACGTTTATCTTTTAAAGAAGTGAAATAAGTTTCACATAAAGAACATACAAATGCATTTACATAAGATGAAGACTACAGTCATCAGAGATTTAACCTCCTAAGACCCGTGATTTGGTTTGGCTTGCATTTTGAATTTCTTCCAGCTATTTGGGGTTAGAAATAACCATAAATATAATAACCAAATTGAGGATGCATAACGATTAATCACAATTAATCTATAGCGGAATAAACACTATTTATTTGTTTACATCATATATTTGTGTGAACTGTGTATGATAATTATATATAAATATAAAAAATAGACATTTATATATTAGGTATTTATATTATATATAAATGTATATACACATGTAAACATTTCAAAGTTCAAAGTTTTATTTAACATTTGCAGAGCACAAAGAATTGTAAACATACATAGGAATTGTACTGCATCACCCTTAGATAATCAAAATACACCAGTGCTTGCTAACCATGTATATTTCTTAAATATAAACATGCATGTGTGTGCATACAAAGTTATTAAAAACACATGTAAACAAAAACTTTTATTCTGCTATAGATTAATTGTGATTCAACATTATGCATCCCTAAACCAAATCTTTTTCTTTGAACCTGAAGCTTCTCCATATTTGTGTACAACAGGTTCCAGTTACACAGAATTAAGTATTATGGTGCAAACAACAAAAATGTGATGTCCATATGGACACACTAGGTCTTAGGAGGTTAAAATAGCTGTTTTTTATTCTGTATGATTATGATATGTTGAGATTTTATAAATATCTCAACATATCATACAGAATAAAACAGCTATTTTTTTTTACAAAACGTAAAACAACAGTAAGATGTATCAGCAGTTTAAATCTGACAAAGGAGAGCCGCAGCAAAATGTAAACAAAAACCTACTGAGTGCACCTTTTATAATCACCAACCAGAAGCAACAATATCTTCCAACCACTTAATCACTTTTGTAGCCGGAGGGGATTCTGAAGCACAAAAACACATGGTTATGATTCGACCACAACTTTTGACAGCATTGGTGAATGCTGAGATGTTTTGTCTAGTATATAGCACTAGGTTGTCCCTGGATATCTGTTCAACCTGCAGTGCTTGTTTGTATGTGTAAGGACTGCAATTCAACATGAATCTAAGACCTTTCTGTGAACAGCTGTCCCTGTGCTGACAAAGCAGGATGCGGAGTTTGATGCTGTGCATGTCTTCTATACTCGAAAGAACAGAACGCAGTTAGTGCAGCGATACCTTGCTATCAGCAAGTTTCATGTTTGGCAGTTTCATGCACATTTCATCATGCTCTTATTCTCGTATTGAAACTTAGATGAAACTTATCAGTTTGTGTATCACAGCATGCTAAATTTCTACTTAGATAATAGATGTTCCACTTGTTCCTGAAGCTTATGGGAAAGTCTGGTGATTAATTTTTTTGTAGCATTGTACATCCTATAACATGTTACGATTGTAACAAAGCATTTTTTACATATTCATGTTTTCAACTCACACACAGAAGCATCTTTAAACTAGGGCAGTCTTATTTGGCCACATGGCAAAGTATTGCATGCAGACACAGAGATGTATGCATATAAATGTACCTTTTATTATTTAGACTAGCTGTTTTGTTCTTGTAACATTACATTTATGCATTTGGGTGATTCTCGCGAAATTACACTCATGAGGTGTCATGAAACATTTTGATAAAAAAGGTAAATGCAAAGTAAGAGTATCAAAATAAGAAGCATACAGTTACAAACATCTCTTCATGTACTTTTTTGCACATGATTTTAAATGACATCATACAAACCAATTTTGTTGTTTTTTCCCCATTTAAGGGGAAAATTTTCATTAACGCAACGTGTCCATGACTGGATTTTGGTTCTTTGACATGGAATATTTATAATTAAAAAATCTAAAAAATAAAAAGCTTCAGTGCATGTTATACTATAAACATTTACAGTAAAGAAACATGTGGTATTTGGTGATCATTGGTAAATGTAGAGACAATAATAAGGAATATAAATGTGTCCAAGACCAATTTTCTCATCCTCCGCAACAATTTTTAATAATTGTTTAAAGCCCTCAAGGAACTAACATTTTTCAAAAAAAAAAAAAATTTGTTAGAAGGGACATAATTGACTGTGACTTTCTCTCCAGATAAAAGTTGAAATTTTGTTTGTCATAGTACCTAGACAACTTTTTAGTTCTCATCACCGAAACATGAGTTTGTAAATGCATATAATTAATGTAATATCGTGTGGCGGTAATGATTATCTTTGATAATGATAATCTAGAAAATGTTTTAGAAAATAATTCTATAGGAAATATCTTTTAAATCCTCTTAAAATAATGGTTATAGTAAGTTCAGACCTTAATCGTATATGTGCAAAAAAGAAAATGGCTTAAGGGCTTTTTAAAAATTCTGATGCTGGACACCTTTCATCAATGGGAGAATCACCCATTTGGCTTTTATCCAAAGTGACTTATAGGGAATTCAAGCTATACATTTTATCAGCATGTGTGTTCGCTGGGGATTGAACCCTAACGTTTGTGTTGCTAAAGCATGCTCTACCATTAAGCGACAGGGAGAATATATTTAGAGTAGATTAGTGTATCATTTGGAAATACTATTTAAATTTCGAATTAACATCAGTTTTATTGTTTTTAAAGCATTCATCCGTACAAGAGATGTTGTTGTAATCCATAAAAAACACTTACTCAGCATAACGCTTTTCAAAAAACTGCATTTTCTGTATTCATCATTTGCGGTCTATTGAAACTCATTCTGCTACCTTTGTATTCTCATTGTATTTACATACCAATCACTCTGCTTTTTTATTCATTCATTGGCCCTTTTTAAATATATCTGCATTTGAGCCCATGGTTCCTATGGCAACGCCTATTTGCATGAGAAAAAGAATGGTTGGAAGGGATATTGTGCGTGTAGCGTTGCGCCTCCTTCATTAATGCTAACGCTGTTTGGGCTAAATTTGTTCTGTTCGGTACCTCTGAGGGGTCAGGGCCCATTTATAGAAAAACACTCATCTCTCTTTTGGGAACAGCTGCATTTTTGCAGCTCAACAGAATGAGAGCGGAGACTTATTGATGCTTGCTATTTTGGTCTCTTTGAGGAATGCACTTGAATAGGAGCTGAAGACAGAGATAATAAAATGTGTCCTTTAAAGAGTAGTGGCAAAAATGCAGAAAAGGAAAGAGCATATGGATTCCTGAGGCTGTGTGTAATGGATTTTGACTGGGAATAGAGTCAAGGTGCTTTTTTGCATTTAATAGAAAGCGCCTACTGTTTTTTAGGATGCCTGTACACGTTTATTCTTTGAAAGGCCGTTTTCTTACACAAGATCATCTATCATTACTCAATTGCTAAAGGTTATGTGAAAGGTAACAGCCGGTTGTTCAGACACAAAAGGATATTTTATTTACAGTAGATGACTGTGGAACGAGCTGAACTGAATGGAGCTATCCAACCTCATAATTTATGAAGCAAATTGAATGTATTATTGAAAAGTATTCACTCAGATACTACATAAGATAACAACCTCACTTTAGAGTGGTTATTGTTCGATGTCATATCCTTTATTGAAAGTACCATATGTTCATCAGCGATATGTTTTTCTTTTAGATGACTTTGTTATAGTCACTGTTCTCAAATTTGAAGACTTGCAGCACATTTGTTCTGTCATTGCCAGTTTACTTTCATTGGTTTGGTTGCAGATGGCTTTTGCATTAACGATATTTCATAATTGAATAAGAAAAACTTTTTTTGTTTGTTTAAAACACTCAGAAAAGGGACATTTAATGGGTGCATGTGAGTGTACACTCTTAAAAACATACAAACACACCTGACTCAGCCATAAAATTGAAAAGATGAAGCCAGCTTTGTGTTGCAGATGGTCTTTACAGTGCTAAAAAAAAAGGAAATCGAAGAAGAAATAACTTACTCTGTCAGGATAATCCAATGTTTACCACCTTCTTGTACCTCTTTGTGAATGTTTTTGTGTTAACTGTACAGTATGTATGTATATTCTAGAGTTCAACAGCTTTTTTGCGTTAACTTAGTATCCTTTATATTAAAGATGGTTATATAATCACTTTAGCATGACCAAGGTGCTTTAACCGTCCGCTGTGCAGCAGAAATGGAGGTTGCTGGGGATTCAGTGGTAAGGCCTGGCTTTCTGAAATGGAGAGAGAAGGGTAGCACATACAGAGCCATAGCCACTAGCGCAAGGAGGAGTTGCTAGGTAACAGGTAGCATACAGTTATGTAATGATGCGATGCTCCCAGTTTACATGTTTTATGGTATTCCTCCTGAGAGATTGTGCTATCTCAGGCATGGGAAAGTTTTCCATGGCACTTCCACTAGTGAGGAGATCCTATGTTCTTTGAACTTTCAATGGCCTTTTTCATTTATCAGCCAGCAAATATCAGACCTGTGCAACTGCACAATACATTCTGTTGTTTTTGTTGAATTGCATTGGTTTATGCAGGGCATGCTGTGCACATTTGAATATGCA
Organism: Paramisgurnus dabryanus; assembly: GCF_030506205.2. Classification (NCBI taxonomy): domain Eukaryota; kingdom Metazoa; phylum Chordata; class Actinopteri; order Cypriniformes; family Cobitidae; genus Paramisgurnus; species Paramisgurnus dabryanus. The sequence continues at coordinate 21,316,793 of NC_133345.1, read as the reverse complement.
AAGGAGTTTGTGTTTTTATGTTGTACACACCTAAGGTGCTGACCTTTGTACTAAGCAATGAATTGAAATGCGTAGCCACATTCAAACTGGTAACAAACTTCATTCACTGCATCAAACAGTTGGAAAAGTTGTTATACAACTTGTTGTTAACTTAATTTTGTCATGGGAATATATGTGGGAAGGACAAGGCAACTTTTTAAGACCAAAGATATTGGACCCACTCACTTTGTCTCTGTTTACTTAGAGCCGTCCAATCCACCCCACTTAAGGAATGTCCTAATAAATACCACTCCGTCCCACGTTTTAGCTACAGCCTTAAATTCCATGCTGCCGTTTCCTCAAATCCATTTCATTTGGCTCATTTAAAGTCCATATAAATTAAACTCCATTTCGTGTTTTCACTACTTTTGCCTCCTGCACTCCCGCGACACAGCAAGGTAAACAAAGCTTTTAGGTCATAAAAGTAATTGTTTAATTAAAACGCACCAGAATACAAGAAAATAGCATCTACTCCAGAAAATCTTTTTGGCTTCTAATGCCCATGAATTTTGTGCCTTTAACCAGCTCTCTGGGACAATGGCCAATGTTGTCCCAATTAGAAATAACAAGCATAGTTCCTTCAATGAATTTGAGCATTTGGTTTGTTCATCGTGCTTTCATAGCTTTTAAACGCTGAATTTATGTATAGGATTATATGTGCACTCTAGGAAAATGGTGCTAAATTGCATTAAAAGTGGTTTACTGGCTCGTAATCATAGGGGAACCATTTTTAGTGCTAAACATCACTAATGTGGAACCTATGTAGAATCATATTGTACTATAGTCATGCTTTAGCACCACTTATGGTTCTACGGGGGATACGAATGGTTCCCCTATGATTACGAGATTAGTATTTTTAGCACTATTAATTTTGTTTAGAGTTGTCAGCTGGTTGCAAAATACTGTAAACCCTGATATGAAGAGGAATCTTGCATCACACTGAAGGTGTGATTGGCTGACTGCGCATTTTCCTGCATATTACATGAATATTTACACAATAAAAAAGAAATACAACAAACTGATTTTAAAAATGAAAGAGGTTGCAACTAGCATAGCTTTGTACAGTAAGCTGATGTAAACAAACGTATACAATATGCAGAATGAAGTTATGTCTACTAACTTATAAGCAGTGTTGGGAACGTTACTTAAAAAAAGTAATTAGTTATAGTTACTCACTACTTGTTCCAAAAAGTAACTGAGTTAGTAACTGAATTACTCTATATTAAAAGTAACTCGTTACCAGGGAAAGTAACTATTTGCGTTACGGTTAAAAAAAAGTTGCTATATGTCAAAGAATTTGTATTTTTTTAGCAGTTTTCACATGTCAGTTGAAATGAGTAGAACAGACAGGTGTTCATACATAACTTTCCATATTTATTGCACGTCAACAGACAGCAAGAGTTTTATCCTACACTTCAAGTATTATCTTTGTAAGAAAAGTAAACAGTTACACCATATAAAGTGCATTTAACTTCAGCAAACTAAATGAAATAAAACTCTCTCAACCTGAGACAACTGGTCAAGTAAACAACCTGTACTTCCAAGTGTTTTGTTCACAAAAAGTTAACTTTTAAACAACAAAAAGTGTGTTTGCTCTGTAGTCGTATTCTTAATTAAATAAATCAAACTCCCAATGTCAGACAACTGGTCTGGTAGACATTCTGTACTTCAGGTATTTTCTTCAAAAGTAAACAGTTAAATAATATAAAGTGTGTTTGCAATAACTGTAGCAAATTAAATAAATCAAACTGAGATAAATAGTCTGGAAGACATAGGCTGCTGTATTTTGTTTTCTTCATTAAAAAAGTAAACAGTTTAACAATATGATTCATTAAATTAGAGTTGCTTACAACGGATGTCGACAAAGTCTTCGCTCCCGGACATAATGTACACATTACATGCACGTTCTTGCTTTGACCACAAAAAATTTGAAGTAGTGCTTATATCTCCACCTTGAAAATGCCAACTTTTCATCGGATTGCTCCTCCTGACTCGCCATCTCTTCTGCTGCCGCGAATCTCTGTTTAGCTGTTGCGTGTGTGTGGGTAAATTCCAAATGCCGTTTGTGCGCCCTTGAAGGGCACTTCGCGAAGGGGATGTAAAATCCAAATAAACAGAAAAAGACGCTGTATTTTATCACCAAGTGTATTTTAATTAGCCACACTATCAGACAACATTGCGCAACTTTATCTAGAGTTTATACATCAAGAGATTTGATCTTCGAAGGGAATAGGGCATAGTGATCATCACTTTCGATTGGAATTCGCCCTGTGTGTGTGTCGCCGCAGGCGCGTGCGCTGGCATGTGTATAACAACACTGGCTCTGATTGGCTACCATGAAACACATTACTCTGCCTTAGCCAATCATAATCGCTTATCTCCTTATTAACCTACCTCCTCACTAGCTGTGTGAGCCAGGGTTGCGTTTGGATCACACAGGTTAAGTCAGTGCATAGTAACGCACCGCATTTAACGTCCGGTAACGTTAACGGCGTTGTAACGGCGGGAAAAGTAATTAATTAGATTAGCCCGTTACTGAAAAATGAACGTCGTTACGTAACGCCGTTCTTTTAAACGGCGTTATTCCAAACACTGCTTATAAGAAGTCAATGTTTAAAAGAAAACGTTTAATATTTTACAATGTTCTTACCTCAACTGCATGCACTTTTAATTTTTGTACAGCGCTTGAATATGTTAGCATTTACCCTAGCCCCATTCATTCATATGGCTCCAAACAAAAGTTTTATTTTGTGCCACCATACTTACTTGTGGATCTACTCATGTAACAGTCTTTAAACAGGGAAGTGTTTGGTGGCGTCTAAATTCATCCCTGTTTGGAGCCATAGGAATGAACGGGGCTAGGCTAAATGCTAACACATTCACAAGGCGCTGTACAAAGATTAAAAGTGCACGCACTGAAAAAAGACAGGTATGTATTAATTTGTCTAAGTTGAGGTAAGAACATAGTAAAATATTGAAAAACTGTGGTGTTTTCCTTTAAAATAGTTGGTTAAACTGACTTAAAAAAACATTTTTTTACTTCAGTAAATCATACACTCTAAAAAAAATGGTGCTAAATAGTACTAATAGCTCGTAATCATAGGGGAACGATTGGTAGCGCTATAAAGCATCCATATATAGTAGTGCTTCTGTAAAAACATAAGTGGTGCTAAAACATGATTATAAAACCACTTATGGTTCAACATAGCACAATATGGTTCTACACAGGTGCTACACAGATTTAGCACTAAAATAGGGATAACACTGAAGATGATAACGAGCTTTTAGTAATATTTAGCACCATTTTTTTAGAATGTATATGATTCAGGACTCAGCATTGGAAAACATGATGTTGTAGTTAAAAGTGTTTTTTGTATTGCAGTATTATTTCACAGTCAGCTTCAACCATGAGAATCAGAAGGCCCTAGAGCTTCGTACTGAAGATGTTAAGGACTGCGATGAATGGGTGGCAGCAATATCACATGCCAGGTAAGCAAACGATTTTAGTCCATCCATGACAACTTCAGTACCACTTCAGTAAAAGATGAAAAAATTATCAGCACTCAAATTCACTATGTTTGTTTTCCCCTTTTAGCATATACGTAAATCAGAAACTGACTGTGAAAGTGCATTTTAACTAAATGTTTGTGATTTACTTATTATTTTGAAATGTGCTTATTAGGAAACTTGCTGGTTTGTAGAGACGTGATTTGGGATTTTGAAGTTGAGTTAGAAGTGCTTGAACAAGACTGTGTTCTCATAACACCTGGATTCAGTGGCGTGTTTACCCACCACGCAATTGCGTGGGGCCTCGTGGGCTTGGGGGGCCCCCTACTGGCCACAAGGTGTGCGAAAGTATGTTACGTTTATTCAGACCCAAATCTAAGGTACGGATAAAGCACATGCAAGCGAGAGATGTGTGAGTATGCACGCAGAATAATATTTGCGCCATCCTCGTGAGGGCATATATAGGCTACTTCATGAGCGAAACTCTACGGGACAGCGCACCTCACAAAAGTGCTGGAATGAGCGCTCGCTCAACTCTCTCTGTGCTCTCGTAGCTACACAACATTCACCCGATGGTCAAGTTTACTTTAAAGACTTTGGGCTTCACACCTGTGATTGGTGGTTTGGTTTTATCATTGACCTGCATCTTTTGTTCCACGCTCGCTCGTACAGGTATAAACATAATAAAGACACCACACAGGGGTTTTAATCACTTGAAAATACATAAATCATATTCTGTATCTCATCATTGTCATTAAAATCTCATCTTTAGTGTATGTCTAGTCTATATGCGTGTATCTCTCAGTAAGTTTGTTTTTGCAATATGAACATGAGAGTTATGTGATTCCCATCCATGAATTCAAGCAATAACCAACATACAATTTTGCTTGCTGGTGTTTGTTAGTTCAGTTTGTTAGATCAGTCTGAATCTAATGCTTCCTCTTTTTCCTCATTTAGTTTTTTTAGTAAGATGTCAGACACTGAAGTTGCAGTATTAATAACATTGTTTTAAATACATCCTATAAGACATTTGCAAGCAAAAAATATATCTGAGGGGGGCGTGAAACATTATTTTAAACCAAGAATTTTTGTCATACCAAACTGTAACAATTTAGTGTTATTTTAATCAGTGTAAAACAAAATAAACACGGTTTATATACATATCTCACTTGATTCTTGATATACTGAATATTATTGTTGTGCAATTCAATTGAAAAACCTTGAACAATGCGGGGTCATGGGGGGCCCTGGTTCTTGGACTTTGCATAGGGCCCCCAAAATGGTAAACACGCCACTGCCTGGATTCTCTGGTTTAGTCTGTACTACAGTACACATACAGCTCTATGTACAAAGGTTTATTGTTAATGGGTTAAAATGAGTACAGAGGGATATTTTTTGCCTAGTGGACAGATTCCATGTCTCATTATCTATAATTAGCCTCAAGCTTGTTTAAGCAATCTTGGATGTTGCAGAGGTTCTGCTGGGAATTTTGTTTATTGTTGCATTCAAGCTCTCTGTTACAAACTAACAGATAAAGTACATTTTTTGTGTTTTAATGGTTTAATGTATTTATGTATTTATGTGCAATGTCAAGTACTTTTAGTGTGGTTTGTGATAGTTATTACCAATGTGTAAGTAGAAGAACTGTATGACAGATTATGTAAAAAAAGATATTTGTTGCTAGATATTTGTTATATTTGCTGTTGATATTTGCTAATATTTTTGTGTAGCTAAGAATCAACTAATTGTAAATTCATAAGCAATGGTCATAAAATCACAAGAGCTAATTAACAATTTTTATATTGGAAGTTTAGTGGGGCTTTTGTCATTGTGTTAGATATATGCGTTAGAATATGACATAACAATAGTGCGTTAAAAGTGCACTCAGTATTTTGTATCTTGTTAAGGAACAAACCCAACCATTCATTTAAATATGACAATTCTCTTCATTAACTTACCCTCATGCCACCCCATCTGTATATGACCTCCATTCTTTAGTTAAACAAAAAACATGGTATCGTCTTATGGATAGGGTGACCATACGTGCCATTTTTCTGGGACACGTCCTGGCCAGGATTTCAGTTGTACTGTATCTTCCGGAGATTGTATTTGTCGACCGCATATGTCATGGAGGTTTATTATTTAAGGTTCTATTTAAAAAAAAAACGTTCCATTTCAAGGTAAGAATAAAACTACAATGATTGTGTTTTTACTTGAAATGTGAGAACCTCGATGACGTATGCGGTCGACAAATATGACCCAAAAAATCCTGGCCAGGACATGTCCCGGAAAAATGGCACGTAGGGTCATCCATCTTATGGAGGTCAACTTGGTGAAGAACCAACAAGCAAATCATTATTATTTTGAGCTCATTTAGTGATACATAGTATCATAGTATCCATGGAGACATACAGATAAGTGCAGTATGTTCAAATATGGTGGTACAACATTAACATTGTCTAGTTCGCATAAATCGTGCAAATTGATTGTTGCCGCGAGAAACGCGCGAGTTAAAAAATCTGAACTTTGGTGGAAAAACATGCCGCATTAACCAGTCAGGAGCTTGCTCTAGTAGTGACGTGATTACAGGAAGCGAGCGGAGTCACAGAAGCCCTTCCCATGAAGCGAATTTACACATGAATGTCTCTATGATTGGAATTTCACGCGCGAATGAAGCGAGTACACTCAAAATGTTCAAGCGTCCAACTACGCACGGTAGATGCAAATTTGACGCCTCAAACGTGTCTGTTGTGAACCCACAGTTAGGTGCCGCTCACACCAAACGTGTTTATAGCAGTTGCTATTTAAATGGTTTTCTATGGGCATTGAGCATTTATGGGCGCCAAACGGCCTGCATTTTTATCCGCCTGCCGCAGCACGCGTTTTTGAAGGAACGCTGAGAGTGGAAAAGTTTCCGACGCTATTTGCGTCTTTTCATTGTCCAGTCGAATGAGGGGAAAGGCAGGCCTTCCGTTGTAGTGACGGAAGTTTACAGTTGTTTTGAACAACCTGACTGAAGTCACTCAGTCTCTCCTGCATGTTTGTGCACCTCTCGATCAAGGTCAGATCAAGGGCCCTCTTTTTAAAGTTTCTGCTAATATGACTATTAACAGCAAATGAATGCTCATGCTATAATGTTTTTGATTGACAAGACAGCTGCGTCATTGGTTTCCTAGCAAGATAAAAAACCGCACCGCACTGCTCTTTCTTAAAGTGACCAAAAATGGCAGTGCGTCGCGCCTTGCGTTTCCACGCGTATAAAACGGGTTTGGTGTGATTGCCCCCTTAAAATTCAATTAGTTAATTTGTCACTTGTTGATATTGACTTTAAGGGCCCTATTTTAACGATCTGAAATGCAAGTGCGAAGCGCAAAGTGCAAGTGAGTTTGTGGGCGGATCTTGGGCGCTGTTGCTATTTTCCCGGCGGGAGAAATAACTCTTGTGCCAGGCGCAAATCAATAAGGGGTTGGTCTGAAGTAGGTTCATTATTCATAGGTGTGGTTTGGGCGTAACGTCAAATAAACCAATCAGAACGCTATCCAACATTCCCTTTAAACGGAAGGGCGCAAGTTCCATGGCGGGTTGCTATTATTATGACGGATTTACCGCCAGGAGCGGTTTACAGCCGAGGAGACCGACGTTCCTGTAAGAGCAATCAAAGACAGAGAAGTTTTTTTGTATGGGGATAGGAGAAACCCGCCCAAATCAGCGTAGGTTAAACAGGCGTGAGAGGAAATAGCCACAATTGTCTCATCAGCTGGCATCCCCATCGCTGCGTCCACCCTCACCGCTGAAAGGGTTGAGTCAAGGATTTTGCCTTCGATTTTTTTTTAGGGCAGCTAGGGGCTCTGGCTTCAAAGAAACAGAGCTGAAGGTCATTTTTAATAGTTGCCTTAATGAGCCCCTCAACATAAGTGAGCAGAGAATGCTGAGACCCTTGGGCTTCCCTGAAAAGATCAATTATCTGATGAATCGACCTCAGCCCAGGGTCTCAGCCAAGGCAGCGGCTCCAATTTCCCCAATCCCGGAGGGTCACGTCATTGGAGTGGTGACGCGGGAGGATCCGGCACTCACCACTTCGGCTCCCGAGAGCTCGTCCCAGCCTGCCAGCCTCCGTGGTAAACGCGAGCGGAGGGTCTCGTGGGAGTCGGTGTCTGAGGGGTCCTCCACAGAGCCTGTCACACCCACCATGACCTTGGCAGAACCCACCTCACCTGCCACAGTATCTGTGCCACGGCCACGGAGGAAGAAGAGGAGGAAGGGGATCGCCTGTCCTCCACATCAGCCTCTGCCAGGGCTCACGCCACAGCTCAAGCCTGCCACAGACTCAGCTCCACAGCCAGCTGCAGTACCCCCTATCTCTGTCTCGGCTCCCCAGCCAGCTGCAGCGCCCCCTGTCTCGCCGGCTCCCCAGCCAGCTGCAGCGCCCCCTGTCTCGCCGGCTCCCCAGCCAGCTGCAGCGCCCCCTGTCTCGCCGGCTCCCCAGCCAGCTGCAGCGCCCCCTGTCTCGCCGGCTCCCCAGCCAGCTGCAGCGTCCCCTGTCTCGCCGGCTCCCCAGCCAGCTGCAGCGTCCCCTGTCTCGCCGGCTCCCCAGCCAGCTGCAGCGTCCCCTGTCTCGCAAGCTCCCCAGCCAGCTGCAGCGCTCCCTGTCTCGCCGGCTCCGTCTGTCACTGCCTCATATGTACCCTTGTCATCCTGTTCGTCTGCCCGGTCCCCTACCACTGTCTCTATGTTCTCCCTGGACTCTCTTCCTAACCCAGTCAGCCCCGGTTTACCCACTCCTGTTTCTGCCCCTTTCCTGCCCAGAGACCCTGCCTTGTTCCCCATTGTGCCTCCTGTCCTCCCTACCTTAATCTTGCCTCAGTCTGCCCCTGGACCCACCTCTCCTACTAAACCCCCCAAGTCTGCCCAGACTCCGCGTCCCAAGTCCTCTGTGGGACCCCTTGCTCACTCAGTTCTACCCTGCCTGGACTGCCCCCCCAGAACTTTCTTGTGCCCCCCCCCATGGATGTTGTTTTTGTTATGTAACCCTAATCCTCTTGTAGTTTATTTTTGTCTGCCTTTGTGTTTATTTGTCATGTTCTGTTGGTTTGTGTCTGTTTGTCAGTCTGTCGTGTCTAGTGTTCCCCTGAGGAACGCCTGGAGGCGTTCCTTAGGAGGAGGGTTCTGTTATGATTCTGCCCTCTTGTCCTTGTTTTAGTATTAGTCATGAGGCAGAATCATGACAGGCCCATGTTTTGTGTGAAAGCACTGGCCTTGATTATTTTAGCCATGTGCTTTCTGTCTCGTCTCTTGACCCCGCCCCCTTGTTTCCTCATTAATTATCCCATTATTGTTTGATTCATGTCACCTGTTTCCCTTTTGATTTGCTCCCCTATTTAATGCCCTTGTGTTTGTTGTCTTGTGCAGATCCGTTTTGTTTATACCTGTACTTACCTGTGTGACAATAGTCAGGAGTATTTTGTCAAGTTTATTGTTCTATTGTTCATATCCTAGTCTTGTTCCTGTTTTTGTTTAGTCAAGTCCTGTTAGTCATTATCTTTGTAAGTTTTAGTCTTAGTCATTGTCTAGTTAACCCCCTCGTGGGTCTTTTGTTTGGAAGTCTGTTATTAAACGTTTTTTTGAGTTCATCTACGCCTGCGCCTGGGATCTCTTTCTCTCTCCTTTTGGAGATTCCTCACAAAAATAGCATAATGAACCATGCGCAACGCATTTTGCATTGCTACTAAATTGGTCAAAAAAGGAAGGCACAATATCCTTTTTAATTTATTTTTTCTAATAGGGTCAAAAAGAGGGGATTTTATGTCAAGTAGCACAGTTTCCATAGTCAGAAAAAAGGATGCTTTATTTTTAAAAACAAGTATTTTTCTCGAGGTGAGGGCGGCTGGTGCTCACTTCTGGTCTCTAGTCTGTACTATGAAAGACTATTTTGGCCCGGAGCAGTTCAGTGTGCATAAACATAAAGGCATCTGGATTTTCTCGCTGTTATAAGAGAAACGCTTGCGATAAGTGCTGCTCCACAAATTTTGTTCAGTTGTTGAAGTCTATTCACAGTTTGATACTTGAAGTGTGTGCTTATAGAGTTAATTCTGTGCTGATGAAGTTCATCTCTGTTAGTATAACATGCCATTGCGTAAAAGGTTTGCACTCGTGTTTGTGTTTTGTCTCTGTGTGCACGTATGCATGTTTGTTTATATTAATGCCTGTGTGTTTTGTGCGCAGCTACAGAAACCTGGCTACTGAGCATGAAACCCTCATGCAGAAGTACCTCCATCTACTCCAAATTGTGGAGACCGAGAAAACAGTTGCTAAGCAACTTCGACAACAGATAGAAGATGGAGAGATAGAGATTGAACGTCTAAAATCAGAGGTAAAATTTGTAACTATAAGAATTGTTTAACATAAACACAGTAAAGGAATAAAAGACGAAAGCTGCTTGCAGATGGAATAAAGTTTATCATATCTTTCAGAGCCTAACAAAGTTGTCGACAAACCTGTGATGTTACACATTTATTTCTTCTTTCTGAAAAAGAGAATAGCGGAGAGACTGAAAATTAGTCCAAGAAGCATTTAGTTTTCAAGAGCTTTCTCCAGACTACTTTACACTTCACTTTGCATCTCTGTTCACAAAAAAACGGCTCTCCACGAGAACTGTGATCCCTGCTGTATTCTACATCAGCCGGATCAAATACTCGTTTTACTTTAAAGTGCAAATGGAGCCGGCTGCATGAAATGGTGCGTGAATATGCATGACCCCAGATGTATTGTGCACGTCGCATCCTTGGTCCGCAGCATAATAAACTCATTCAGCCTGCATCCAGTAAATGGAGCACTCACCTTTAGACTACAGTGGCCAGCTCCCACCTCTTTTGTATCCAAGCCGTGTCCTTAATTCACAGAGTCGTGTAATAATTCAAAATTTTGCGCACGCTAAGCATTAGAAATCACTAAAGTGTCATCAGAGAGATTTGATCGGGCGAGAGATTGCACCACATGTCTCAACTGGCACTGATTTGGCCTGACTCAATCACTTTCTCGGCATGCTGAGAAGCAGTGAAGGAAAGAAGTTGTTTTATTTTTGCAAAGGAAGTGTTGACTCTGCCATGTTTGTCACTGTTTACTGGCAGATCGCTTCAAGGCTCAAAGACAATGAGAAGATTCAGTCAAATCCCACCACTGCCCCCAGTGATGATGACTCTGAGATCAAGAAAATCAAAAAAGTAAGGCCTGTGTTTCATGTTTTCAAAGTTTGTCTTAAGGTTCACGTGGATACTAAAGCCGTTATATCTCAGCATTCACTTGCCCTGCCCTCTATATTGGTCCCGAAAGAAAAAAAATATACACTATATTTTTAGCTATGTATTTTTTAAATGTGCCAGAATTTAATAAATCTTACTTTCTCCTATTTTTAATAAAAGCCAAGCTTCAATATTAAAAAAAAATCCAGATAATTTACTCACCACCATGTCATCCAAAATGTTGATATCTTTCTTTGTTCAGTTGAGAAGAAATTATGTTTTTTGAGGAAAACATTCCAGGATTTTTCTCATTTTAATGGACTTTAATGGACCCCAACACTTCACAGTTTTAATGCAGTTTAAAATTGCAGTTTCAAAGGGCTTTAAACGATCTCAAACGAGGCATACGGGTCTTATCTAGCAAAACGATTGTCATTTTGGCAAGAAAAATAAAAAATATGCACTTTTAAACCACAACTTCTCATCTTCCTCCGGTCCTGTGATGCGCCAGCACGACTTTACGTAATACACTATATTTAGCTATGTGTTTTTTAAATGTGCCAGAATTTAATAAATCTTACTTTCTCCTATTTTTAATAATAGCCAAGTTTAAATGTTTAAAGGAATAGTCTACTCATTTTCAATATTAAAATATGTTATTACCTTAACTAAGAAGAGTTGATACATACATCTATTATCTGTGTGGGTGCACGTAACGTTAAGCGCTGGAGCGCGCTGCGACACTTCAATAGCATTTAGCTTAGCCCCATTCATTCAATGGTACCACTCAGAGATAAAGTTAGAAGTGACCAAACACATCAAAGTTTTTCCTATTTAAGACGAGTAGTTATACGAGCAAGTTTGGTAGTACAAAATAAAACGTAGCGCTTTTCTAAGTGGATTTAAAAGAGGGACTATATTGTTTGCGGAAGAGCACTTTTGGGAGTACTTCAACTCGCCTGAAAAATCCGTTCCCCTTCCCCCTCTCATAATGGGAGAGGGAGGGTGTTACTGCGCCGAGTCGAAGTACTTCCTAAATGCTATCGAAGTGTCGATGCTATCGAAGTGTCATTTTCAATATTTTAATATTGAAAATGAGTAGACTATTCCTTTAAGTGTTGGGGTCCATTAACTCTTTCCCCGCCATTGACGAGATATCTCGTCAATTAAGAGAAAACGCTTCCCCGCCAATGACGAGATTTTCCGTCTTTCCGCAATACCGCTATTATCCACCTTCCGCAACTTTTTAAAACCGGAAGTATTGCCCTATGGCAAGCTGCTGCACGTCCGTGTCTGTTTTAAAGATTGCTCTGGATGGGATCTCTATGAAAAGTCCGTCACAAAAATGGAATTATTATTGCTTTTTGCTCAAAATATGGTGTTTTTGCAAAAACCTACCCATATTCAAAAGCTGATTGCAAAAGAACCACTAAAGGTAGGATGAAACGGTTTTTTTTGTTTGAAAGCAGAGGGTCTGTTCTTTCATTTGGTATATTGTATGTTTATTTATTTAAAGAAGAACATTTTCTGGAAGGCATTAAACTTTGGTGAAAATCATGAAAAACGCTGGCGCTGGCTGGCAACTTTTTTTAAAAACGCTGGCGGTGAAAGAGTTAACGTCCATTAAAATTAGAAAAATCCTGGAAAATGTTTAGCTCAAAAACATAATTTCTTCTCGACTGAACAAAGAAAGACATCAACATTTTGGATTTTTTTTTAAGACAATGGACTAATCCTTTAAGAGTTTAATGTTAAGCTCTAAATTATTATTTTATCCTGCATGATATGGTCAGATATCTTATATAGTTTATTATATCTATCAAATCCTGAGGAATATGACTAAATTTTTATGTTGCTGTCTCAGGTGCAGAGCTTCCTGAGGGGCTGGATGTGCCGGAGAAAGTGGAAGACCATCATTCAGGACTATATCCGTTCTCCACACGCGGAGAGCATGAGGAAGAGGAACCAGGTCGTCTTCAGCATGCTGGAGGCAGAAGCCGAGTACGTCCAACAGCTTCATATCCTTGTCAACAACTTCTTAAGACCACTTCGCATGGCTGCCAGCTCCAAGAAACCACCCATAACTCACGATGATGTCAGCAGCATATTCCTAAACAGGTGATGATCTGTTTTATTCACTATAAAAGCTACTTATTACCTAATAAAGCTTGGTCAGGCTGACCAAGAACATTTTTAATTGTTTCTATGAGACTGAAAAAAGATAAAATGGAGTTACTTGCTTCTCGAATGTTTCTCCTGAGAGAAAGACCCCAATACTTAATCCAAACTGATCTACTGTATGTGTATTATACATATATACTGCTATGCTTTGACGTTTGCATTATTTCTCATTACCTTACTGTTTATTACTGTGAAGCTATGAAACAAACTATTGTATAAAAGTGCTATAGTGCTATAGTGTATAAATAAAGGTGACTTGACAGTGATCAAACGTCTCCTGTAGATTTCCAAAACAGATCTGGTAGAAATCTCCAAATTGTATAAATCCTTAAATCTAAAAATCAAGTTTACAATCAAAAGTCAGAAATTTCTATACTAATTTTTCTGAAATATTTTATGAAAATTTTCTGAAAAACACATTTCTCCAAGATTATTAAAGTTATGCAATCCACATTAATTCCATAGTTATGTATTCTTTTTGTACTGTATGTCAACAATTAAATACATGAAACTGAATTTTTAAAGGGCACCGATTTTACATTTCCTTTGGTGTGTTAGTACATGTAAAGATTTGCAAAAGGTACATACTCCAAAGTAAACAATGACGCGAGTTATCGTCTCCAACTTAAATCTCTTTTCTTGGACTACAACAAACACACAGATTGTAGGCAACAGTTTACTTCCTGGGATTGGTGATGTAGACAAGACCAACATTATCATAATTTCTCCCGCTTGGACTCACAGACTGTAAGTTAACTCCTGTTAGCATTGCATTGTGACCGAATCCTTCAAACATGGTAATAAGCGTCACATTTCCGCCTGACGTTAGAGGTATTCAGGCCAATCACAATGTACAGATTAGCTGGCCAATCAGGGACACAGCAGAGTTTTGTACAAAATCAATGCATTTCAGGAAGAGAGTAAAATCTGGAGCACATATACCAAACACACAAAATAATGTTGTTTTTAGCAATGAAATACAGTAGGTGCTCTTTAATTCTAATCTTCACAATAGATTTAGCTTGAAGACTGCTCTAACAAACATGATCTAATGCTTGCATTGTTGTTATTTACACATCATATTTTTCTGCAGTGAAACCATAATGTTTCTACATCAGATCTTCTACCAGGGCTTGAAAGCTCGAATAGCAAGTTGGCCAACATTAGTTTTGGGTGAGTGCACAGCCAGAGCACTTGGCAACCAACAGCAGATAACATTCTCCAGACTCTGCTAATTGCAGGCTAGCATTTTCACAAATCTGTACTTGCATTGACTTTGATCTAACTTTCTGACCTCCAGCTGACCTCTTTGACATCCTACTACCCATGCTAAACATCTACCAGGAGTTTGTGCGTAACCACCAATACAGTTTGCAGATCTTGGCCCACTGCAAGCAGAACCGAGACTTCGACAAACTGCTTAAACAGTACGAAGCCAAGCCTGACTGTGAGGAGCGCACCTTGGAGACGTTCCTCACCTACCCTATGTTCCAGGTGCTTACAACCTCATGCTCTTTTAATTTCTAACACATGCAGAGTCTGCAGGTGTCCCATGTTTTGTTTTTGGTTGGGATCTCCAGCATGAAATGTATGGATACAATATTTTATAATGTCACAGTATTCATTTCCTATGTGATCTTCGGTAAGAAATGTGCTGATAAATAATTGTGCTGCCCTGCGAGACTACAGCGCAGATAGTTTGGATTTCCATGCATGCCTATGACTAAGTGTGGCTATGAGTGTGTTTTTCAGCAGAAAGCAAAAAATAGGAAAGTAACCTCCTGTCCGACATTATGACTCTGTGTCTCTCTTGTCTGGCAGATTCCTCGATACATACTGACCCTCCATGAGCTGTTAGCACATACACCACACGAGCATGTGGAGAGAAACAGCTTGGATTACGCCAAGTCCAAACTGGAAGAGCTTTCTAGGTACATCAAAATATTAAATCCATTGCATATAATTTTTTTTAAATTAAAATATTACTTGTGGACAACACAGAAACATGTATTACGAGTTTTAACAAACTCCATACCTCCGCAGAATCATGCATGATGAGGTAAGCGAGACGGAGAACATTAGAAAAAACCTCGCCATTGAGCGTATGATCGTGGAGGGCTGTGAGATTCTCCTAGACACCAGCCAGACCTTTGTCAGACAAGGTAAACTCCCCACACCATCCCAAAACACAAACACACACATCCTCCTGAGTGCTTTGCAGAAAGGGGATCCCTGATAAGAGGGAGATCCCTGATAAGAAGGTTGGATTCTCCTCTGTTCTTTTCTGCAAACTGTCACTGTTGTCACCTCTTATTGTCAAACCCACCGCTCCCCATCCCTCTCCGAGGTTTTTCTGGGCTGCCCTGCAACCACAAAACAGTGTGTTAACTCAAAGGATTGGGCGTCCTGATCCAGTTAGTCTCTGAAGAGCACTGTGTGTTCAAAGAATAGACCAACTCTTTCATTTCCAAGTGTAATCACATTCTTACCATTCAACCTGGAGAACTGGATCAAAAATGTTACAGACACACACGGTGGCATTCGAAACATCTGATAAGAACAATGTACTGCAAATGTAACGCATCCTGCTTCCATACTGTATCTCTTTCTCTCTGTTGTGTATGTTTGTCAGGATCTTTGATCCAAGTGCCCATGAGTGAGAAGGGTAAGATCACCCGTGGCCGCCTGGGCTCTTTGTCCCTAAAGAAAGAGGGTGAGAGGCAGTGTTTCCTGTTCTCCAAACATCTGATCATCTGCACTAGAGGTTCGGGAGGAAAACTGCACCTCACTAAGGTGAAGCGTTATTTATACATCGCTTTTTAGTGACCTTAAGTTTTTATATACTTGTGGGATTTTACTTTGCGTCATACGCTAGAGTTGCAAGATTTTCACGAATAGCGTGTGTTAACTCATTACCACGGTGTAGCGGCACTCCGCTTCGCATTGTGCCGCATTACCACCTTGGGTGTGCATTATTTTCTTATAGTTCAACAACCCGTCGTCAATTATTACTTACGTATTATTCTATATGATTATCAATATACTGCAAATTCTTCAATATTGGCCCTTCATATAAAACAAAATATTGTGTTTTTTTCTGTAAAGAATAGACGGATCTAAACCAAGACTTGTGTAAACAAATTCCCTTTTCGCTCCCTGATTGGGTGTTCTGGATTATTGCATATCGTTCCCTGATATGTTAAGCCCAACATGTGACCATTAAAGGAATAGTCTTCTCATTTTCTATATTAAACTATTTTATTACAGTACCTTAAAGCTCTACTGTGTACTTTATTGAGTTAATTCTTAACAAAAACCCATGTTTTCTTTCAAAAGTATGTGCTCATTCATGTGTAATTACTTCCCACCCACTAATCAAAGTATTCTCGTAAGTGTAGAATCTGCTATATAAAATGCATACCGTCGAAGCGCTCTCTGGCTGAATCCATGTTGTGCCTCCATCTTTGAAATACATTCGCTGACGAGGGACATTCCTGAAATTCAAGCTCCGCCTTTCGCGCTTTCACTCTACACTCACGCTGCCCGATAGCTGAAGCCTCCAGAGGTTGCATGTGTAGGCGGTATACGTCATCAAGACAGTCTTATTTCAGAATATTAACAATTATAAAGCTGACAATTATTCTTAGTTAATTGTAAATTGATGTAATATGCGTATGACTTGCGAATGTAATGCTCAGTTAATTTAAATAAACCAGGCTTGATGACGTATCCAGCCTGTGACCTGCGTAGCTTGAATCCTTCGGATTTTACAACAACCGCACACCGTGATGAACCTGCGATCTAATGCTTTGATTTGAAAGCCTGTTGAAGACATATTCTCGAGGACATTAAAACAAATCGCCAAGGATGCGAAACGGGGATTTTAAACGACAACGTGACAGGAAAAACATCAAGACCAAAGTCACTATTGGAGTTAGTTTCCAAGATGGGCTCAAGGGACACTGAAGTTGCACTTTCTATATTCTCCACAGGTAATTCAGCATATTCGTTTACATCTATACAGTCCATGTTGTAAACTTGAAGTTGTATAGTTCCTTGGCTAACTTTAGCATGATTATGCATAACGCTTGTTAGTGTAAACATGCATGTGGTTTAGGCTATGTTTACATTAATGCGTTTATCCTTTAAAACGCGTTACTTTTGCTACGTTTACGCCTTTCATCTACACTACATCACCGTTTTCGACCCTCATAAACGGAGTGTAAATGAACATAGACGGAGTCTTATGTAAACGAACAGCTGATGTTAACGTGACAGCGCATCATTTTCAAAGTAAAAATTATTTTATTCATGTAAATGTTGGTTTGTTACGGAGGTTTTGCCAAAAATAGTAAACATCTACCAACCAGCTATTATAAACGCTATATCGGATAGTTTTAACATGTATCCTTATAGATAATGTCTGTTTTATATGAATGTTTGAGTATTGTTGGGTTTAATGTGTTTATGTTTTGTTTAAATGTAGTTAGCTTATGAAAGATAGACTGTAATTTTAAATGCCATATAGGCGTTGCAAAGGCCAATATGAAGGGAGAATTGTAATGGGTCAGACATTATTTTCCAGTTTAATGTAAGTTTTGTTTGCTACTTTAAAATGAATTTCGTTTCAGATAATTTGTCTCTTAATTTTAATCGATGTTTTGTTGATAAGTTTTGTGAATATAAATTAATAAAAACAATAAACTCATCGTCATTAATATATAATGCTCTTTTAGGCGTTGCGCTTTTAGCTATTTGTGTATTGCTAGCGGAGGACGTGCACGGACCTCGCACACTTTTAAAAATTAATGCAATAAGCATTTCTGGTAGGCTAAATTAATACTTCACCTCTTACTATGTTTGATAGAAGTTTGCATTTGCTAAAATTTATTTTTTGCTTCAAGTTCGCTACTGTTTAGTACTTTTCACTTGAATGCTTTCTTTTTAAATCATAAAGACATTTCTGTTTAGTTATAAAATAAAAATTAACCTATTAATCATATTAATATGTTGTAGGGGGTAGATAGAACAGTATAAGACTTTCCCAAACACATTTTTATAGGTTAAAAAATAGTGTCTGTTGTAGTGGCCGGCAAAGGATCTAGCTATGAATTTTTGTCAATATCGCACACCCCTAGGCTGCGTAAACGTGCAGGTAAGCTATTATTAGAGTAATAAGTTATTTTACACTTTTATGCGCATGCCCAGTTACATGATTGGTCATGTTTCATGCGTTTATGGTGGTGTATAGTGTGGATGAAGATTCTTTTTAAAATGCCAGTATAAACGAGGATCGTTTTCATTTTAAAATGCCGTTTTAAAACGCAAATGCTCTAATGTAAACATGGCCTTAATGTGTTCAACAGACACACGCCGTCTCTCCGCCCATTTATGTAATCTGAGGTACTGAGATAAATGTTTTCATCTTTTCATTAATGTCTGACATAATACTCTGATAAAGTGAAAGTTGCGCGATCTTTTTTCACCAAAATGAGAGAAAGCTCTTACATATACACGGACATGTAACGTTTACTTAAAACATAAGCATTGTACTTTGACATAATATTAGTTCGCGTCCATTTAAACCCGTCATGGTTGCTTTTTGTATGTGATTTTAAGCGGACATATCATGACAATCAGACTTTTTTCATGTTAAACATAAATCTGTGTGCTTTGATGGATCACAGGCAAAGGACATTGCAAATTGTTCATTTTTTCTCATTGATTTTGCTTTGTAGCTACTGGTAGCCATGTTAACCTTGGCATGACACGGCCGGGCCACCGTACGAGTTAAAACGCGTTCCGAATGGGGAGGGCTAGAAAGTAATATTCAGTTGCTTGTCATATAGACTTTCACCGCTAGATGGGAGTAGATCTTACACAGTGGAGCTTTAACTAAGAAGAGTTGATACATCCCTCTATCATCTGTGTGCGTGCACGTAAGCGCTGGGACACGCTGCGACACTTCGATAGCTTTTAGCTTAGCCCGATTCATTCAATGGTACCACTCAGAGATAAAGTTAGAAGTGACCAAACACATCAACGTTTTTCCTATTTAAGATGAGTAGTTATAAGAGCAAGTTTGGTGGTACAAAATAAAACGTAGCGCTTTTCTAAGCAAATTTTAAAAGGGTAACTATATTGTATGGCGTAAAAGCACATATGGGAGTACTTCGACTCGGCGCAGTAACACCCTCCCTCTCCCATTATGAGAGGGAGAAGGGGAGCGGATTTTTCAGGCGAATCGAAGTACTCCCAAAAGTGCTATTATGCCATAAAATATAGTTCCTCTTTTAAAGGACAAGTTCGGTATTTTAGACTTAAAGCCCTGTTTTCAGATTGTTTATGGTCAAATAGAATGGTTTTGACTGAAATTTCGACATTTTCGGCTGCCCTGAGAATTTTCGCGTGTTTGTGTTTCAGCTTAGACCTCTAAAATGGGTTTAATGGTGCACTGGAACAATCCTTCCTAAAATGCATTAAACTTTCGTTTACAAAGACGTGAAACTCACCGAGTGGTAAGGGGTGTTCACTGGTATGCTCACACAAAAATCGCTCCAAAAGACGCATTCCAACAGGTTTTATCGTAGTTTATACCAACTCCATTGACTGTATTAGACGCCCTGTGAGGTACGGTATTACTCCGCGCCGGGAACTTTGTTTCTATTCTTGGAATTGGCAAAGGCGGATTAGCGCCACCACCTGGGCTGGAGTGTTTATTATTCAAGCTCTAAACGGAAGAATGTACGGGTGTGAGGCGTTTGGGGAAATAGGTCCACAAGTTAACAACGAATGCTAAAACAGCTGTTGGAAAGCATCTTTTGCAGCGATTTTTGTGTGAGCATATCAGTGAACACCCCTGACCACTCGGTGAGTTTCACGTCTTTGTAAACGAAAGTTTAATGCATTTTAGGAAGGATTGTTCCAGTGCACCATTAAACCCATTGTAGAGGTCTGAGCTGAAACACAAACACGCGAAAATTCTCAGGGCAGCCGAAAATGTCGAAATTTCAGTCAAAACCATTCTATTTGACCATAAACAATCTGAAAACAGGGCTTTAAGTCTAAAATACCGAACTTGTCCTTTAAATCCGCTTAGAAAAGCGCTACGTTTTTTTTTTGTACCACCAAACTTGCTCGTATAACTACTCTTCTTAAATAGGAAAAACGTTGATGTGTTTGGTCACTTCTAACTTTATCTCTGTTTGATACCATTGAATGAATGGGGCTAAGCTAAATGCTATCGAAGTGTCGCAGCGTGCCCCAGCGCTTACTTGCACACACTAAGATGATAGAGGGATGTATCAACTCTTCTTAGTTAAGGCAATAACATAGTTTAATATTGAAAATGAGTAGACTATTCCTTTAAGCTAAAGGAGGTCGCACACCGGATGCGCAGCTCAGCGCCGCGCCGTTCTAAAAAACAGAACACATTGTTTTGTCCGCTGTGACTCAGGACACTGCTCAAATCCCTGTCGCGCCACAGAGTTTAACATTAAATAACATCATATTTGTCCCAAATCATTTAGCTGCTAATGTATATTTTGCATTTTGAAGTAGACGCTATTTGACTATGCTCGCGCTATTTAATGTGCACTTCCGGTGTACGATACCTCTAAGTTGTCCTAGACACGACTTGACTCGACGCGGCGCGGTGCTGAGCTGGGCGTACGAGTGTGCGACCCCCTTAAGATGACATGCTGTGTTGCACTTATAAAAATGCACAAA
Source organism: Paramisgurnus dabryanus (assembly GCF_030506205.2). Classification (NCBI taxonomy): domain Eukaryota; kingdom Metazoa; phylum Chordata; class Actinopteri; order Cypriniformes; family Cobitidae; genus Paramisgurnus; species Paramisgurnus dabryanus. The sequence goes on along the minus strand of NC_133345.1, from coordinate 21,296,100 downwards.
TGTTAACATATCATGAGACAGCTGTGTTTTGTTATACTGTTTATATTCCACACTAAATGTATTAGTGCAGCTTTCGGTGAACAGTCCAAAACAAACTATCGCAAATTTGTAACTATTTGATATACAGGCCATGTAGTGCAGAAATTCTGTATTAAAAATAATAAATGTGTGCTGTTAAAAAGTAAATAAACGTATGGGCTATTGTAATTTAAACCTACCGTTGAAGTGCAGTCCGTTTTTCGGAAACTATATGGAAATGCGGACATTTATGTTTATGCTTTCCTTCATATCTCAAAGGATGACTTCTTTTTACCACTTGTTAAACCCTCATAATGTTACCTTGGGTTCAGGAAGTGGCCATTACCTATCAGCCGACCGTAATTTTGCCACGTTCAATAAGCCAGTATTGCTCCTGGTCTTTGGGGAAATTCAAAAAGGAGATCCGCACAGTAATCACTGTTTTAGTACAGCTGGTATTGATTATCTGATAGTGTCTGATTCTTACTGTCTCACTGTTGCTTGTTTCTGGATGGCAGAATGGTGTGGTGTCACTCATCGATTGCACAATGATAGAGGAGCCTGAGGGTACAGACGATGAGTGTATGTACCAAAACACTTAATTTCTTCTTTAACATTATTCATTATATCTCTATCAACATGTTATGGAATTTTATCCACAAGGTTGCTTTGTATGCACTTCTATGCTCTGTCTACTACATACATGTACTACCATAGTAATCACAGGCGTCAATATCTGACGTCTCTGTAATGAGAATGTGTTGTTACAGTGCTTACCTTGAAACGTTTTTAACACAGATCTCATCTCAAGAGACCTGTACTATAGATTTACACCTGAAGATCATATATTGTGCTTTTCTACTCAGCCAAATCAGACAAGAGCGGCCAAGACATGGAGCACTTGGATTTTAAGATTGTGGTGGAGCCCAAAGACAGCCAATCCTTTACCTTCATCCTAGTGGCCTCCTCACGGCAAGAAAAGTCAGCGTGGACCAGTGACATCAGCCAGGCATGTCTACTCGCATCAGATAGCACAGAGTGATCCGCAAAGCTTCGGGGCAAGACCTTTGCCTTTTATTCACTTCTTGTGGTTTACATGCTCTCTCTCTCCCTCTCTCTTTCTAACAGTGCATAGATAATATTCGTTGTAATGGCCTGATGATGAACGCCTTTGAGGAGAACTCTAAAGTCACTGTGCCCCAGATGATCAAGTAAGCACTCCATCACACCAGAATAGACCAGCATGAATTCCCTTACTGGTTTGTTGCTAGTCAATTTGGTGTACCAGCAAGGTGGTGAGTTTGGTCATTTTCTGGTAAAGCTGGTTGATCAAAGAAGCCTTAGGCCTGGACGGGACACCAAGATTTCATGCAATTTCCAAAACAGTAATACTGGTGTTCTTGCTTTTTGAAATTAAATGATATCAGTAAATCATTAAAGAGTTACTAAACCCTAAACCAACTTTTTTTAGTTAATGATCTGTAAGAATGATGCTTTATTAGTGCTGTTCATTGATTTTAGTAAGTTTTTTGACATTTGGGTATAAAGTGTTTCAATACTACAATATATGGTGTAAAAACGTCTGAGTGCTGCCCTCTTCAGGTTGAACGATGGCTATTGCAGTTGAATTTTCCTATTGGATGATGGGTCCAAAAAATGACTCGTGACGTAAGCAGGTTCAAGCTCACCAAGCCCTTGTTACGATCTCACAACACACTTAGTTCGTCCCCTCCATCTCCGTTGGGGTCTGCCCAATATTTTTCAAATATTGCCAGTGGGCGGAGTCAGGCTCTGACCAGGGGTTTAGTTACGCTTTAATTATTACAAACAGTAGTTTTTATAAGTGTGGTTAAATATTGTTTTTACAGTTAATAATGTGTTTTAGTTTATATCAATCATGATTTATAGACATACTTTGTATATACTGTATGTTTAGGTCTGATGCCAGTCTATACTGTGATGACGTGGACATCCGGTTCAGCAAGATGATGAACTCGTGCAAGGTGTTGCAGATTCGTTACGCCAGCGTGGAGCGACTCCTGGAGAGGTTAACCGACCTGCGTTTCCTCTCCATCGACTTCCTTAACACCTTCCTGCACTCCTACCGCGTCTTTACCAGTGCGGATGTCGTACTTGACAAACTCATCACCATATACAAGAGGCCTATCAGTGCCATTCCAGCCCGGTAAGCCACGTGGTCACTTTTGGGGAATTTTGAAGAAGAGGTAACCAGCTGGTGGCTCTCATGTACTTAGCAGCGCATGGAAAGAGTGTTTACTTCCAGCTCAATTTAGGGTATAAAATACAGATTAAGTTAGGTGTAGCAAGGGAACGATTACTGATCTGTACTACTCACTGCAGGCTAACAACAGCTGTCTTCTCTTCCTATTTGATCTTTTGCAAATACATGATTATATGTTAACTTTGAGGGCTCTGCTTGTAAATACACTAACCTAGGATTATTAGGAACACCATACTAATGCTGTGTTTGACCCCCTTTCGTCTTCAGAACTTTCTTAATTCTACGTGGCATTGATTCAACAAGGTGCTGAAAGCATTCTTTAGAAATGTTGGCCCATATTGATAGGATAGCATCTTGCAGCTGATGGAGATTTGTGGGATGCACATCCAGGGCACGAAGCTCCCGTTCCACCACATCCCAAACATGCTCTATTGGGTTGAGATCTGGTGACTGTGGGTGTCATTTTAGTACAGTGAACTCATTGTCATGTTCAAGAACCCAATTTGAAATGATTCGAGCTTTGTGACATGGTGCATTATTCTGCTGGAAGTAGCCATCAGAGGATGGGTACATGGTGGTCATAAAGGGATGGACATGGTCAGAAACAATGCTCAGGTATGCCGTGGCATTTAAACGATGCCCAATTGGCACTAAGGGGCCTAAAGTGTGCCAAGAAAACATCCCCCACACCATTACACCACCAGCCTGCACAGTGGTAACAAGGCATGATGGATCTATGTTCTCATTCTGTTTACGCCAAATTCTGACTCTACCATCTAAATGTCTCAACAGAAATCGAGACTCATCAGACCAGGCAACATTTTTCCAGTCTTCAACTGTCCAATTTTGGTGAGCTTTTGGTGTGCAAATTGTAGCCTCTTTTCCTATTGTAGTGGAGATGAGTGGTACCTGGTCTTCTGCTGTTGTAGCCCATCCACCTCAAGGTTGTGCGTGTTGTGGCTTTACAAATGCTTTGCTGCATACCTCGGTTGTAACGAGTGGTTATTTCAAAGTTGCTCTTCTATCAGCTTGAATCAGTCGGCCCATTCTCCTCTGACCTCTACCATCAACAAGGCATTTTCGCCCACAGGACTGCCGCATACTGGATGTTTTCCCTTTTCACACCATTCTTTGTAAACCCTAGAAATGGTTGTGTGTAAAAATCCCAGTAACTGAGCAGATTGTGGAATACTCCGATTGGCCCGTCTGGCACCAACAACCATGCCATGCTTAAAATTGCTTAAATCACCTTTCTTTCCCATTCTGACATTCAGTTTGGAGTTCAGGAGATTGTCTTGACCAGGACCACACCCCCTAATGCATTGAAACAACTGCCATGTGATTGGTTGATTAGATAATTGCATTAATGAGAAATTTAACAGGGGTTCCTAATAATCCTTTAGGTGAGTGTATGTTGTCCAGTTTAGATGCTTATTCAGCATTTTTTTTACTTGATTCGGTTTTGCATCTGAACTTTAAGACAAAATCTACACTAGACTATTTTGTTATTCGACTAGTGAGTTACTGTGACCCATCAAGCTTTACTGTGTTATCTACACTGACTATTGTATAGACTTGTACAGTATGTTGGCACACAAACAAATGCATATTCATCAACCCATTAGTTCAGCAGCACAGCTTAGCTTTGTTGTGTTCTGCGTTCATGTGTGAGGTAGAAAATTATTTGGTGAGACAGAAGGGAGGTCACAGTAGTGTTTGTCAGTCTATAGATGGAGTCGGTGTATGAAAAGAATTAAAGGAGGGGAAATAGATGGAGAGAAAGCCAAAGGGGAATGGAATGAGATATGCCACAGTAACCGAAGGCTTGCGAGAGGTCACGCTAATGTGTGCAGGCCTCGTCTATGTACTGCATGTGTGTGTGTTCTGCTGGAAACAGCAGTAATTGGGCTCTACATCCTCGCCTGCGTTCCTGCCTGACTGAAGCATCTCAGCGGGGCTCTGTCGCCATCACCTTAGCAACCGGCCACTCTGCTGCAGGACCCCACCCTCCACCCGTGCCGCATCTGCTAGATGAAATATTTAGCGGGCACGTTTTGCAGCTCAGTATCTCCATCTCCCTGTCTCTTGCTCTTTTATTTTTGTCTTGCTTTCGCCATCTCTCTCTTCTCTCCTCGGCGCTCTCCCCCGTTCTGTTGGCTCCGGAGACGGAGATCCAGGCGAATCAGTAAGAGCCGGGGACCTCCCACACACCCACAGCCTGTAGCTCCCTCTCTCCCTTGGGCAGACCGCACGGCTGTGATGCCTCCCCAGACCTCCCCCGCTCAGCTGCCCTGCCTCAGCATCAACGGTCACCCAGACTGTCATAAGAGGGTCTATTTCTGTGCAGGCATGACGTGTAGGGGGTGGCTGGATGTGTGGGAAAAGCTTCTCCGCAACGCTCTCCAACCTTATAGAGAGCTGTGAAGAGTAGGCTGTTTGTGCTCCGCAGAGATGCTTTTCTCTGTCAGTACATAAAGCAATTAGAAACTATATAGTAAGCTGCATTGAGAGGCTGATACGTAACTCGAAAAGGCTATATACAGTATATATCGTATGTACTTCCACGTTGCATTTAAAGGAGCTAATTGGTTTGTCATTGAGAAATCCCTCGTTACCATTAAAAGAACCAATCGTCTGTTTGCATACTGTTGCATGCACATATTTGCCAATGCCAATAGGTTACCTACCAATGGGTTTATGTGTGCCAAATAAATGTCATTACGTACATGTCTAACACCCACGGTCATTAAACAAGCCCTCGTTCCTGCTCTTTCCGACACACAGATCCCTGGAGCTGTTTTTTGCCAGCAGCCAGAACAACAAGCTCCTATACGGAGAGCCTCCGAAGTCCCCTCGCGCCAGCCGCAAGTTTTCCTCTCCACCTCCGCTGGCCATCAACAAGACCTCGTCCCCTAACCGTCGTCGGAAACTCTCCCTCAACATTCCCATCATCACGGGAGGAAAAGCTCTAGACTTGGCCGCCCTCAGCTGTTCCTCTAATGGCTATGCAAGCATGTACTCCACCATGTCCCCTTTCAGCAAGACCACACTGGACATTAACAAGCTCTACGTGTCTAGCCCAATCGCGAGCAAGATTCCAGATGAGGGCGAGAGCAAGACGGACAAGGCTGATGAGCCGTCGGTGTCCAAACAGGGTGAGAATTGCTCTTCGGACTATCAACATGTGGTCTGCATGTGTTATCTGTTACATATAAAATATTCACATATTTATTTAAATTCTTTCTGTCTGTAAAGCTGCAATCTGTAACTTTCCACCTCTTTATCGCCACCTCTGTTTGAAACATACAATTGCAGGTTATTTCACATTTGTTGACAAACAGCTGATGTTTCTTGCAAAATCCAAATCAACAGTGTGTTTATGTAGTTAGTCACTTTCTGATTTTTGTTTATTTTTAAGAAAAAAAATTAGGATTGCAGTCTTAGGTGCAGTTTTCCGGACAGGGCTTATCCTAGTCCCAGGCTGAAATGCATGTTTGAGCTGGCTTAACTTTAAAACACCTTTTACTTATCTTAAAGACGCATTTCACAAGACTTTTTTAAGATGCTAAATACGGTTTTTTCTTGTGTCCTCAGAGTACGTATGTGTACGTATGTATTATCCCCTTATGACATCACAAGGGGAGCCAAATTTCAATAAACCTATTTTGTTCACATGCTTGCAGAGAATGGTTTACCAAATCTAAGTTACTGGGTTGATTTTTTTCACATTTTCTAGGTTGATAGAAGCACTGTGGATACAATTATAGCACTTAAACATGGAAAAAGTCACATTTTCATGATATGTCCCCTTTAACATTTATCAGTGCCATTGTTTTGTCTCAAGATACACCAGTATTGTTTTTTGTAAGGTATATTGTAAAAAAAAAACTACGTAAATGTCCTAATATAACTAAAGCCTAGTCTTGGATTAATTTAAACCCTGTCCGGGAAACTGCCCCTTAAAGTTTTCACTAGGAAAATATGCATTATAGTTCAAAACCGTGTCAGTCTAACAGCTTGAGATAGTGATTGGCCTATCAGAATCAAGTGCTCCAAAGAGAAATTTATCATACATAATAAACAAAAAATGAATGTAGTGTACGACTATACACAGTGTTTTCGTTTTTCTATCTATGACTGTATGTATCTATCTGTATTTCATTTAAATCTGACTTTATACTGTATGTAGATATTTCGGTGAGAGAGGAAAGCGACAACGACCAGATCCAGAGCGATGAGGCCGAGGCTGAAGTATCGCCCACAAAGTCGCCCACGACTCCTAAGAACATCAAATGCAAAAACTCCTCAGGTAAAGACACTGTGTCCTAGACTTCCCTTCTGTGTTGTTATCGCTCACTGACATGAAAACCGGAGCACCTGCATATCATGCTGACAAGCCACCTGCACCCTTCATACCAGCCAAATGTTGCATGTATCAGTGGCTCAAAATGGCTGTCTTTAGAAAATAAGTGCTTAATTCAACGGCTCTGTAAAATGTGATTTTATTACATTTTTGTGAGCTTGTTGTAAGATTTGCTTGACTTAGGCCCATATATATTCAAAACATCAATGCCAAAACGTCAATGCACACTTGAAATGTCTTTTTGTTTGTTTGCTGTGGGTTTTAAAGTACACCCTGTATCTTTAAAGCTCTGAAGTAATTCTTAGAACGGAGATGGAGGCCTCGGCAGACACGATTTGTGCGAAATCTCATTAATTCTGTGGGTTTTAAAAAAAAATGTTCAGGGAAACGCCAAAGGAGGCGTGAGTAGGTGTTTGGAAAACTTGTGCCATAGCAACCATTAGCATGTATTCTCTATGCCACCCCGGTTACCGGGTTTGTATGAGTGCGGTCGATGCGTTGTAACAATGCTGTCTTATTAGACAGAATTAATGGAGGTCAAAGGTCAAGATGACCCTGTTTCATATGTGTGATGCAGAATTTTTGTTTGGCTTTGTTGCAGTAAAGAATAAAGTGCTTTTTGCTTATACTTTTTATATATTGTACATAAAACCTTCTTGAAACCTGCAACTACAAACTTGTTTTCTTCAAAATACTGATCTTGTAATTTTCAAAGGATGTATTTGGTCCATACATTCTAGGGAAAAGCTGAGCTATTTTTAGTCTCTACCATCTTATCTTGAGAATCATAGCCCTGCCTATTGTCTTGGTAAAACACAGTCAGATATTTCATGTTCGGCGCTGCCACCTTCTGGATTTTAAATTGGATTGCATACAGAAAAATCCCAGTTCCAGCATGATTAAAAGACACTAAAAAATCTTGTTCGTATGATCACACAATGGAATTAGAAGATGTTAAAGATATGTATGTATGTTTTTGATTTTGGTATCATTGCTGGTCAAGAATGATTTGGAATGACGTCAGGTGCTATTTGTGACATTTTCATTTGTCAACACTGGAGTGTTGTCCATTGTGGAGATATGTCACTGCATAGATTTTTTCTGCATGAGTCTGAGTGGTTTTATTTTATACCTGCTAGACTCGGGGGAAGTGCTATTGTCTTTGGCTAATGACAGACCACACTTAATATTTTTGACAAGTTTTAATTATAGTGCCAGCACTGTTAATATTGGTTACGTTTTTTTAAACCCTAGATTTAAGTGTTCCTGTAGCTTACTGTAGATCATTGTGTTAGCAGTGCAAAGGTCATCTGTTCAATCCCAGGGAACATACTGTTAAAAAAAATGTGCCCTGAATGCAATGTAAGTCACATTCGGATAAAACTTCTGCATTTAATTAAACCTGAAATGCACAATATGTATATTCATATTTTTTATTAAAATAAATAAAAAAGGTCCCCCATTTGCCACCACGAGCCCTGACCCGTCAAGGCATGCCATTTTTCCTGCTTTCACATTTTTCCAAGTGTTTGTCCTCAAAGTTGAAGTTTAAAAAGCAGGAAAAATGTGCAAGTGTAAGGATGTGAGCGACTTTGACAAGGGCCAAATTGTGATGGTTAAACGACTGGGTCAGAGCATCTCCAAAACTGGAGCTTGCAGGGTGTACCCGATCTGCATTGGTCAGTACTTATCAAAAGTGGTCCAAATGAAAAGGGCTGAACCGGGACAGGTTCATCATCATGGGTGGCCAAAGCTTATTGATGCACGTGGGGAACAAAAGCTGGCCCGTGTGGTCCGATCCAACAGACAAGCTACTGTAGCTGAAATTGCTGAGAAAGTGAATGCTGGTTCTGATAGAAAGGTCAAGTGAAGTCCATCCCTCGACGGGTCAGGGCTGTTTCTGTGGCAAAAGAGTGGACCTACACAACACATGGTCATAATGTTATGGCTGATCGGTGTATGTTCCAGTTTAAACATCTTACACTGAGAGAATGGTTACAATTTTAAACATGCCCTATTGTGATAATATACCAATATTTGCAAACTACTGTAATGCGTATTTGTGTAATGTGTGGTTCAGTTTCTTCATTTTTACATTTTAAATTCTGACTTGCATCATTTACAATGTTCCTAGTTGCTTCTCTTCAGTAATTTTACAACTATGTCTGGTCCAAGGTTGAGTTTTTTGCCAAAAAAGCTTGCATGCACTTAGAGGGTTTTGCAGTGAAAGACGGTCAAATTTGTTAAATACCAATGAAATTACAAAAGTTATATTTATGAAATAAGGCATTTCAGGTACTGACTAATATAATTTTACTTGCCACTAAAGTGAATTTACTGAACCTAAACATAAGAGCCTGATAAAAATGCTCATTTACAAGAAAACTTGTCATAGGCACTTAGAGGGTTTTGCATCTGAACTTCTCATTTGTTTGTTTACATCATATGGGTTTCAGTTATTAACTCAAAGTAATTACCTAATTCAGATATTCTCTAAAATTGAAGCTATTTCGGCCTGTAATCATGCATTTAACATGATTGTGTGTATGCTCTGTGTCTCTGTGCAGAATTCTCTCTGTTCTCTTACAATAATGGCATGGTGATGTCCTCCTGTCGGGAGCTGGATAACAACCGTAGCGCCTTGTCTGCTGCTTCTGCCTTTGCCATAGCCACTGCGGGTGCCAACGAGGGCACGCCAACCAAGGAGAAGTACCGCCGCATGTCTCTGGCAAGCACAGGTACTGTAGGAATCAGACTCTCATTGGTTGTGGATATCTGTTGCCTGGCAGAAAAGAAATTCATGTGAATTTTGATTGGCTATTAGGGTTCCCCACAGATCAGAGGAATGGCGATAAGGAGTTTGTGATTCGTCGAGCAGCGACTAATCGAGTTCTCAACGTCCTCCGGCACTGGGTGTCCAAACACTCGCAGGTAGGTTTCTTCATGCATAAGCACATTTAAAAATAAAGTGTGAACATAGCAGGTGACTCCAGACTCCAAATGAAATCTAGGCTAAAATCTTATAGTCTAATCATGAGATTAGTAGCATCAAAGTTTGATTTTAATCATTGATTTAACTTTAATGTCATCTTTGTCATGACAAAACTCAGTCAGTATTAAATATAATATATCATTGTTATATTTTCACAGAATGTTCTTTATATTATATATGATGATTTTATGCACAAAAAATTGTGATTAGAAAATCATTGTAAGATGTGTAATAAACAAACACTCAAGAGATGAGAGATGTGGATCTACCTGCCTTGCATTTGTGTCTGCATACTTCACTATTATGTGTGTATATGTGCAGGACTTTGAAACCAACACTGAGCTAAAAATGAAGGTGATTAGTTTCCTGGAAGAGGTGATGCATGACCCGGAACTCCTGACCCAGGAGAGGAAAGCTGCAGCCAATATCATTAGGTAGGAGGAGTCTAGGAAAACTGGAAGATGTTTCATCCCATTTATTTTTGTAGCAATAGGGTATATGCGCAACTTACTTCCGCATTGCTGTTAAAAATAGTAAATCACTTCTGGTTTTGTATGGTCTGTGTTGACATGGTGCTGTTTTCATACATGAAGCCCTGAGCTATCATAGACGAGAAGTGGATACGCTCATTAACATCTTAAACCTAAGTAAAAGAAAATGTACTAACTTTTTATATACTTTATAGCTTTTGACAAAGTGATTTTCACACATACATTCAGATATTAGAATAAAAATAACCATATCACAAATAATAATACTACGAATAACAATAACAAGCTATGATAGCACATACCGGCAACCGGAAGCGATCAACCCAGTTTTCTGGTTTGGTCATGTGACGTTCGACATATACCGTATTCAAAAGTGTGCACATACTTTTGTTTTGAAACTAAAACAAGCTGTATATCCTCAAAGTAAAGACCAAATCTAACCAAAAATTCTAGATGGGGCTTCTAAAAGTGATTTGGAGTCTCTATAGCTGACTTATTATCTAGTGTTGTAGTACTAGACCACTTTTTAAAGGTCTTGGTCTCGTCTTGGAATCGACCGCATGTCAGTCTCAGACAAAGAGGTCTCGGAATTTTATTTCAAGACCGGTCAAGACCACAACTGATGGCACATCACAAATTTATTTTTTATCATTAATTTTATGCAGTTTAATTAGGTTTGGCATATGATGTTGGCATTGTTTAAGCATTGTTTAAGTTTCTCCCAATGACAATTTTTCTAATTTTATTACCAAAAACACCTGCATTGTGCTAAGTGGATGGCAAGCCCACGTATCTGCAATGCCTTTGATTATTTTATCAACTTCTCAGATGGCATACACGCACGTGCGCACACACACACACATGCACGCACGCACACACACACACAGACAAGAAGTGCCTAATCATATGCATATTCCACATTTTATCATAAGTGTTTTAATGCAGTGACTTGCACTGGTCTTGGTCTTGACTTGGTCTCGGCCTGTTTTGGTCTTGGTCATGACTTGGTCTCGGTTTAGGTGGTCTTGACTACAACACTATTATTATCATTAAATCTCGTTGAGTATCAATAGCCGTTTATAATGTGCATGCATGTGTGTGTGTGTGTGTGTGTGTTGTCACAGTGGACTTCTTTGTAGAAATAACACAGCACAGAATGAAAGTATTTTAATTTCAAATGAGGTGGAAGTGTTAAATGTGTTAAAGAAATTTTGATAGCTATGAATTCCATGAATTTAGTATGAACCACGAATCATTTGGTAAAGTCGCTCAAAAAGGCCTACAGTATGTTTTATGTGAGTTGTCGTCTATCCAGAATTAAAGTGTGCTACAATCACACTTTAGGTATGTAAATCTAAATACTAATGAGATGACATTGGATTTTTTTGTGACAGAACCCTGACGCAGGAGGATCCTGGTGACAATCAGATCAGTCTGGAGGAGGTTCTGCAGATGGTCAGTGCCATGATGCAGCATTATCACCATAGCTGTTAAAACTTTCCTAATGCATGTATTTAAATGCTGAAACACATCTTTGGTGTGTCAGCTTTTTATAGTAGTTTTGTTTGGAATGGTGTAAAAGTCTGAAACTCATGTGCTGTGTTACATGCAGGTGGAAGGAGGAAAGGCCGAACCTTTTGAGAATCATTCAGCTTTGGAGATAGCAGAGCAGCTCACCCTGTTGGACCATCTTATTTTCAAAGTCATACCATATGAGTGAGTGCTGTTATATTTCACCTTTATTTGAGTTTAGGCAGCAATGAAGGTCTAAAAAACAGCTCACAGTCTAAATTATGTCATTTTTACATCATATTTTTTTCGGTGGAATACAAAAGGAGAATGTTGAACCGAATCTCTTTTTTTTATTAAAGGACACCATTTTAAGTCTCATGTGTCTGTGAAATTTCACCTCAAAATACTCCACAGATAATTTCTTACAGCATGTCCAAAATGCCCCTATTTGGGTGGGAGCAAAAGCGTGTTGTTTTTGTGTCTGTACCTTTAAATGCAAATGAGCTACAGCGCCTCACTTCTGTGAGACTGTGAGCGTTTTCAGTTAAAATAGATGTGATTCCTGTGAACACAGTCTGAGAGACAATAGCATACAACTTGCTGAAACTATTGATAATGCAGGACTGTCAGTCAGTGGCAGAGGGCAGGGCTTTATCAGTGTGATGTCACATTAACAGAAGAATCAAAACAACGTGTCTAATGAGACTGCTTTGGTTTAATGGAGATTAATTGTTTTGTGGTTGTGTTCACACACTGCCAATGCACAACCTTGTAAAAGTGGATTTTGCATAATAGTTTAAATGCTTTAAATAAATATGCCATTACCCAAGTCTTGATGTGATGAACACAGATAAACAGTTGTTCTCATCATATACAGGGAATTCTTTGGTCAAGGATGGATGAAGAACGACAAAAACGAGAAGACACCTTACATCATGAAAACCACAAAACACTTCAATGATGTAAGTTGTCTTTAGTGCTGATGCATTTCTCTAAATGTGGTGACAACATCACAAGCATAAAATAAAAAAATTACGAAAGTGTAATTAACCCGATGACAATGTTCATCTGTGTCTCTTTAAAGATTAGTGACCTGATCGCCACAGAGATCCTGCGCAGTGAGGATGTTAATGTACGGGTGGCAATGATAGAGAAGTGGGTGGCTGTAGCTGACATCTGCCGCTGTCTCCATAACTACAATGCAGTGCTAGAAATCACATCATCGCTCAATCGCAGCTCCATCTTCCGGCTGAAGAAGACCTGGCTCAAAGTTTCCAAACAGGTTGGAAAAGTAAACTTTCAAGTAAATAATCATCAAAAAATATTATTCTATTTGATAATATGAACGCAAGCTAATGGCGTTCAATGCGCCAGCAAGCTAAATGTCCCCACACTAAACGTAAAAGAGATAAATGAGGATTTAAATCATATTGTGACCCTTTCTGTAAAAACCCAGCTAAAATCATTTTTGAATGATTTACTGTTTTTTTATAAAATTATTCTACATAATATAAAGAAAATATAACCTTGATATCTTTAATATTGACAGAGTAAAGTCATGTCAAAGATTGAAATTATAGTCAAATTAATTGTTGATATCAAACTTTCCTAACTCTGCAAAAAACTTTCAAATGTCCTGTCGTTCATGGCTTTTAGCACCTGATACTGTAGGGCATTGCATGTAGTCACAACACTGATTTATTCAACAAAGTGGAAATGTCTTGAGAGATGTTTGTTCCTTTTCTAAAAGTGAGAACGTTTTTATATTTTTAGACCAAAACTGTCATTGACAAACTGCAGAAGTTAGTCTCATCTGAAGGAAGGTTCAAGAACCTCAGAGAGGCCTTGAAGAAGTAAGTGTAAATATCTAGATCACTCTTCCCACACTGACAGAAAAAAATTGGTGTCTATCTGTCACCGGTGCAGTACTCTTTGCACCTAAAGAGTTAATATTAGTATGTCAAAAGTACTACAAAATGTATACATATATGTACCTAAATGGTACATGTTAAGGCATTTTTAAAGGGTAACATCCCAGTAACAGCTTGGAACCATTTTTGGAACCACTATTGTAATCTAACTGATTTATCTAAAGAAACTGCAACGCAGTTATCTCTGTGTATTCACGCGGATAAGTGAATTCTGATTGCTTGGCAAAATCTGCTAGCTAATATTTTTCTGGTGTTCTTAGTTGTGACCCACCCTGTGTGCCATATTTGGGAATGTACCTTACGGACTTGGCCTTCATTGAAGAAGGGACCCCCAACTACACAGAAGATAACCTGGTCAATTTTTCCAAGATGAGAATGGTAACCGTTTCAAAATCGTTTCTTTATTGCAAAAGGAGGAGAGCCATAGAGTTCATTTTTTATCATATTTATTTTTTTCTTCATTTTATAGATCTCCCATATCATCAGAGAAATCAGACAATTTCAGCAAACAGCATACAAGATTGATTACCAGCCAAAGGTATTGAACTGTTGTTGGTTTGTGTTGTAGCCCATGCTACTTTGAGGTTTTCATTTTTTTACACCTGACCAATAGGTCAATCTGTGACATTCAGATACTATTGGTCAGACATCTCTTTGTCATGTAAAATTAGAGATCATTAACCTTGAACTTTGGTAAGCAGCGATACATAAAACGTTGTTTCATCTCTATCATGCTTGCATTTGTATGAATTGAAAGGGAAAGAAATATGAAGTGTGAGACGGCACCAGAATAAAAAAGTGTGAGAAGGCCCGAATGCAAAAAAACAGACCACGATTGGTGGTCTTTCACTTAAAGGGTTAGTTCACCCAAAAATGAAAATAATGTCATTAATGACTCACCCTCATGTCGTTCCAAACTTGTAAGACATCCGTTCATCTTTGGAAACACTGTGTAAGATGTTTTATATTTAGTCCGCAAGCTTTCTGACCCTCCATTGAAAATCTAGGTAAGGTATACTGTCCATGTCCAGAAAGGTAATAAAAACATCATCAAAGTAGTCCATGTGACAACAGTGGGTCAGTTAGAATTTGTTGAAGCATCAAAAATACATTTTGGTAGCCTGGTTAGCCAGACCTACATCAAAATGTAAGGTCTGGCAACTCGTCGCACAGATGGCTTAATCCGAGGGGTGGGATAAAGGGTTGTCCCTTAAAATGCCTCTGCACGCAATAGGATAGCCCTACGACCAATCAGAGCAAATTGGTATATTCACTAGTTCGCCTGCGCATTCAGGTCTTAATGATTAATGGTAAACAAACTTGGCTTGCTGTCCTCGAAGGGAGCTCTGTACCTGAGCTCTGAACCTTCAGAGAGACCGAACCTGAGGCTGGGGATCGAGCCACAAGTTCAACCCCCTGCAACGGAACTGCAAAGAGGAAGAAAGAGGGAGTGAAGGAGGAGATGGGGAGGAGGAGGGATGTCGGAAAAGAAAGCAGCTGGACAGGAAGGCCTGAAGGCTGCCTTATATACGCCCATGATGATGATGATTGACAGGCCTGAATGTTTAGGCTCCTCCCGAACCTACGTTTAGAACTGCATTTAAACTTTTACCGTAACCAGTCGGCAAAACTCCAAACACTTGCTTAAAAAGGACTTCAGTAGGGTTCTTTGCTCTTTTCTCAAAGAAAACATAACTCTAAGTCCTCCAGAGTCGCGGCCAAAGCCGATTCAAAAGACAGCTGTTCACCAGCAGCAGCCATTCTTTGTTTTCAAGTGCCACGGAACCGTTGCAACTCTGTCGTCATTATGTTAAGCCCGCCCCGCATACTCTATACAGTACATGATGTGATTGGCCTGAAACAATTTTGTTTTTTGGAGCTCTTAAGTCTATGGAGAGTGCCTAGACTAAACCCTGGATGCAAATATATTTTGCGGCCGCTAGGGTGCATCTAGGTTTTTAGGCTAGCATTTTGGTCCAAAAATAAAAAAAATACGACTTTATTCAGCATTGTCTTCTCTTCGGGTCTGTTGTGAACCGCGTGCACAAGACTGCAGTGACGCAGTTGACGTACGACGTTGCTGAC
Organism: Paramisgurnus dabryanus; assembly: GCF_030506205.2. Lineage (NCBI taxonomy): Eukaryota > Metazoa > Chordata > Actinopteri > Cypriniformes > Cobitidae > Paramisgurnus > Paramisgurnus dabryanus. The sequence goes on along the minus strand of NC_133345.1, from coordinate 21,280,466 downwards.
GTACAACGCTGCTGACGTTTTATCTGGTGCGCCCCAGCTTTTTTGTGCCCGGGATTTGTTTACAGTCTGAGGGAGACGCACGCTGTAAGTTTGAAAAAAAATCTTCGCAAACATGTCTGAGGATAACACGTCAGCAGCGTTGTGCGTCAATAGCGTCATTTGTCAGCAGCATGGTGCGCAGACAGCCTCGTACATCAGCAGTGTCACTGTGCACGCGCCTTTGCAACAGATGCGGAAGAGAAGACAATGCTGAATAAAGTCGTAGTTTTTGTTATTTTGTGGACCAAAATGTATTTTCAATGCTTCAACAAATTCTGAACATGGAGAGTAAACCGTACATAGATTTTCAATGGAGGGTCAGAAAGCTCTTGGTCTAAATCTAAAACATCTTGAACTGTGTTTCCAAAGATGAACGGTGGTCTTACGAGTTTGGAACGACATGAGGGTTAGTCATTAATGACATTATTTTCATTTTGGGGTGAACTATCCCTTTAAACCTGAATAGAGGGGCTTTAAAGTCATTAAACCATAACATTTTCCTAACTTTGTCCTTTTGATCTTAAGTGGAATAAACATAACTCATTAGTTATACCATAGATGCACAAAAACTTTGGCATTGCTAGCATCAGTTACTATCAGTTATGGGAACACATTTATTTATTTTTCCTAAATTAAATTGTCAAAATATCAAAACCATCCGCACAGCCTGACATGGATACTGTGTCTCTATGTTTCAGGCAGCACTGTATTTACTGGACAGAACCTCTGTGATGGATGAAGAAAGCCTGTATGAAGCCTCGCTCAGAATCGAGCCTAAAGTGCCCAACTGAGAGAAATGCTCTGCCTGAGGTCTACATACTGTACAGACACCACGCTTTCTATACAGACATGTGTTACCTTCCCCACTCCATCATTATTACTCCTGGATGTGTTTCCTTGTTTTTAGTCGTTACAAAATGTCCCTAATTGTTTCCGATCTTTCATTGATGAGTTACCTGTTTCGTTGTTTAGGGAAGTCATGTTTTTCCCATTGCAACAATTCTCTTTTGGTCACCGCCACAATAAAGAAGAGGTATGTTTTTAACAGTACTTACAGCAGGATCTACTGTAACCAAACAGTGACGGCTAGCTCAACTTTTTGTTTTAGGTGTGGGCATCTTACAGGCTCATCCATATCACCTCCTTAATGAAATATTAAAAGCCGACAGGAGCATTTTGAAATTTTAATAGATGCATGTAACTAATTTACAGTATATGCATACCATGTAGCAATGTGGAAAGTAGATATATTCCTTATATTGTTAAAATAATATATTATTCAAAGGCACATGTCACTGTACTTAACTAAACCAATTCCAGTATCTTTATATTTATTTGTTGTGAGCATCACAACGGGTGCAATGGACATGCCCAGATTGCCGTGATATTTTTTAAACATTTTGGCACGAGTTAAAGCAGACAGTGTATAGTTTGCTGACGTGTCAATCACATTAGATCACATGGCATCTCTCATGGATGCATTCTTGCATGTGTAATTTTCATCCTCTGTTAATGCGTGTAACATTGTAACTTTAGTTGCAGAAATTTAAGGCATCAGTTTTTTTTTTTGATTTGCTCAGAACAAAATTAGAAGAAAGACTGTCTTTACCAAAAGAAGCAAGGACTATGTGATCTGCATTAAATATGGTTATATTTTTCAAAACTAGTTGTGCTTCTTTACACGTTTACTGTAAGGTTTCTGTTGCTCACAGCCTCATTTTTTGGCATACAGTATGGGTTAAAGTTTATTCTGGATTTATCACTCTCTCCTTCTACACCAGATTATCCAGCTATTGTACATTTACAGACAATCTATGTCCTTTTTGCTGTTCCAGTGATTGTGGAACGTGACTAAATATCACTTTGTAAAATACATTGTCGTATAAGAATGATCAATAAGTGAATGACCTTCCCGCTTGCAACACACAAAGGGTATTTTTGTAGTCATAGAATAAAGATGCAGTTTTTCATTAGTTTTCCATTTTTTTGCCTAAAAATGGAAAACTAGAAGGTAGAAACATTTTTTTGTACAAACATTGTCAACTCACCACACAGATAAAGGATTCTGTATATTTTGTACATGCAGCCCTATGTATTTCTTATCATGTACTAGTTTAAAGCACACCTCTTTAAAGCGTGTATCCTATGCTCACACACTCAATGCTATATGATTTGTGATTTTGAAACCATGACCTAGAGGTAGAGGACTTTAAAGTGTTTTTGCATATACTGTAATCCTGTCTATAATCATTCTCTTAGCAGGAATATAGTAATGTAGTGCTTATTCTGTGAATATTTGTATGTATTTTTACTATGTACAGTCTGGAAACACATTTAAAACTCACGTGGCAGGCATGCAACACTGTATCAGCCAGAAACTTCAAAAAGGACATATAATATATAAGATATATATAGATGTATATATATATCTAGATCGATTTATATATAGATCTATATATACAAACTGTATACACATCTATGTGCACATACTCTTATAAATGATATATAAACATACAAACATTTTGCTGTTAGCAATACCCAGTGGTATGAGAATTATCTTTCAACCCTTAAGTTTATTTCCACAGCTTGGGAAATATTTCCAGTTTTGTACAAAAAAAGAAATGAAACCGAAAAGAAAAAGAGAGAAAATTAATTAAATAAACTGTATGTTTCCTGATTACCTCTTGCTAATAAATCTATTCTATCTCAGGGGGATATTGCGTCCTTGTATGTGTTTTTGTCACTTCACTTATGCATGCTTCACTTTGCTCTCTAAGAATCAGGGATAATGTGCCTGTCCTATAATGATTACCTCACATTTATCCAAATACATAAGCTCTTTAATTTTTTTTATTTTAATCAGCATGTGGTAATTAGCATATTCTGCATATTGTTTACATAGTCAGACTCAACATAAATCTCACAGAAATGAGTGTTAATAATTCTTTGCATGTAGGCAACAGGATTATTTTCCTTAAATAGGGTTTCAAAACAACTTTATTGGTCAACTGATCATATAATTGATTTAAGAGCTAATTCTGTAATCTTACTTTATAAACACCTACTTGACCACTAAGGTCACTTGACTGAAATGTTCGTCATGATCTTAAAAATCTTTTAATCTTAAGGTTTATGCTTAATTTTTTTTAATTAAAAAAAATAATGACTTCTTGGACAAAATAATAAGCAAACCCCAGAATAGAAGGGGACTCAAGCATTTCAGAGTAAAACAAGATCGAAGCTTCTTAATAATAGCATATCAAGAAAAGGGTTCAAAAGTCAAAACCTAATTCTTACATTTGTGGGGTTTTTTAGATGATTTTGCTATTATTCTTAAATGTGGAAGAAAATAATGAGTAAGTGTCTAAACTTTTGAACGGAATTGTAGTCTATATACTAATTAATAATCGTTATTTGCATTTATATACAAATACAGTATGACGGTTTGAAACTGAAAGTGTAACATTACATTTACAAGAATAGAGAAAGAGAGCACACAACCCTCCCACTTGTAGGAGGAGTGCTACGGATACTCATGTTCCCTTTCAATACGGTTCACTTCGCATTGCGTCAGTTAGCTGACGCTATGGGGGGAAACTCCTGTTTACTCCGTGACTGAAGCCTATTGGTTAACGTCTGTACAAAGTACAGACCAATGACGTTTGAACCCGCGCGCGGGAGGAACGCGTCCTTATATAAGCGCGGTTCAATCGTCAGGAGCTCATTATTTTCTCCTTCAGCGCGAACCTCTCGCTGCTCCGAAGAAAAAGAAGAAGCCTTACCTCGCCGTTGACAAAAGCTCTGCAGCGGAGTCCAGGCCTAGCGTCTTCCCCTGCCGTTTTCCGGCTGAGAACCGAAGATAGCAGAGTCCAGGTCTAGCGTCTTCCCCTGCCGCTTTCCGGCCGAGAACCGAAGATAGCCTTCGCTTGCCGTGGTTTGAGCCCTGTGCAGCGGACACACGCCTGACGAGGTCTCCCCTGCGGCAGCCCGGTAAGATCAATATTTTTAATATAAAGGCTATAAGCTAAAAGAGCAGGCGCTGTTGTAATAGCGTCCAGCACAGCGGCTCGGTGAGCCTCTCTGCTATGAATTTCCTCCGAGCGCGTTACCGGTCTGGCACCTCCCACGCCGGGACCGCGCTTATGCCTTGGTTGTCTTATCCATGTTTCGTGCTCCCCCTGCTGTTCCTCTCTCGCCGGGATGAACACACGGCGAGCCATGAGACTAGATGGATGCATAGACAAGCACACACGGACTAACTCCCCCTGTGTTCTGTCACACCGCAACCGTTCATGCTTAGAGAGTCCCTTCGCTCCTCTTACATTCAGTGGCGAGATCTCTGGCACATATATGAATCCCCCGAGTGCATCGGGTGATACCGTCACGACGCATGGCTGTTCTGTCTGTGTTGCTGCTCCCCTCTGCCGTTCCTCTCTTGTTGAGATGAACAAGCGGGGAACCGTAGACCTGGATAGATGCATACGACAAGCAAACACGGGCGGTCTGCCCCTGTCTCTGTCATAGCACAGCCACTCGTGCTCCACGCTCGCGGAGTCCCTCGCTCCTTTCCCCACAGTGGTGAGGTCTCTTAACGGCTTAGCTAGCACGCGGTATTACGGCTCGCTGCCTCTAAATGCAGCTGTCCAGTGTTCAACGATTACAGAGCTTCATGCCCCTCCCCTCCTGGAGCGGCGCGATCTCATTCGTCTGCTCGATAGGGCCGATTCGCCGCTATTGGAGCACCAAGAACACTCATTATAGGAGAGCTTCATGCCCCTCCCCTCCTGGAGCGGCACGATCTCATTCGTCTGCTCGATAAGGCGGACACGCCTCTATTGGAGCGCTAAACACTTATTATAGAGCTTTACTGGCCTGAGCCGATCTCACTTCAGATAGCTCATTTTTCGTCTGCCTGGTAATTTCTCTCTGGTTTAGACGGAATCAGAGGCAGAACGAATTTGTTTATAATATACTGAGGCCCGAATACCTCCCTTTATTCAGTCCCGTCCTATATCAGTGCGCTGAATATTGGTACATTCTTATATATATATACCCGGTTTTTCTGCCCTTTTAATAAACGGCAAAACCGCGGGCCTCGCGGCAGACTTCCTCTCTGCGATGGGTTCAGTCTGACATTAAACTACCTAGACATACTACCCTGCTCCGTGAGCCGTTCGGTCACCATCACTACTGAGGCTTGTGCACCTGAACGGCTGAGCTCTGGTCTCCGCAGCATAGCTGCATCAACAGAGAACGAAACTGTCTGGGAAAAAGGGGTTATGTCGCGCCTCGGCTGGACTGCCCTGAAATGTTTTCTGTGTGCTGTTTATCCAAACATACTGTGTAATACTGTCGGCTATGCGACCTCACTATAGTGGCGAACGGTATTTAATTCCTCTAAAAATAGTAATTTCCGTGCTTACTATACTGTGTATTGACATCCACGGTTGTACGGTGTCTCTAAACACTTTATCGCCTTACTGACAAGCAATCAGTAATACGCACACACGGCCCGCTGTCCATAATTCTATCGACGCTAGCCGAAAAAACCCCGGTTTGGCCATATACTGTGTATTGACACCCCACGACTGTACGGTGTCTCTAACACCTTTCTGCCAAATTCGCTCGCAGCCCACCTCAGTTTCTCCGCTACGATGCTGATGGCGCAAACGAGCACGGTCTTACGGCTGTTATTCTCTCTTCCTAGAGGAAGGACAGCCTCAGACTTTTGCATGGCTCCAAGCGTTTGAATCGCGCCCTCTCCGGACGGCCACTCAAAGGCTTACAGCCAAGCGGTTTATGACGTTTTTCGGCCATATAGCTGATTTATATTAGCGGATCCGAAGACGCTCACACCTCCGCTCCAATACTCGGAGATATTAAGGGTAATATCAACCTCAAGTGAGCTTGCTACCCGCCACAATAAGTTTCAAAGCTTAAAGCGCGCGCACAGTCAGACGCGCGCGGCATCTCGTTTAAGACGGGCGCACGTACCCCTCTAACGAGCCTCAGAAAGCTGAATATCGTGGCATTGTTCATAAGTCCACTTCAGTTTGACTAAGCAAAGGTCCCGCCCCGAGCTGACGGCCGGGAAGCTTGCTTAAGTTACACACTGCTGCATGAAGTGCTGTCATTACGAGCTAGCCCAGCATTTGCTGTGGATTGAACACGCTTTACGACGGCAATCAGCCTTCGGCGCGTGGAACGCCGTTTGTCTCATATAAATCACCTTGTACTGTGAATACGGTACATTAAGAGGATGATTTAGCACTGCAGCACGCTCGACCGTGTTATTGTGATAATGCGGTCGGGCAATCTACGGTGGTTTCATTATTTACCGAACCAGACTGAGATCTCGCCCCCTGAACAAGCTGACGAGTCATCTCCTTTATAAACTCATTGCATCGCTTTATAAGCTATGTTCAATCAGAGTGATACGCATCTCATGCTTAAACTACCAATATTAACCCATTACGATGGGCGTGCGGAGATGGCATCCGTGGGACACGACCTACATTACGTGCCTTATGACACATTGACACAAGCTGCTAGGACCCCTTTCACGAGGCGTCCTTATGCAAAGTCTGATCCATTCTGTCTAGTGACATTTGAAAGTCAATACCCCCCGCGAATCGTGGGTGGAACACTTTTCTCCTCACTACAGAGGCACGGCGGCTCTCTCCCCTACCTATATCTATGTGGCCGTGATAACAGCGAACCACGCTTTTACGACCGACCATTCATTTAATTCACAAGCCTGTCATCTCTCAGATGCGGACGGCGGCGGTAACAGCGAACCATGCTTTTACGGCTGGCCATTCACTTTATTCATAAGCCTGTCATTTCTCAGATGCGGACGGTGCCCGAGGCACAGCGCTCTGGAACTGTCCAAGGTCCTGGATGACACATACGTCTGACGTACATCAGACGATCAGCTGTTCATCTGCGTCACAGATCACTCACTAGAGCACCTGTCAATACAGGCTATTTATGGATCGTTGACGTTATCACCTCCCGTGACAATTATGCTCACTTGTCTTAGAGCATGGGCATGGTCTTAGAGGTTTCTCATTTGACAATTGTGACACGGCCGGCTGGTCCCCGCCGTCCACGTTGTCAGTTTACAGCTTCGACATCCCTGCTTCGCACTACTGAGGTTTGTTGCATTAAAGGTGCGCCCATTAGCTCACCTGTATGCACGATATGGTTTTTAATTAGTGCCTAGCAGCAAGCTCCAGGAAGCTTGGTTTCTTTTTTTAGGAATTTTGACTTGTGCACATAAAATTTGGTAAACATAATAAGTAAATTTATCACTATGAACATAAATTTGTATCATATTGAGTGAAACCAAACAAAACATTTTCCCACCGCAAAGCAAATTGAGGGTAAATATGGACAACAATAAATTGAGCCACTTTGCCCCAAAGTTTCTTGGTATGCGGGCAAGACCAAAATAAAAGCACCAATGCTTCATAGCTCTCACAGAAAGTACAGCTGATATCCAAGTCTTTTTTCTTTTTTTCAGACTAAGGATACTCATGTGATCAGGCGAGTCCAGTATGACACGTCAGCGGTCACCATATTTGTGCACAGAGCCTAGATGGTATGCACGTGACTGCGGTTACGCCAACTGAGTGGCAAAACACAGAGCGGCAGCATTTGTGTACAGAGTGAAATCAGCGGAGACACGGGAAAAATAGACTACACTAACAGATTTAACAAGAATTCAGAGCTATCGTTTTACAGACTGCCACAAAACACCGAAAGTAGAAGTAAATAGATCGTTCATGACAATGTCAACAGACCACAGGTGTTGACAATTTGCTAGGGTCACTATCAAGCAGAGGTTTAACTTTCTACTTAAAGTATTTTTTCAAGTATTTGTATTTTATCAGTGTTTTTCTTTGGAAAAAAACATACATATATCATTTTTACTCAATTACATTTCATAAAATAAATAGGTTATGTTTTACATGTAATATTTAAGTACAGATTAACGTACTTTTACTCAAGTAAAAGTACACATTTTTAAAGTAATTAGGTATTAAATACATTTTAATATGCAATATTGGTTCTATGCTTTAGAATGTATTGAAGATAAATTTTTCCTAATACAAACACACTAATAAAGCACAGCTTGGAAAATGTAAATAATGTTACTAAATATTGTGCTATCAAGTTCAATTAAATGCAATTTAAGCTGATAATAGTCAGTTTTACTGGCATTTTCGCAGCAGCCACTATGAAAACCTGCCATTTTGTTGAACGTTTGCCACTCAAAAGGGCGAGCTCCGGGAGTGGTCATGTCGGAAAGTGACGTCAATGCATAGCCTCATGCTTATGTAAAGAGGAGCTCTCTCGCCTCGCGGGGTAAAGATGAAGGGGTTGATGATGTTATCGGTGCTGTTTGCCGTGGTTTATACGGTACACTCAGTGCTCGTATACACCGAGCAAGGTACAGTAAGATTTTTAGCTGCTGACTTTGCGTTTCTCTTCATACATTAGAGTACCCTTACGAAAAAGAAGTACACTTCAAGTTAATTTTATTAAGTATACTTAAGTAATGTTGGAGTATAGTTTTAAGTATACTTTATGTAGTAAGTGTACTAACATTTATGTTCTAGTAGTATACTTGTAAGTGTACTGCTTGAATACCGCTTGGGACTAAATTGGCCCACTTTTAGTATATAATAGTATACTTCTAAGTGTACTATAAGTGTAAGAGTAGTCAACTTTAAGTGTACGAGTAGTCAACTTTAAGTGTACAACTAGTGCACAATTAGTTCTTCATTGGTAATGCAAGTGAACTCATGAGTATACTAGTAGTTTTCTAGACTTATACTTCAAGTGTACATGCAAATGTTCTGTTAGTGTACTCTTAGTAAACTAGAAGTTACTTATTGTGTGCTGCAGGTATACTTCCAAGTGTTCTTTTAATATACTTTTAGTTAACTATTAGTTTACTAGTCATATACTGAAAGTGTACATGCAAGTGTTCTGTTAGTGTACTCTTAGTTAACTAGTAGGTTACTTATTGTGTGCTGCAGGTATACTTCCAAGTGTTCTTTTAATATACTTTTAGTTAACTAGTAGTTTATTAGTCATATACTTCAAGTGTACATGCAAGTGTTCTGTTAGTGTACTCTTAGTAAACTAGTATGTTACTTATAGTAAACTGCTTGTGTAACAAAGCACTTTGACACTGAGGATCCATCTGCAGGTTTTTATTAAACACACTTATATTCCAACAGGCAAGGTCAAACAACAGCAAACACAGCAATGTAGGGCAGGCAAATCTCGTAGTCATGAAACAGGCAAAAGGGTCAGGGCAGGCAACATACTCATAAAATGGGTAAAACAGATAAAGATCAATAAATACAGATAGATATGCAGGCAGGCAAACCACTCAGCAATGACAGCTGGTACAAATCAAGACTTTGCACTGACTGAATGTTTCCAGAGAGTTTATAAAGGCTGTCCAATGAGTTTCAGGTGGCAGACTAATCAGTCCAGGCATGCAGGATTTTGGGAAATGGAGTCCAGAACGAAAGTTAATATTCAGGGGGTTCAGCCATATATATAGATATATACAACCTCAAATCAGAAAAATTTGGGACACTGTAGAAATTATGAGTAAAAAAGGAATGGAATAATTTACAAATCTCATAAACTTATATTTTATTCACAATAGAATATAGATAACATATCAATTGTTGAAAGTGAGACATTTTGAAATGTCATGCCAAATATTGGCTCAATTTGGATTTTATGAGAGCTACACATTCCAAAAAAGTTGGGACAGGTAGCAATAAGAGTATAAAAGTTAAATGTACATAAGGAACAACTAAAGGACCAATTTGCAACTTAATTGCCAACATGATTGGGTATAAAAAGTGTGGCAGTCCCTCTCAGAAGTCAAGATGTGCAGAGATATTCTATATTCTATTGTGAATAAAATAAAAATTTATGAAATTATTCCATTTCTTTTTTTTACTCACAATTTCTACAGTGTCCCACTGTAGTGTCCCAATTTATATATATATATATATATATATATATATATATATATATATATATATATATATATATATATATATATATATATATATATATATATATATATATATATATATAAATAAATAAAAATTTTTGATTAGCTCACTGATAGCATACGAAAGATTTAGCTTCAAATTAAAAGTACAATTAAAAGGTATATGTCAAGTATAAAAATTATAATACACAGGAACAATGTATTGTACTTTAAGTGCAATATATATATATATAGTATGATGTTAAGTTCACTTAAAGTAAAGTTGAGTAGTAAACTACTAGTTAACTAAAAGTATAGTAAAAGAATACTTTCAAGTATACCTGCAGCACACAATTAGTAACTTACTAGTTTACTAAGAGTACACTAACAGAACACTTGCATGTACACTTTCAGTATGAGTACACTAGTTAACTAAAAGTACAGTAAAAGAATACTTGCAAGTATACCTGCAGCACCAAATTAATAACCTACTAGTTTACTAACACTAAAGATTCTCCATAAAGATAATATACATTTTTACACTACATATACTTTCAAAATTTACTTAAAATATACTGTTTCTAAAGGATGCTAAATAATGTTTTTTATAAACATGCTGTCAGTACATTATTATAATGATAACTTTAACAGATAAAGTATACCTAAATTAAACTTTAAAATAAGTTCAAATTAGTATACTTTAAAAATTGCACAGAACTTTAACTCCAAGTATATTTTTTTAAGTATACTTTTAGAAAATATATTAAATTATAATTATTTTGAAATATGTTAAAAGTTTTATTGTAAGCAAATATGTTGTAAGCATACTTTCAATATATTCAAAGTTGGTACATGCATAGTTAAATATACTTGAAATACAATAAAGTAAATTTATTTTTCACCAGGGCTATTCATATGGCTTTTTGCAGCTTTCTTGATGTAGCTTTCGTTGTTGCATTTTTACTTAATACTTTTAAGTATATGTCAGTAAACAAGTATAGGCCAAATATACTTAGACATTTCGGTCAGTATAGGTCAAGTATACTTTAGTACAATTTAAGTATATTTCTGAGAAGTACCTAAAGTACATTTTAGAGAGGTACATAAAAAGTAAACTGAAAGTATACTTTTTTATTTTAAGTTTAAAAGAAGAATACTTATAGCACACTTGAATAAACTTCTTTTTCGTAAGGGTAGTAGTGATAATTTTTAAAATTATTAGGACTGTTGAAAAAATGCAAACATACAATTACTTTTTTGCAGATGAGCGTGATTTCAAAACATGGATGACTCAGGTAAGAACACAGCAGCCCTGTAAGTGCATGTGGTAACTTAACTTTTTTAGCTAACTAACAAAAAAGGAAGGGAAAATACAGCTTTAGATAAAAGGGTGGGGGGTAGAAAAATCATGGTGACTGAAACTGTTTTTTTTCCTTTGAAATCTACAGTTTAATAGAAAATACGAGAAGGATGAATATTACAAACGACTGCAAATATTTCTTGAAAACAAAAAGATGATTGACGAACATAATGCTGGGAACCACTCTTTTACATGTATAACTCATCTCACTCACAAAATAGTGTTATTTAAATTGTGTAATATTTACAGAAAGCTAATGTTGCTTTTCACTATACAGTGGGATTGAACGACTTCTCAGACCTGACCCTTGATGAATTTAGGAACAACTACCTCATGTCAGAGCCTCAGGTATTCTGTTTTAAATGTCTATTCGCATGCTTAACATAAAGTAAAAAAATAAATTCCCCTGTTCTATAAACATTTATTAAACTTATTCAAATTATTAGTTTACCAGGCCATCAGGGCAGCACTGTTTTGCAACATTTACAGTACATGAAGTAAAGTAGCTGATCCACTTCTACAAACAAAGTTTAGAACAAACAACAAGAAAACAAAGAACAGAAATCAAACATTATGGTGACAAAAGTGCTCCGCAGCTTTCTGTTCTTGGTAAAAAGAATTGAAGAAAAGACGATGGTGTGTGCGCAAATGCTGTCTGTTGCCTTGGTGTAATTGGCTGAATCGCATACGAGTAGGTACTGAATATCATGCGTTACTTTACTTGTTACTTCAGAAAAATAATATTATTACATAATGCGTTTCCCCCAACACTGCCAGATACATATATCTACGTATATTAGTATATTATATTAGTGCAACCAAACGCAACAACCAGACATTTTAATGCTGGGAAACCGTTTTGATAAACTTTCTTAGTTGCTAACAGGTTAGAACCGCTGGGGAAAGACACCACTTCCGTTACCAAGATGTGTGCGCAGGCTATTTGATCATGTGCATTGTAAAAGGGCCTATGCGGGACAACAAAGATAGTCAGATGGCACAGAATTCGTGGAATGAGATTGCAACCATTTTGGGAAAGGAATAATTTGTATGCAAAAAAGTATGACAGAAAAATCTGAGAGACCGGTTTGTTAAGGCAAAGAAAAAAGTTATTGGAAGAAGCTGTGACCCTGGTGGATACAAGATCAATGAACCAATTTTAAATGAACTTAGATGGTTGTCCCATTTTGTAAAACACCGTAAAACTGATTCAAATATGTATGCTAAAGTGAGCAATTTTTTTAGTATTTTCTTTAAAAATAAAGTAATGTTCTATTTGCATTTACGTGCCTTAATGACAGTTTTACGATAGGGATGTTATTGCATGAAACTCTGTAGCCTATGCTCTACATCAGGGATTCCCAAAGTGTGGTGCGCGAGAGGAAAAATTTAATGGCGGCCTGTTTCTTTATGTGGGATTTTCCATACAATAAATACATACACAGTAAACATTTCCTTTGTAATCGCTTTTATTTTAAATAAAAAACTATAATTTATTAGTTTTTGATAGAAGAGCATTTCATAGAAAAAGACAGCAGCTGCCTTCTACGTTTCTGTTATGCACTGCAGCCGCTATATGCGTGCCAACTCGCAATATAGACTTTATATATATATATATATATATATATATATATATATATATATAGTAAATGATATGCTTAACTGGTTGAAATCAGGGAAACTGTCAACTGGGACGTCATATTATAAAGTTGTTAGTCATGAAGGAGGAGACCCTGCTGAAAAAAACAGCATACCAGCAAGACCAGCATATGTTGTGTTTTGGTGCTGGTTTGCTAGTGAACACCAGCTAAACCAGCATCAATCCAGCATCAGCACCAGCATTAGCACCGGCTGAACCAGCACCAAACCAGCATTAGCACCAGCTAAACCAGCATTAGCATCAGCATCCATGCTGGTTATACCAGCATATGTTGTGTTTTGGTGCTGGTATGCTGTGACCACCAGCTAAACCAGCATAGACCAGCATAATTCCCATGCTGGTCCATGCTGGTTTGATACTGTTTTTTTCAGCAGGGGAGGAACCAAGAGAGAGTGAGGATTTGGAGGCAACAGAGACAGAGGCCATTTCTCAATGTCAAGGATACTTCTTTGGCAGGACTAGTCCTTACAAGTCACTTCCTTCAGAGGCTAGGCGAGGCTAGCATTCAGAGAACACGTTAAATGGAACAGGCTAGCAAGTGCACGTCATTGCATCAATGAAAGGTGTGCTCCCGGTGCTGCGCGCATTGGATTGTGGCTGATTTCAGCACCCCAAGAGCACGAAGGATACACGTATGCATCAGTCCTTGGCTGAAATTCCGACGATCCTCGACATTCTGGCTTCAGAGGAGCCTTCCTTGACATTGAGAAACGGCTAGAGAGAATAGAGCATAGGTGTCATTTACACTGTGACTGGGAACGCTGGGGACATGTGCCCACCACTTTTTAAAATGGCTGATTTTGTCCCCACCACTTTAAAAGCATTTGGTTAAAATGAAAAATCAAGCGAACCAAGAAATGTTAAAGGTTTATTTACACAAAATAAAACACACAATGCAGTTTAGATACAGAAAAAAACAATGTACATTGTACAAAAAAAGTAACTTAAACAAAATAAAATGATACTGATTCTAAAACGACCCAAAAACATGCATGCGGCGATCAGTAACTTGAACAAATTCTTGTCCAAGTTATATATTCTCTCTCTGTGAACATGACAAACAGCCACACATTTTTGATGCGCCGTTATTCAATATTTTTCCCGTTCTGCTGTAGGCCTAATATTTTTTCAACTGATCTTTTATCCCCACCACTTTTCAACACAAACTGACACCCCTGGAATAGACAAAGAAAATGAGCGGGAGTCAGAAGATGCGTCGGAGGAAACCGAAGAGAAGGGAAGGAGGTGGCAAAAAAGAGGTGATGAGAGTGAACACCAGACGTCTTAAAAGTGGACGCTTGTGCATAGCTTTGTCGCATTAAATTGAAACTTTGTTGATGTTGTTATTGTGTATGTGTATGTATGTGTGTGTATATAGAGACCAAGAGAGTCACCTAGACACTCTTCAGAACCATGCTACCGGCAACCACCTACAAACTTTGGGACACCAGAGACCACCTCAAACAGCTCTTTACCAGGAAGCTCAGCACAACTTCCCATTTCACCAATCATAGAACAGCTGGAAAGGGACAGTCAAAGTCGGCAACAAGAGACAGAGGACAACCGATTTGCTGTTGCTATGGCAGGCCTGCTGGCAAAACTGGACACAAACAAAAAGCTTAAGGTGAAATCACAGATTAAAAAGATTCTGTTGGACGCACTAAGGGACAGAGATGCCTGAAATTTATAGCACATACCATCCACTTGGTATTCTATTGTTTTTTAAATAGACATTTTTTGTGTTGCAATGTAATACTTATACGTTTTAAAATCATTAATTTTTTGGTACTGCAGCTTATTCATACCTTCTGAAGTACTTTATTTGTTAGCCTTAATCATTATATACAATAAACACAACAATATACAACTGTGACAGAAAGTGATTTGCCTTGTTATTTTGTTTGTAAACATAAAGGTAACATTTACAAGAAAGAATAATTAAGTAGGCCTTAGTTATTAGTTATTAGAGCATAGTTTGTTGTAGTACAGACATTACAAAAACAATACTGGGGTATATCTTAAGACAATAACAATGCCACTGATATATTGTAATGTTAGTGCAAGATGTTTTTTTTACCAAATTTGGCTGTATCTTATACTTAACTGATACTTATTGTAGTCTGGGACTAAAGTGACACACATTCTTCTTGTAAAATTTTTTCTTCAATAAACAGAATGACTACAAATGTGACAGACAGTGATTAGCCTGTTCTTTTGTTTCTAAAGATAAAGGTAACATTTACAAGACAGACTATACTTAAATTCAGTACTAGGCCATTGTTTTATTAGGACATAATTTGTTGTAGTACAAACATACGTTACAAAAACGTATGTCACACATACACAACCACTCAAAAGTTTAAGGTCACTTGACTTAAATGTTTGTCATAAAAAATCTTTTAATCCTAAGGTGTATGATATATATATATATATATATATATATATATATATATATATATATATATATATATATATATATATATATATATATATATATATATATGTATATATATATATATTTTTTTTTTCCCTAATTATTTCGTAAGCAAAATATAATTGTGCAAACATATTAATTTATTTCATTAAATGTAAGTGTTATTTTTAACAAATAAAAAAAGACAAAATAATAAAGAATAAGCAGCCAACAAAAGCCAAGGGAACTCAACCAATACTGTTGAAAAACATTTCAGAATCAAGAAGCTGCTTGATAATAGCCTACTGTATGCCAAGAAAAGGATTTAGCAATTTTTTGTCAAAAAAAGAAAATGCTAAATATAGTATAGTTTTTAATATAATATTTGTCATATTTAAGAATGTTCCCCAAATCCATGTCTGTATACAATTTCGCCCTTTAAGAAAATGCATGAAGGTGCATAATGAGTGGATTGTTTCTTATTAATTAAAAGTTGGCTACATTTCTAACAATTTCATGAGTCACACTTTATAATTGTCTGTGGTGTTATGTTTACAAATGTTATTTCAATCAAAAAAATATTTTGATTGGATTCATAGAATATATACAAATATTTACTAAATGTCCTCTAATCTTGAAATCATCATGATGGCAGCCTCTTTTTTTTTAGTTTTTTTTTGAAAGACTGGATTTAGGCTAATTTGTCTGTGGTGTTACTGTCTTTTTACTTCAAATATTGGTAACACCCCAGACATATTAAAATTAAAAATGTTATTAAGCGTCAGTTTTATAGCATATTAAGAGTCAATATCAGAATCACCCATGCAGTCATTATGAATATATTCCAAAATAATGAAATTCTAAGGTTTTATTATACATAGCCAAACATTTACACATATACAAGTTTAATGAAAAGTCTTTTAAAATATGTTTTTCTCATTTTATACCATTTACTTTGATTGGATGTATGCAATTTTGGCATGTCCCATACACTGCTCAGCTAACTTTAGTGTAAAAGTGAATAACTGACATAAAATGCAAAAACTTTTAGATTTTTCTTATCTTTCTTATTTGATAAAACAAATAATTTTTATAATTTCTATAAAATGTTCATAATAATATTAAGCTTTTTGCACGTGTCCCTGAAATTGCTGTCCACCCTGTCATTTTGTTAATAAACCAACGGATGTCGTCGTTCTTCAGTGGAGGTTAAAACATATAATACACACACAGTAAGTATCTACACTTATTTTCCCTTATTTTCATCATATTGTGTTAGTTGGGTGTTGTCAAGCTTAAAATGTGAAATTGTGAAATATTATCATAAACATTTGCAGAAAATCTAAATTTGTATTTTAAACAGTGCACAGTCAGCTTCAACAGTGAACCACTTGGCTAACTGCAGCTACATCGTGTGGTCATTAAATGCAAAATTTTGCTAAAAATGTTCACCCTGTCGTGAATTTTTTTTACATTAAATTTGCATGTTTTTGTATGGTGTCTGTTGCAGTTAATTTATAAAAAGTGCTGGAG
Source organism: Paramisgurnus dabryanus (assembly GCF_030506205.2). Lineage (NCBI taxonomy): Eukaryota > Metazoa > Chordata > Actinopteri > Cypriniformes > Cobitidae > Paramisgurnus > Paramisgurnus dabryanus. The sequence continues at coordinate 21,263,431 of NC_133345.1, read as the reverse complement.
CTTAACCAATATGCATTTTCTAACAGCTTGAGGTCTCCTTAATACAAAACATATGCAGCTAAATGGAAAATCTCTGAGTTTTGGGGGACATTTTGCATTCTCAAATGCACTTTATATTGAAATTGACCCTTTAAATCATAACAATAAATTTTATTAAAAGAAAACAAACAAGCATTTTTACAATATTTGCCACTCCAATTGAAGAATGACCCACTTATATGCAAATATTATACAGTAAATGGCGGTTTTGAAACCGAAAGTGTACACTTACAAAAATAGAAAGAGCACAGAACCCTCCCACTTGTAGGAGGAGTTATTATGATACTCATGTGATCAGGCTGATGTAAAGAAAGAGCAGCTCTTGACTCGCGGGGTAAAGATGAACGGGTTGATGATGTTACCGGTGCTGTTTGCAGTGCTTTATACGGTACACTCAGTGCCCGTATACACCGAGCAAGGTACAGTAAGATTTTTAGCTGTTGACTTTGATTTCTCTTTATGCGTAAGATTTACTTTCACTTTTGATCGCAGTTTGGGCCATTGATACGGGATAACTTTGTTTATCAGCTCTTTGACTTTTACATTAGAGCCTATTAAATTATTACTGTTATAAAAATGCAAATATAACCATTCTTCCGGCTTGCACTGTGCACCATAAAACTTACAAAATAACTATATGATTTATTACAGATGAGTATAATTTCAAATCATGGATGTCTCAGGTAAGACTTGGGCTATAGCTGCATTACATAACAGCAGCTACAATGCTTTGTAAGTGCATGTGGCAACTACATTTATTTTTAGCTTACCGTACTAACAAAGAAGGAAGTGAAAATACTGTAGCTGTTGAGTTGAAAAATCATGGGGACTGAAACAGTTTTATTCTTTTGAAATCTACAGTATAATAAAAAATATGAGATGAGTGAATATTACCAGCGGCTGCAAGTATTTCTTGAAAACAAACAGAAGATTGACCACCATAATGCTGGAAAGCACACATTTACAAGTATAACTCATCTCACTTCCAAAATAGTATTGTTTAAATTGTGTAACAGTGATGTTTACAGAAAGCTAATGTTGCTTTTCACTATACAGTGGGATTGAACCAATTCTCAGACATGACCTTTGCTGAATTTAGGAAACACTACCTCCTGACAGAGCCTCAGGTATTCTGTTTTAAATGTCTATTGTCATGCTTAACAGGAAGTTAAAAAAAATGCCCCTGTTCTATAAACATTTATAACCTGACAGAACTGCTCAGCCACTAGAGGAAATCATGTGAGTAGTAATGGACCCTATCCAGATATGATTGACTGGAGGACAAAGGGAAACTATGTGACAGATGTGAAGAATCAGGTAGAAATTGTATTTTTTTCTGAAAGTCGTCTATTAACACAGGCTAAAATTGAACTTGCAATATTGTTTTCACTTCAGAAAAGTATTAAAGTAGATAATGCTGGTGCTGAATCGGTCAGTTGTATTTCAGGGGCCTTGTGGTAGCTGCTGGACTTTTTCCACTACAGGCTGTTTAGAGTCTGTCACTGCTATTGCCACTGGAAAACTATTACAACTGGTAAGCCAACAATCCTCAATGTATTTATCATTTAGAAGGAAAATTAATTATTAAGTAACCATTGCTATCCAGTGATCATATAGTGAAATTAACATTTCATGTATACTGCTCATTTTTAAACAGCAAACAACAACAGTGTATTACTAATGAATCCTAACCAAGTACCAATATTGTTTTTATAAAACTGTAACAATGCCTTACAAAATTAAAAGCAAAACATATATCAACACAACTTTCCACTTTATACATTTTTATGTATTATATTATTTATATTATAATAAACAATTATTAATTGTCGAACAATTATTAACAATTAATTTGGTGGATAAAATAATCAGTAGCCTATTTGTTATTGAATTTTTTTACAGGCAGAGCAGCAGCTTGTAGATTGTGCTGACGCTTTTAACAATCATGGATGCAAGGGGTGAGTTTTAGATGAATGATTTATAAAAATCATAATTTTGATTGAGAATTTAAAAGTAAAGTCTTTACACTGTAAAATGCTCTGAACAACTTTTGTAATGTTTTTTATGTTTTAAGTGGTCTCCCAAGTCAAGCCTTTGAGTACATCATGTACAATAAAGGTCTTATGACAGAAGAGGACTACCCCTACACGGCTAGGGTAAGTGCTGTTTTATCTCTTTTTTAAAGTAATAGATTAGGCATTGTTTTACAGTGTGTTTGCTTGTAGGAAGGTCCTTGTAAATTCAAACCACAGCAGGCTGCTGCTTTTGTGAAGGATGTTGTAAACATTACACGGGTATGTGATTTGGACAGTAGATCCATATCTATACAGTATCAATTGCATTTCATTACACTAACGGCAAACTTCTGTTATTAAAGTATGATGAAATGGGGATGGTAGATGCTTTGGCAAAGTACAACCCTGTCAGCTTTGCCTATGAAGTTGTGGGTGATTTCATGCACTACAAAGATGGAATATATACCAGGTTAGTTTTCAATTATGTGTACTGTAACAAAATATAGAGTATATACTGTATAGTGAGACTAATCCTGGGTGAAAATCTTGACATTTACTGAGAGTGTCAATAATAATGTACTAGATTTATTTGTGACAATGTCTTCATCATTACAAATCTGTTTAATATTATGACTGTTTTTTTAAGCACCAAGTGTCACAACACCACTGACATGGTGAACCATGCAGTGCTTGCTGTAGGCTATGCTCAGGAGAATGGAACTCCATACTGGATAGTAAAGAACTCCTGGGGAACCAGTTGGGGAATTAATGGGTCTGTTTGTATGAATTACATCAAATAAATAAGTTTTTCTTAAAGATATAGTAATATTGTAAAATGCAAGTATATGAAAACCAACTACTTGCTTTAAGACTTGTTAGTGTGGCGTAGTTTATGGGGTGCATTACCTTAAAGAATATTATGGTTTTTAATTTGGGGTTTATATTTTTATAAATATGTTTTAATTTTAATTAATAGTTTTTAATTATATTTTATTTTCCATTTACAGTTATTTCTACATTGAGAGGGGAAAGAACATGTGTGGACTTGCTGCTTGCTCATCTTATCCTGTACCATTGGTGTGATTAACTACAATATATATTGTCACATCAGGAAAATACCTACTTACTAGGTCTATATCTATTTACAATAAATCCGTGATTTAACCTTAAATTCACAATCATTTTAAACCTTTACACTTAAGCAACTTGATTAGCTGAAGAAATGTAAAAAATTCACTGTGTATTTTTTAATATCCATGTTTACCAAAATGGACTGTATTATTCTGAAATAAATATTTTCTCAGGGAAATATCTTTCTGCCTTGTACCTATTTTAGCAATACGCCTTCAGAAAATGTTGTTAATCTGGTGAGAAACGTTAGAGCTAAAGGTTTTAAAAAGTAGTCTGGGCAGTATAAAATTTTTTAGCAAAAATTTATATTCACACTTTTATTTAACCCCAAGCTAAGAACAGACACCTTGTTAAATGTAGTATATTAAAATGTATTATTTAATTTTTCTTTTTTGGATTTGACTACTCGAGGAGGAACACTTGCAGTTCCACATCAAACCAGTGTGTGGCGACCTAAATCTACATTTATTGTTTGAGCTGCATACTGCACCAAAGAGTGAGCGCATGAGCGGTTATTAATTTGGTTATGTAATCCTATTTATTTGAAAATATTAGGATACATTTATCAACATGAACGCAATGAAAAGATAAAATAGAGCTCGTAAAAGTCTTTATTGTCGAATGACAGGAACTAGTCACCACAGGGGAAGTGACGTTTTTGGCAGCTCACCACCAATCAGAAGGCAAGCTGTGGATACGCGGTAAGCGCGAGCTTTCAACAACATTGTGCGGGATCCTTCATGTTGAATATGTCGTTATTCTATATCACAATGTTCACATTTCATTTTAGTTGGCGATAATTATAAGGGAAATTTGTAATGTTTTGCTTTTTTGTATTTTTGCGGTTCACACGATGGCAGAAAGAGAAGAAACCTTTGCGTTGTGAGTGTTATTACTACTCAGTTGACATCAGTTGAATGATGTAATGTAACGTTAACCGAATGTGTTTATTCTGACGGAATATGCTTTGCTTTGTTTACGTGAGTATTAACTTATGGGATTGATTAAATTCTATGGTCATAAACTGTTCAGAGTTTCGTTTTCATATAAATATACAAGATGTCGAGTTTACCGCAAAATAACCTAAAGGAGCAACTGGAGCGGCACAGTAATGCTGCACACAACAAGCTGTCATTGCTTAAACCAAAGCTTGGGTAAGAACATATAAACCACTTTATAAACATAAACGTGATGTTATGTTAATTATACGTGTAAATCCTTTGTATAGCTGCTTTGGACATTGTCTACCTAAGAACTAAATGCAAACAAAAGATCCCAAATGTGTCCAACGAGTTTGTCTAACCTCTCTAATATATTTATTTAGGGGGTTTTGCTTTAAAAAGAAGTCACCATCGGGTATCACCAAACAGGACGTTCCTCAAAAGGTAATTGGTGCAAATGTCTTAACAAACAGGAGCGTCAATGTTCCACACAACTTTGAAGTAACAAAAACTCCTGTGACATTTCTGAAGAAGCCTGAGAAAGCAGCACCCAAAGTCAACTTCTTCACAGCTCCCAGCAGACCCAAAACGTGTACTGTTAAACCATTAGCCAACCCGTTTGCTATGAGCAAACCACCTCTTGTCCAGTCTACCATTAAGGTTTTGCCGAAATCTACCATCTTGCCAGTGGACTCCACTAAAGACCAAACTGTGGGTGAACTCAAGACTGACACCTCTCTTTCCACTTCCATTAATGAATGGGATGACTTGGATGATTTTGAAACCCCGGTTAAGGAAAGAGTGGTATCACCTGGTGCTGGGACCTCTACTAAAAAGCTTAGTGTATTGGCCCAGAACACGTCCCCAAATTCCTCTTGTACTAAGAAAGTTGAACCTAGTTTAAATGGCAGTTCAGAGACCATAACTGACCCAAAGGACGTCCTGCCAGCTGCTGATAAAATCAGCACAGAAGCTTCTGAGAGAGAGCCAGAAGACTCACCCATTAAAAATACCAAAAAACGCAAGACTTCAGCCCAACAAAAGTCATTATTGAGCGACACAGAGGATGAAGAGATTATCGACTGTATTCCACCATCTGCAAAAGAGGAAATGAAGACTGAAACAAGTTAGTACCCTTCGCTTTTATAAGTTTTAATGTGGTTATAGCGTTAATTTGTCTATTTTTAATATGCTAACGTGGTGTGTTTGGTTATGGTAAATAAAAAGTGCAAAAGGAAATGTTTTTATATTGTCACCTTTCAAAGGGCAACAAACACAAACATAGTTGGGTGTTGGACAGGTTTGTTAGTGTTTATCATATTAGTGTGAATTAGCCTGAACAGACATAACATAACTGTATTTTTTGGGTGAACCATCCCTTTAATAAGTGTTTTTTTAATAAACAGTAGTTCAGATGGCTGCTGCTGACGAAGGAAAATGGGCTGATAGAGATGACATCATAGACATTGATGACTGTGAGACAGATTATTTATATGATGACTATGATAATTTCATCCCACCGTCACCTGTTCCTGAGGATACGAGTCCATCGGTCTCGAATAAAGACAAAAGGTAACAGAATTTTAGTCATGTATGAATCTGTTAACCTAAAAGTGCACAATTGATTGTTTTATCTTCCAATGCCCCTTTGTGTTATTTTAGTTCATCCCATCCTGTTACTAGTACTGACATAAAGGATTCACCACACGGATCTGCTCCACCCTTGTCAGGATCCTTGGAAAGACCTGTCAAAGAATCAAAAGGTAACACTTGTGCTGCTTTGCTTAGTGGTGTTAAAAGCATTACTTTTTTCAACCATTCATGTGATGTTTATATTTGTGATTTAGGAACAGATGATGCTCTCTTCAGTATTATGGAATCTATTTGCCGTCTGGTGGACACCATTCCAGAACATGAACTTATAGATTTGACCTGTGGTTCAGAGTTATTACTGCAAAGAGCCCACAGGTAATGCATTAAAATAGATTAGTCATCACTCAATAGTGGAGAAGTTGTGCAAGGGAAGTATTCCTGGAAATATTGGTTTTAATTTAGACTTCAGAAATGTGAGATGCTGCAAAAAGCAGTGCTAACATCAATTGATCCATGTCTTTTTTCTTTACTTCAGGAAAAAGATTCTTGCTAATGCTGCATCATCGAGAACATCTCAATCAGACAGACCAGCGACTCCATATTGTAGTGTAAACAGGCAAAGTTTTGGTCTAACACCATCTAGTCTGACATCATCGATGACTCCACTGACATCAGAAAAAGGACAAAATGTCAGAACTGGCTTTCAGTTTCGTAAGTCCATCGCCTCTGTCATGTCTTTGGGTAATAACAGTGTATTTGAAGACTCTGACTGCATTATTAACGGGGTTGAAACGCCTGGAGGTACCTGGAAGCCTGACAGCTCAAAAACAGAAGCTGGTGGTGACACCTTAACCAACAGGTCAACTCCCACTTTGAGGAAGTTTGAATCAAAGTCGAATAAATGCTACTCTGGGTTGTCATTCAATGAATCAAACGTTCAGATTGTGGATGAAGAAAATGTCGACCTGTTCTTTTCTCCCAAAAAACCAACGGACCATTACAAAGCTAAAACCAGCACGGCAATAGCTAATGGCACAAAGTCTCGAGCAGACCCTGAGCCGGACGACTTCCCAATCGATGATTTTGATATTGATGACTTTGATGAGAATGATATCCCTAATTATTTTGAGGAATCTAATAGTGTCCAGACTTCAAAGGGCAACTCTGGTGCTATGATGTCATCAGTGAGGGAAGGAGGGGCTTTAAAACCTTTTGAGAAAAAAATAGTACCCACACCAGCACCACAACCTACCAGAACTAAACAACCTGGTAAGTTTAAGTAAAGCATTCTCAAGGTATAAGAGCCCATGATGTGCTTGCACACAGTTTTTCCACACAAAAATGGAGACATTCATTTTTAAATCTGTAACTTTAAGGAGTACTCAAGTATGTAAATTGCCCCAAACTAACACGTACTAAAGCAATTACATTTTCAATTTCCAGCATGGTGTGTTGTCTTCTTCCCTTATACATGTGATATCCTTAGTGCGGTTAATAAGTTGGTGCATATCTTGTTCTGCAGAACCCACATATAGAAACCCAGCTCATGATCGCTTCAGAGGCTTCAACTTCCCTCATAGCCCAGAGATGATGAAGATCTTTCATAAGAAGTTTGGTCTTCATCAATTCAGATTTAATCAGCTGGAGGCCATTAATGCCACTGTGTTAGGAGAAGACACATTTGTACTCATGCCTACAGGTTTGTCATTTCCAGCTGATGTTATTTTAAATTCACATTTGTCTTGACTACACTACAGTTTATGCCCCTATGTCTGGCTGCTTAAACGACTAGCTTACAAAATCTCTCTGCAGGTGGTGGTAAAAGTCTCTGCTATCAGCTTCCTGCTTGTATATCGGCGGGAGTGACTATAGTTATATCACCTCTAAAGTCTCTCATAGTTGACCAGGTCCAGAAACTCACCACACTAGATGTAAGCGCCTCCTTTCTCCTTCTACTTGATAGTTATCTCTGCTTGATCATAACATCTGCTTATCTTCCACTTTAATGTTTCAGATCTGTGCAACTAGTTTATCAGGGGACAAAAGTGATAGTGAGGCTGCAAGAATCTATATGCAGCTGTCTAGAAAGGATCCTACCATCAAACTGCTTTATGCCACTCCTGAGAAGGTAGGTTTTCATGTTAAAAGTTTTTTTGGAGTCTGGATGTACGTCCTCACTTTAAAAAATAATGTCGTATCAACATCAATTTTTATGTGAAGGTATTTCAAGTTACCACATAAGTTTCAAAACTTAAAATTGTAGGTTGAATTGACTTGCAAGTTGTTAAGTGTTAACATGTTTATATTGTCCTTAGATATCTGCAAGTGGAAGGATGATCAGTGCCCTTCAGAATCTGTATGAAAGAGGTCTGCTGGCTCGCTTTGTCATTGATGAGGCCCATTGTGTCAGTCAGGTAAACTTGATTTTAATCTGTAAGAGCAATCACATATGCACTAGTGATGCGCAGGTCAGGTTTTTTTCAACCCGAGGTTCCCCTTCTATGAAATATTTGGCCCGCCTTGCAGCACTGTATCTATTTTTACAACCCGCCTGCACCAGCGACCATTAAAACATGCATACTAGGCATTTGTAATGTAAATGAAAAGAGGCTTTATTTCAGCCTAAAGGTGCTTGGAAACAGCCATTAGATTATATTGCCCTGTAAACTGGCAACAACATATGCGTATGAACCATAAATACTAGCATGGTCATATTAAAGGTAGGGTAACACATTTTGAAAAATGCTAACGGTAGCCGCCTAGCAATGAAATCCCGATCCCACCCTCAAGTCAAATCGCTCTCCAAAGTCACGCCTCTTTCCAAACACATGAACACGCACAGATCAGACGGTCACGTCTCATGTCTCATTCACCAGTGAGAGAACTTTGCAGTACAAAGTGAATAACACTTCCAAAATAACCAACATAAACAACTGGTTTACATCAGAATTAGTTTAAGCACACGTTCGGTTTTGTAGACGTAGTAACTATATCGTTATGCTAATCCGTAAACGAACACAAATTTCATAAGCAACACAACGTTTCATCAAAGTATAATATCTGAATCCATCTCAATACAAACATATCGCGTACCTACCTTAGCAAAATAAACAGTGCAACGACCCTTTCAGACCCTTTGCCTCCTGTAGCTGTTTTCATCTCGCGGTAAAGCAGTAAATTTACCGATGTTAATTTGGATTTTTGCTCTTGCTGATCCAGGCAGTTTTTGCTGTTGTTGTTATAAAAGATGCATTTAGTTTTGTGGCTTCTGTGTAGGTTGTCAATTCAGCAGAAAAGTTTGGTGTTCTCGCTGTTTACAGACAGAGCGCACGTGAACGCGCCGATGACGTATGGTGTCTGCGTGGACTCGCTGCGCGGTGGGAATTCAAATTACACTTACTTATGAGGGACATAAAAGGAAACGTCCGTTCGGACCGAAATCTATGATTTGTTGAACATTTTTTGGTCCTACGCCTTTCACAGATGACATAAATTTTTACAAAAACATTTATACAACTTAACACAGTGATTGCTATCAGGATGTGAGGAGACTTTTAACCAGCATAACTAAAAATGTTTCAGGATCAAATCTGTTACCCTACCTTTAATATAGAGATAGGATATGATGAACATTTTTAACATTTACAAAGCAGCGTTTGGATTATCTATTCACAAATCCCAGACCTTAATTTCTCCCGCACCTCGTCTTTCATCTTCATTTCTCCGTTTGTTTTGCTGTTGTGGCTGGCAGTGCGAGTTGCTTGGCGCTTTTGTGACGTGACGCCAAAGGTTTGGGGATATCAAGTTACGTTTTGCAACTTACGTTCAGATTCAGAAGTTATGTTGCTACTTCATTTAACCTTATCAAAGAACCTAGTAAAATATGAAAATGTATATTTTCAAATATTTAATATAGGCTATAGGGAATTGCACGCAACGTACATGTTTTTTATTTTATTTTGTTTTTAATGACCTGCCTCAACCCGCCTCTCAATAAAGTGACAATTTCTTTATCCGCCCCAACCTGTCATGCTGGTTATGAGCCGACCCGCGCGTCACTAATATGCACTGTAAAAAAAAACTTAAAACTTTATATTTTCAACTTAATAAAGAAAGTTACCTGGTTGCCTTAATTTTGAGTTAATTCAGCTTAAAAATATAAATTGACACAACAATTTTTGAGTTAACTAATATTTATACCCGGTAACATGCTTTTTAAGTTGAACCAACAACTCTTTTTTACAGTGGGTGATGTAAATGGCTGTAAACATTTTTTACGAGAATTACAAAAGAAACGTATCTGTTGTGTGTATATGTATATATATATGTAATAACCAATTTGTCCGTTTTTTTAAGTGTTAGTATAATAACTTCAAAATAAAAGCTGTGGTAATGGTAGCTAGTTTTGAAATCAAATGTCCCTGTCTTCCTTAGTGGGGTCATGACTTCAGGCCAGATTACAAGCGTTTACATGAGCTTAGACGGAAGTTTCCCAACGTTCCTATAATGGCCTTGACAGCCACTGCCACTCCTAGAGTTCAGAAGGACATCCTTAACCAGCTGACAATGACTCGTCCTCAGGTGTAAGTCTTTCTGCCATGCAATTTCTAACTCACTCATTTAATTTTAATTTAAAGTCCTAACTATAGTTTTTCTAAAATAATATTTTTTTTCTGTGTGTGTGTTTGTATGTCAATTATGACATCTTTACATATCTTATATCATTTATGTGTTATAGTTATATAAAGATGAAAACTGATTTTTTTTCCAACAGATTCACTATGAGCTTTAACAGGAACAACCTCAAATACTCTGTTTTGCCCAAGAAGCCCAAGAAGGTAGATGAGGACTGCATTCAGTGGATCAAGAAAAACTATCCACGTGAGTGCTGTCCATTCAGAATGTGATGCTAAGGTCATCTGCTCTATCCATGTTGTCTATAATAACAGCATGCATGTTGACAACAGATTGTATTTGCTGTGTGTGTAGGTGGCTCGGGCATTGTGTACTGCTTGTCTCGAAATGATTGCGACACTCTGGCTGACAGTCTTCAGAGGGCTGGGATTGCAGCGCTTGCTTATCACGCTGGACTAAGTGACCGTGACAGGGAATATGTCCAGAACAAATGGATCAACCAGGATGGCTGTCAGGTTAGTTCAAACCAAATCATTAAAAAACACATTTTAGTTGTTCCTTTATATCAGCTTGGGCATTCTTATTTGTCACTGACTCTCTAACCATTGCTCTTGTATTGTTAGGTTATGTGTGCCACTATTGCATTCGGCATGGGCATTGACAAGCCAGATGTGCGTTATGTAATTCATGCCAGTCTGCCTAAATCAGTGGAGGGTTACTACCAGGAGTCAGGCAGAGCTGGTCGAGATGGAGAAATGTCCCACTGCGTGCTCTTCTACTCGTACACTGATGTTATCCGCATCAAAAGACTCATTTCTAGTAAGCTCTCTTATTTGTGTCAGCCATCATAACTGCAAAAAAATGAATGTATTTCAGTGAAATGATCAGAATCAGAAGGCTTTTTAAAGGCGTGGTGTGTTGTTATTGTTGTTAACAATAATACATTGTTGTTATACAGTCATGATTAACCTGTCTGTGTGTGCATGGCCTACATAATGGTTTATATAATTGCAGTGGATAAAGATGGCAACCATCAATCTAAAGCAACCCACATCAGCAACCTGCACAGTATGGTGCATTTCTGTGAGAATGTGGCCGAGTGCAGAAGAATCCAGCTGCTGGCGTACTTTGGAGAGCACACGTTTAATACAAACTTCTGTAAAGAGCACCCTGAGGTCATCTGCGACAATTGTGCAAGACCAGATGTAAGACTGTTATCAAAAGCTTGCATGCTTAATAGTTTTTTGGGATGTTCCTTGGTTTTTCTTTACTTTCACCCTTTTCTGTGTCCATTGATTAAAGCAGTGACACTGAACATTTTACGATTGTGATATATTTGACCTTACCAAACTGGGGTTAAAATTATTATGATATCACATTAACACATCATGTTCTACATAATATAATTATTGCGTTTATAATAAATGCATACTAATATTCATCTTTATTCAGAAATACAAATCAAGAAATGTCACGGAAGATGTGAAGAAGATTGTGAGGTTTGTGCAGGAGAACTGTGAGAAGGTTGGAAACCGATACGGCAAAACCGCCCAGCAGAACCGACTCACCCTGAACATGCTGGTTGACATATTTCTGGGTAAGAAGCCTCAGCGGGATCTCACAGTCATGAATGATAGTGTTAATATTACTGTAAATGTGCTTCACTTCATCCGCAGCTTCAGATTTAATGCTTATCAGGATGACTGTTTAAGAATATCTCTGTGTGGCAGGCTCTAAAGCGGCTCGGATCCAAACCGGGATGTTCCGGGTGGGAGCAGCGTATACCAAACACAATGCCGAGAGACTCTTTAAGAAACTGGTGCTTGATAGCATTCTGGTGGAAGATTTGTACATAACGAAGAACGGCCAAGCAGTGGCCTATATATCAGCAGGGCAAAAAGCCATGAACGTTCTAAGTGGCAATATGCAGGTGAGAACAGTGATTTTTCAAGCTCAATCCCTCATATATTTAAAGTGTGGGGTAACAATTTAATATGGCTGGGTATCGATTCAGATCTTCCAGATCGATTCGATTTCGATTCACAAGCTATCAAATCGATTCGATTCCGATTCTCGATTAAATTTTCGATTTTTTTATACTCGATTCTCGATTCAACTCAATGAATATAGATTTAATACACATACTATATTAATAAAAAAGAACAGTGAACAGCAGTTAACAAGTGCGTAATTAATAAAAAGAAATTAAAAGCCCGTCCTATAAAAAACACGTCTTGCTTGCGAAATCTAAAATGCTTCCATTCCTCCGTTCAATGTTTGTGGAAATAAATATGAAAAAATCGATTCTGCTCTTTGAGAATCGATTTTTAATCGACCACGTTTAAAAAAAAACGATTAATCGAAAAAAATTTTTTTAATGTTATTATGTCATTTATTAAACATTTATAAGGCCAATGGTTCATAATACGTTAATATATCTGGTAATTAGAGTTTAAAAAAGCCACAGACATTTTTAAATATTGCTCCCTGATATAAAAGTTAAAGTCTTACATGGTTGTTAAAAATTGCTCCTGATATGCAAGTATTGACTTAAGTTTGATTTCACGTTGAACTGTTGAATACTTTTGAAATACTATCTAGTGGGCGACTATGTTTTTTTTTTAATGGCCGATGCCAATATGAGGCTGATATAACACAAATGTAATTACAGTAAATGAGAGACACACAAAACATTTTTGAAACTAAATACACATTGTGTGCATGATATTAATAAATAAAGAGTTTGGTTCCAAAACGCGATAAACGCCATTTAAAAAAAATCAGTATTGTATCTGGTCAGTATTAAAAAGTAAGTTATTTTTAAGATCTTTTCTCCTATTTTTCCCAAAACGCGATAAACACCACTTCCTTCTCTGCAGAATGCAATAAATCCGCTCAACAAATCACAGCACACCATTTCAAGCATTGTAAACATTAATAGCAGCGCTTTGAACACACACAGAATCCTAGTTTTCCTCATCTACTTTGTACTTGATCAACAAACAAACAAAAACATAAAAATACTTTTGATGGCATTGATAAACCTGTGGTGATTTTCTGTGTCGGGAAAGAAACATAATCCATCAAAATGGAATTATTTATGCAAGAGGCACTCGGGCGAAGGAAAAATGCCGGCTATTACTTGTTCTCAAACGACAGCATGAAGCTTCTGTCATGCTAACACATTGACCCCAGGGGATGTTATGAAATACTTTCCATTATTTTAATTGAAGTCAACTAAAATCGATGTGTAATGTTTATTTTTTTAATCAGTGTATACCACTAGTCAACTAAATGAATATAACATGGCAAAGATGAATGCACATTTATATATTGATTCAATAGATTTATAGCTTTTTGAAAAAAACTAATTTGTTTCTATAATTAATCTTTGAAAATAAAATTATAGATTTGAATTTTTTTTAATGTTATTATAACCTAAAGATGCTATGTGAAAGAATGCTGTGTGATGCTATGTATAACAGAAAATAGTGTTCTTGTCTTGTCACATTCTTGGTATAGAAAACACGTTTTTACCGAAATTAGTCAAAATGGATTTATTGCGTTTTGGAACCAAACTCTTCAAATATAACCTTTAAAAGTACTTAAAACAGATTTAAAAGACACAATTAATATGGTTCTGACATCTCACAATGGTGTTTGAATAAGACTTTCAGATTTTAAAAAAAAATTATCGGCTGATGTCGATACAAAAAATATCAGCCACTGCAGTATTAGGTTCTATCGGTTATACTATCTTTACTATTTGCTTTGTAAGTAAATGCTTGTCAGTATAAATATGCATTCTCCTTTGCAGGTTGAATTCATTGAGACGGAGAGTGCTTCCAGCATCAGAAAGCACAAAGCTTCTGTGATTGAGAGTGTCTCTAAGAGAGAAGAGATGGTGAAGAAGTGTCTGGAGGAACTCAATGATCTGTGCAAGAGACTCGGCAAAGTCTTCGGCATCCATTACTACAACATTTTCTCCACAGCCACGCTGAAAAAGATTGCAGGTTAGTCCAGTAACAATTCTGATTGTTATTTTATTTGTTATAAATTAAGAAGTTTATCACCTTAAAGCATTTCTAAAAACTGTTTTATTTCCTTTTCTATGATACTACTTGGCTAAATTGGAAGTGAATGAGCAGATTCACTTTTTTTTAGGCTGCATTACATTTTTATGTTTTCTACATTTCTTTCAAGTAGGGCTTTTAAGCAGTTAGTTGTTGTTAGGTAGTTTCCCAAACAAACCGATTTAACAGCAGTTACCAATCTATCATTTATATCCCCCGAGCAGTTTACATAATGCATTACTTGGATGAAACGCTTCATTAGGCTCAAGCATTTAGTTGCTTTTCTTCAGCAGAGCCCTGTGTGCTCGGTGTTGAGTGAATTGTGATGTGTTTGTGTGCAGAGACGCTCTCAGCTGATCCAGAGATTCTTCTGCAGATCGATGGCGTGACTGAAGATAAACTGGAGAAATATGGAGCTGAGGTTATTGAACTGCTAGAGAAATACTCGGAGTGGCAGCTGCCTGGTAAGGGTTTATCCATTAACTTTTAATGAATATAAAGTACTTATGATGGCGCATAATAGGGACTTTAAGCAACAGCTGGGAATGGAACGGCTACGGCGACCGGAAGTAAGCTGTCAGACCACCGTAGCCAAGAACGTAAAAATCACTAAGCAAACGTAAACAGGACAGCGCAACGCGGTATTAATTCATTTGTTAAGATGCAAAAATATGTCATTTAAAAAAGCAAGAGAAGAAGGATTGCTGGCATTAAATGACAATCTTTTGTCAGAAGAAGAGTTTTTACTATTGTATGATGTAAATAAGTCTAAAAACCTAGATTTAAGCAATACTGAAAATGTTGAATACTTAAAAATCTTTAAAATTAGCATAAATTTAAAACATCCAAACACATATTATATAAAATACTGGTAAAATCATAAACTGATGCAATTACAATGTCATATGCCATAAAACATAATATTTATGTACATAATCTCTCACGTTGTAGCGACTACGGCAAATCAGCTGTTCTCCCGTAGTAGACCGTTACAGTAGAACGTCGCAAAGTAGCAGTTAAATTCGCGCATGCGCAATACAACGCCAGAATGCCGTTGCCGTTCCACCAGAGGCTGTTGCTTAAAGTCCCTAATATGTTGCTATGGATGGTTTGTTGAATCAAGGAACTTCTTAAACCTGGTTTAAACACTAGGCACATGCATGGCACAGATATGAAATGTGATTTAATTTAAAAGCAACAAATATACAAATTTTAGGCTTATAAATGTCTTTGAAGTGTGTGATGTAATTATAATCTAATACAGTGGTTTTCAATCTTGTCCTAGGGGACCCACTGCCCTGCACATTTTGCATGTCTCCCTTATCTAACACACCTGATTCAGATCATCAGCTCATTAAGGGAGAGATCCATGAACAGAACTGGGTGTGTCAGTTAAGGGAGACATACAAAATGTGCAGAGCTGTGGGTCCCCTAGGACAAGATTGAAAACCACTGATCTAATATAAGGTACAAATACAAAGAACTTAATCTGATGTTACAACAAACCAAACATGGGACACTTTTTTTGTTTGATTTGGTGGCTCTGCCTGTAAAAATATTGTAAACTTTGTGCAACAGAATAGATCATTTATCAACTATAGCTAACAGCAGCCTTGTAAGATATTGAAATGAAGGATTTAAAGGGAGGGACATGATGTTCTCACACTTTATGCAGCTGAGGAAAAGTCTGAAAGCTCTGGATGGATCGACACGACGCGAGGTCATCAGAACGATGAAGAAGATGATGATGACGACGACGCCAATGGTGGCAGCACATCATCATACTTCAGAAAGTCCTCTGGACGAGGACAGAAAAGAAAGCAAGGGTCTTACTCCAGAAAACCTAAAAGGAGGAAAGCTACTAACCAGAATTCATCCTCCAAAGGGTCAGTGGATTTGTTTTTGCTAAAATTTTAGTGTACGCAGTGTGACTGAATGATAATTTTGTTTTTTACCCTTGATGTAGTGGATACGGCAGTAACTGGTCTTCATCGCGAGGCGGATACAGAGGTGGGAGTCGCAGTGCAGGCAGGGGCTCCAGCAGGCCGCCTCCATCGGCACCAGCAGGAAGAAGGCCTGGTTTCATGGCTTTGCCCACCCCACAAAGTGCTGCGCGCCCATTCCTAAAACCAACATTCTCTCATTTGTAGTAAGCTATGTGAAGTATCACAATATTTTGATTTTGTAAATATGTACTACTATTTGTACATTTTAAACAGGTTTTTTTTAATAAATATACTGTTGTATGGTTTATATTTGTAACAGACTGTCCTTGAGTTTATTTGATATACAGCATGGAGAGAGTGAGTGATTCATATTTCAAAACAGCCGTTTCATTCAAGTATACAAACAAGTACATTTTGCAAGCTTTTTTAATTTTATATGGATGGTAGGATTAGGGATGGGCGATATGGCCTAAAATCCATATTGCGTTATACATTGCAGCCTCTTGCGATAGCGATATGTATTGCGGTATAATAATTTCAATAGACTCATTTCAGAACAGGTTATATAGACCCTTAGAAAAGCCAAACTGCTAAAAAAGTAAGTAAAAGTAAACCGTTATGGCCAGATTAGTCTTGTTACCTCTCTTAGCTGGAACTTTTGCCTGACACACAGCAGGGGTGTCCAGACTTTTTTGTGTGGTGATCTACTTTTAAAATGATAAAGCCGACAAGATCTATCTGCTAAAATACACAGTTAATTATTTTTATAACACTAAACACTTTAAATGCTTGTAAGGACTATACTGCATATACTGCATGTTTCACAATTACTAGACCATAATGCCAATTTCCCGCGTGGAGCAGCAGTTAACTTATGTGCGATCTACCAGCATTGCCGTATTGGACACCCTTGCTCTACAGAGTATATTTTCCTGCTGCTTGTTGGACGGCTTAAATCCAAATAATGTTGCATCTGTCTTTTTCACGAGTTCCTCCGTTTCGCTGATGCTTTCATCCATGTTTATTCGGCTGCAGCTCGTGGCTCTAAAGTTCGCGGGTAGATTGTGTCATCAACACGCATTATCGCGATAGTGCAATAGATTTAAAATCTCTATCGTATGCCAATTTTCTATCGTTTATATTGCATATTGTTTATATTGCCCATCCCTAGGTAGGATTTATGTATAAGCGTAAAAAAGAACTTTATTCTACAGTAAAACCGAGATGCCCTATTTAACTGGAAATGAAATTGTCCATTCAACGGCTTATCTTGAAAAACATAAACATAATGTTGCCCTAGAACTGCTATAAACCACAAGATATCGCAAACTTTTTCGAAAGTTTATTTCAAGTTTGAATTTTTCCATGGCACCGGTTACAAGGGACTATCAGTGAAACAATTTCTTAAACCACTTTGCATGGAAGGTTTTCTACAGTACAAATTTTTGGAATGAATCTGACTTAACAAGAACTGCATTTGGCACATGAACTGGATATAACTTAATATTTATATATTAAGGATTAATATATAAAACAGAAAAGATCGAGATAACAGGGAAAACACGCGAACGGACATATCTATACATAAACAGATATGCATAGCTGTTAAAGGAACTGTGAGAGCTAGCAAGCAGCACAGTACAGTAAATAAAGCATGATGCCACCACTGATCTGTATTGACTCTCAGTCTTAGTGCCATAGCGAATAAAGGCGCATTATAAGATAAACCACCAAATAATGAAAAGCAATTTATTCCAATGATAAGTTCCTAGGTGTAGAAATATCATAAGAAAATATTTGGGGACGCAGAGTTGCTGTCACAGCCTGCATTTCAACCTGTGTCTACCATCTGTAGGCAATTCAGTTTGATATGATACATCATCTAACAGCTGTTAACCAAATATTAAACATTAAAACCATCATCTTTAATAGGTCCATATTTAAGCTGGATCACCTGATGGTGGTTTTACTGTTTTAAGCCATTATATGCAGTTTATTACTCCTGGTAGTCTGCTTGGCAACTGACAGGTGGCAGGTGTTGCAGGTCCTGTTACGCTAAATGTCTCTTTAGCACTAATGAAACATAAATAGTTTTATACAAAGGTCACAGAGACCTTGTTAAATAGCACAACCCATTATAGCTGACAATTGTCCTTTAAAGGGCCGGTGCATTTACCTTAGTCAAACCAAACCATTGCGTTTAGTACAAGTAAACTGTCAAGAGTAGAAAGTGAAACACAAGGACAGATGTAGCAGTGATCACCCTTGATGTAAAAGCCTGTACTTGCCTGCAGATCCTCACTTGGATACTGTGTGCAAGGAATCGAACAACATGAAATGTAGCAAACATTAAGTCATTTGACTTCTTGCACAACAGCACGAAAACCATGAAGAATAAATAAATAAATAAAAACATTCATTCACATGATTAAATCATTTAACAGGTTATTGCTTTAAGAATGGTGCTGCCATGCAGGACTGACCACTGAGGCTACATAATGCTGTCAATGAGTAAAATCTAATCCCATTTTACATATGCAAACCTTTACTGGCATTATAAAAGCAAGTTTTCATTCCTATTGATTCTTTGAATCAATGATGACTATCCTGAATGCCATGCAACGGCCATCAGAGCAACGCTGTTTTAACAACGCTATAATGAACTTGTGTCATCCAAATGCTTTAATAATTTGGCACATCAGACATGTTAAGCATGCATGGATATTTCTCATGGTGAGAGACATGCAAAACTCAAATGGCTCTTTCATATTTCTTTTGAACTAAACCTGACTCAGGTTTTTCATGTTTTAGAGATTTCTCACAATCTGCTAGTGTTTCATGCATCCCTTTCTGTTGTAACTGAAACAAGTTTCCCCTCGGCTCCTCTAGTTGGTGGAAGACAGTAGTTATATGGTATGAAATAGTTATAAATGAGCATGACCATCTGCAAACTTCTGCTAATCAAACACATTAGTCTTCCTGGACGGTTAATAGTGTTATTAGGGGCTAAACACAACCTTTTTTTAAATCACATCTCTTAATCTGGTTAATCTTTCAGGCACTATAGCTCCATAGACACTAAAATAACCCAGTAAAGCGAAGTTGTGAGAGATGCCACAACCAGTCAAAAGCGGTTATTGTAATTTATTTTGTGCGAGTACCAATGTAAGATCAAAAACATTATTCTTTTCAAAATCTGCAGTGTTATTTGTCCTGCTCTTATTTATGGATGCACACTAAATTAAGACTATGAATTTTGCCTTCTCTTCGTCATTTCCATACACAAAAATGCATTCGGGATTCGTATTAAAGAAAAAATAAGTTCCCTGTGTACCTGACATGCCAATGGAAAAAAACATGTCTGTCTTCAAATAAAAAGACTTATTACTTAAATTCATTAGGACATAGGGGTAGGGTTAGATTAATCCAGGAGCCTTATTTATAAAGCGTGCATACGCACAGATTTGATCGTAAAGTGTGCGTACGCAAAAATCCACGACAAAGTCCATATTTTTTATTAAAACGGTCTTTGTCGTGGAAAAGTGCTTAGCGCCACTTCAGGGTCTGAGCAGACGTACGCACTTTTGCTTGTCCATTTGCTGCAGGTTTTTGCCAATATGAGCCATTCTTGCTGCTCGAAATGGGGTTTGAACATTGATAAGCGCTCTTTTATGTGTCTACGACATTAATTAGGCGGAGGTCTGAAACTGCTCGGCTGCACACAAGTTCAAGATCATTTGTGATTTATTAATTTCACACCTGAAAGAAAGCGGTACGCTCGTTTTCTGTTCGTAAGTTCGGTTTATAAATCACACGTACGCATTTTTGATAAATGATCATAAGATCAAATGTAGGATGGTTTCTACGCAGTAATTTATAAATGATGCCCCAGGACTAGGCCATAGTTATTTTTGCCCATTAAGGTTGTTTTTTTAAACATACCTTACAAAAAGTAGCACTGGTGTGCATCTTAAGACAAAACAATGGTAATCATTAGTGATGCACCGATGTATCGGCCACCGATATTTATCGGCCGATTTTTAATGAATTTGAAACCATCGGCATATCGGCAATAGCACGAGAAAGGCCGATACTGATTGTTTATTAATTAACTGCATAAAAAAATCCATTATATGTAAAAAATTAGTTAATGTCGTTAATAAAATAAATGCTGAATAGCAAAAACCACCTTTGAAGGTTGCCATGTTGTCTTATTATATTTGTTTTAGCTTAATTTGTGCCTCTCTTATTATGTTGGTCAGTTGAATGTTAATTAGATCCAATCCGTGTTCAGGTAAAAATAATTTGAGGCAGAAAAAACTAGCTAATAGACCAACTGTGTAATATTGTATACAAGTGTTTAATATCGGTATCGGCCAGAAGTTGTCTGTTTAAATCGGTATCGGCCCAAAAAAATCCTAACGGTGCATCCCTAGTAATCATGTATTTAAACTTATGTCAGTGCCAGCTGTTTTCAGTTAAGACAACTTAAATTTGGGACTAACTTAAGCCCTGTCTGGGAAACCGCCCTATAGTGTGCTAAAGACTTATTTTAGCCTTTATTACATATTGCCATAAACATCAATTGTAAAAATATGACCATACACACACAAACAGTCTTTTAGTTGAACTGTGCATGAATAAATTAATGTTGTATGTATATTGTATGCAGGGCCTTTTCCAATATACAAAGAACAGGAACATTTTAAGTCAGTATGGTTTATCTTGTTGCTGGTTACATTGACAACTGGAAATGGTTATTGGATCTGGATAAGAAATCTTTCTTGTGTGTCTCTCTCTTATCAGAAACACCATACATTCTAGACCTCATCTGAAACACAGAGCTAAAAAAGGTATAATTTAATTTTCAATAACAAAATAACATTTCAATTCTGTTAAAATATACATGGAAAAACTGTCGATATATTAGGAAACTAACTACTTTTGTACAAAAAGTACAGCATTGTTATTGTTATTATAGAATAATCATACTGTAGCATGATATCCACAAAGTACGAACTTAAAAACAAGGCTGATGTGGAATAAAAAAAATATTTCTTTTATACAATGAGGCATCTTTCTTTTTAGAAAGACTCAGGATGACAAAAATAAAGCAAATGCACATCCTCTATGAGGGAAAATAAGAAACTGATGTACTTACAGCATTCTTTAAAATATCAAACCTTACAGTATTGCACATCTAGCTAGACTGGATCTATGGGTGCTAGATGCTTTAACAGATACTGACAATAGTGGGTCACATAACAAAACACTTTATACCAATCGTTTGGTACCCAATAGAAGAAACTTTTTAAACAATTTCTACTTCACAATTCTACCGCCTAAACACAATTATAATCCTAAAATGTGTGACGCCCTAAAAATCGAGTCACCAATACAGAAATCAGAAATTTTATTTGACATTTTTTCCAGCCTTTCCTCAATCCTCGCAAATCTTACATGACGTATAACCATCTGCATCTGATCATCATTGTGGTAAATTATAGCAGCCTTTAGAAAATCTCTATGAGTTAAATGACTGATAGATATGAATTATGCATAATCTCTCAGAAAACCATTTGGATTACCACATTTCCAACCCTACCATACTGTGCCAACACCCCAAACTTAATGCACCACATTCTTTTAAATGTTATTAATCTTTATGTATTTTTTTTTTAATAAATAAAATGCAAGAATTCCCTATTTAAGGGACCATATAATTCAGTCAGTTCAATTAAATTTAATGTTTTGTTTTTAATTTTTTTGTAAAAATAAAATACCTTAAATGACCTGAAATTCAAAAAAAAAATGAGAAAACAAAAATTTCTGTCTTTGTAAAAAACGGACAAAGGAGTAAAAAGGAGGAGGGCATGGCAGAATAAACCTAAAGTGGAGAAGAACAGGAGATGTTTGGCCTGGTGATCCACACCCGCAGTAGTATCATGAATAAAGCTGGATTCATGCGACAGGTTGATGCCCTCCGTCTCTCCGCGTGTTTAGCGTCGTCTACACCCCAACAAGGGCGGCTTTACGAGCATAAGTGCCTCACTTGTTAACGAGCAGCCCACCCACCCAGCGGAGCTTGCAGGCAAACCACCGTCTGAGGGGACAAAAGTATTCATAATGGAACTGCTCGAACTCCGGCGTCTGACGGATATCACGTAAAAATGCAATATCAAGGTCAGACTCTGTGAGGATGATGAGGAGGAGGAGCAAGACAAAGAGGAGTCCAATGGTCACAAGGAGCAGACGGAGTACACTTAAAACAAACTTATTCACCTGTTCCGCCTCGCTGAGCACGGCCTCCCCACCTGTGCTCTGCGTCGGGCCTGTCGCCCTACTGTCCGCGCCAAACTCGGCCACGTCGCCCACACTGGGCGTTCCCGCTTCAGACTCTTTCTCCTCCTCTATGCTGCAAGGGGCGCCGTTGATCTGGCGCGAGCCGGACAGCTCCAGGCTGTGCTCCGCCACCGGTGTGGGCAGGACGCTGTGGGACGGACTGTAGGTGTCATCTGAGATGATTGCGGTCCTATCGCTGGGGTCCGTCATCTGGCTACGAGAACGTGGCAAGAAGGAGTCGCCGTGAGACACAGAGCGCACGGGAGTGGAGTGGGCACTGTCCCGCAGCGATTCCAAACCTGGACGTTGGAAAGAGAATAAGCTAGAGTAAAATAATAGCAATTAAAACAATACAGGAAAAGTTCGTTTTAGTCTGTTTATATCATTTGGAAGTTTCACATTACAATTCCCACACTCATAATTATTCGCAATTAATTGAAAATCTAAAAAGGAGTATGCAGATTTTAACTATTGTAATATAACTTATAATTTAATTTAATAATATAACAGGTGACACCCCCAGCTGCTTCTGTGCTCTGATAAACACTTTTCTGTATGTTGTGATAGAAAGCCTCTGCAGATCTCCTCACTAAAGCAATGGGAATCACACACATTAACAAACAAATAGACAACTTGCTGAGGTGTTGAAACAATTAGCACACGATACATTAGTTGTACACATGCAGCTGTCCTAGGGCTGTCAAACAATAAATCACAATTTAATAAATACAAGTTTTTTATTTGCATAATATATGTATGTGTAGGCTACTGTGTGTAATTATTATGTATAGATTTTCACGACGCGTCATCAGAGCGCAAGACGCCATATTGGAGGCACTCCGCATCACAACAGAGCACAGGCACTGATGTATATCACGAACGTCGTCAAGGAAAATGGTTAATTATTGCCGTGTTTGAGGTTGTATCATTAGGACAGTTTGAGAAAAAACATTTGGAATATTATCGACTTCCAAAAGTTATTAAAAACCAGGGAAAGGACTGCAAGAAATTATCAGAGGAGGCGCTTGGGGTTGGCAAAGCTCAAGAAAAAGAGTAGTATTGTATTAGAAATATGATTGAAGTACATAAAGTATAAAACAAGAATGCTTCTACTTGTTGTGGTTTATTTAAAGAGTATTTAATATTTACTTTTTAAAGGTATACTTTTAGTGTATGCACAAAATGTACTTAAACACAACTAAAATTTGCGCTGCAATGCCTTAATGCCAGTTTGCTTAAATGCTCATAACCAATTTTCTATTTTAATGATAATAATATTTTTAATAGTAAATGGTAAAAACAATTATTGCTTTTATTGTTTTACTGTGTGCTTTATTTCACTGTAAAGCACTTTTGCAGGACAATAAATTTGCTATATAAATAAAGCTGACATTGATATATTGGCTCGGCATGAAAACTATATCGCGATCGGGATATGCAACTGAAGGAAGAATCGCCGGGTCGTCACGGATCCAAGAAGAGGGAGCTATACTCGTAAGGATCTGCACCACCTATAAATTGTAATTTCTCTAAATATCGTGCCTTTTCTTGTGGTCCAAGTCATTCCCTATATGCCTTTGTATCTTGGACGTGTTTTCTGTTGTTTAGACATGTCTACATTCACTTAAAGTATACAAAGCGCACAATAATCCATTGTACTCCGTTCAGTTCTTTACACCGAGTGCCTCCACAATGGCCGCGCATCCGGGTTACCGCCCAGATCGTGACGTCGGTGAAAACCCTCTATATATAAATACACATATATGCAGGTATACACGGCAATATATGTTATATATACACTAGTCAACATTTGAAGTGGATCAAAACCTTTCATAAAAAGTTGCTTAAAACCAATACCCAGTACATATTCTTGTGTTAGGACAACATTGATTAGATTTTTTGATCCACTTCAAATGTTGACTAGTATACAGTGCACAGCATAAATGAGTACACCCCCTTTGAAAATTAAGATTTTTCTCCATTTAGTGAATATGAGACCAATTTGCTTTCTTTTTTACAAAACAGTTCTATTTCTAAATTTATTTTTATTACCAAAAGAGTAAAAGTCACTGACCATCTTTAGGACACAAAAAATAACAAATTTAAATCAAATGGGGTGATGGAAAAATCACACCCTGATGAATATGTTAGCAAAAATTTTAAATAAAGTGTAATTAACAGGAATTCACTAGGAAATGATGAATATAATTAATCATCACACAGGTGGCCACAGGATAACTGGTAATTGAGAGTGGTATTTAAGAGAGAAAATCCACTCCCATGTAATGATGACAGAATAGCACCACATGGTAAAGAAATGTCTCAAGACATGAGAAATAAAATAATTTCTTTGCACAAAATGGGCAAGGTTTCAAGATAATTAGTTAAGCATTGCTAATAAGTTTGAATACTGTCACGAAAGGGATCCAAAAAATTAAAAAGGATGGACTTTTGAGAAGCTCTAGCTGCGATCTCCAGGGCGTTTACTGAAGTTAACACCTCATCAAGAGCGTTCTGTGATGAGGGATGTTGAAAAAAAATCATCATGCAAGTTCAGCACAGTTGGCTTAGTCATTAGAAAGTAAATCTGTGGTGTTTCCTGTGACACCACACGACGGAGGTATAGTGCAAAGGAGAGGCATGCATGGGTGTCATTCTTAGAGGAAGCCACAATGCACAAAAAGCCTTTTGCTAGAGCTCATATTGAAAGGGTAAAGACTATTGGGTCTCTAGCTCTCTATACTTTGGAGTAATGAGACAAAGATTCATCTTTGTTGCTCTGAGGTGTTCCAAACTGTATGGTGTGCCAAAGGTGAGGAGTACAATGAAAACTGCATGGTACCAACAGTAAAGCATGGTGGTGGCAGTGTTCTTCTGTGGGCTTGCATGAGTGCTGCAGAGAGTTGAATTTTATAAACGGCATCATGAATACACATATGTACTGTGAAATACTTAAAGAGAAGATGCTACCAATCTTTTAACATGATTGTGGCCCAAAACACACATCTAAGGTCACTAATTCATTTTAGAAGAAGCACAGGGTAAAAGTGATTCAGACCTCAATTTGGTTGAGGTATGGGGAGTTCTAAAAAGACAAGCAGAACGTCATTTTCCAATCCAGGATCTAGGTCATTGTTCAAGAATGGAGAATAAAAGATGTAACTGTATGTTGTCAACTTCTTTATTCAATGTCTAGAAGAATTAGTGCTGTTTTGTGTTTGTTTTTTTAAGAATGGAGGCCAAAATATTAGATTGCTTTTTTAAAAAAAAGAATTTTTGTAGGGTGTACTCATTTTTGCATCACCTCATTTGATTTAAATGTGTTATTTTTCGATCCTTAAGGTGGTAAGTGACTTTCACTCTTATGTTAAGAAACAAATGTTTTATAAAACTGGTGTGTAAAAATACAGCAAATTGGTCTCATATTTACTAACAAATGTAGAAAAATCTTAATAATTTTCAAAGGGGGTGTATATATATCATCATGTTAAGAGTATCACCACAGTATGAGGCCACAAAGTACAGTAGAAGCTGGAAATAAAACAGGTGTACTTCAATTCCTGCCTAAAGTCAGCTCAGCAGAGAAATGGATGAGCTTTTGCTGAGTATTAGATTCTTGAGCATGTCATTGTAGATATGTTACATCTCTTTTCTAAAGTGAAGAAAATTTTTCCACAGTGTGACATTTTTCTGCTTAACCAAAAGCTTTTCATTCACAAGCTTAAACACCCTTCTGATAAGAAAAAAATCCAAATATGACATGAAAGTTTAAAAGAACAAAACTATACTTTCAGAAAAAAGTACAAAAGTCATACCTCTTTTTGTCACTGGGACAGTACATTTAAAAAAGGTACAATTATGTACCATTTAGGTATAGATATGTACCTTTGAGTTATGAGTATGCACCTCTAAGGTACCAGCGTGTACTTTAGAGATACCAATATGTACCTTTAAGGGTACTTTTTGAAAAGGTACCACCCTTGTATGGAAAGCAAAAGCATTTATGTGGGAATAAAGAAATTCTGCAATTCTCCAAGTTGTGCTTAAAAAAGATTACAAACGCTTCATACCTTTTCTTTCCTCGCTAATAATGCATAAAAATCTGCATTGTTTTCAAAAAAAAAAAAAATACATTCATAAATATATGCACAACCTGTTTTCGTAAAACACACAAAATACTTGTAATTGACCATACTGAAAGCGCAGTTTAAAGTCGTCATGAAACGGAAGTAGCGATAAGTACTCTAATTTCCCTGTCGTGATGTATATCTGAGTTAAAAGGCTTATGAAATTAAAAAGGGGTCTTGGGCTTGATTTCGTCCAACGAGAATTGATTGGATTGTTGTAAGTTGGGTCATGTTGCTGCTAATTGCTAATCCCTGCAATCTTTTCCCAGGCCATTCTTCAGACAGTAAGTAAAGATTAGGAGAGGAGATTAGCGTTTTTGATTTAAGATCATGAGAATAGATGAATTAAAAAAAAAAAATGAAGCTCACAGATAAACAGAGTGGATGAAGCCGCGGATGATAAGAGAAGAGGAAAAGAACAATTGAAAACTTTTTCGTTAAGCATGTTAAGTTAAAGGCGCTCTAAGCGAATAATGTGCGACGTCACTTCCTGTTGATGTTTGAACTGTTTTCAAACAGACAGAGCGTAGCTAAGTCCTCCCCCTCCCTTCCGTGCTTTCATGAACGCGCCCAACCCCCACCCCCAAATCCTTCTTGTCGTTTATTGGCTGGAATACTTTGTTTTGTTTTGTGCTGCTAGGTTTGGCCATTTGTTGATATTGCCGTTTGTGAAGCCTGGGCTGTCTACAGAGATCGCGTTTTTTTACAGTTTGATCAGCGGACAGGCAGCAAGCAGATAGTGAGGAGATGTTTCCGGTATGTAACAAAAAATGTTTTATGGTCTAAAACGCTTCAATTCGCTTAGAGCACCTTTAATGCCTGATCCGTCCGAAAATCATAACCAATGCTCTGACATCAACCTCCCGTCACATCAGCCCTGGTCCGAAGATGGAATTAGGTAATGAGCCTCTTACAATCGAGTCAGAGCCAGAGCATAATTCTTATGAAGAAAATTATTTGAACGTAACCCCGAACATTAATGTCACGTGCGCCCAATTTATAGAAAAAAGCCTAAAAAAACAAATCTGATCCTATAAACTTTTCGGTGTTTGCTGTATCACTATTACCGCCCTGCCAGACTGGCTGTCTTAAATAGAGAAATAAGTTCATTCCTTGATTTGCGTTGTTGATTCATTTATAAATAATTCCCCCCCCAAGGTTTTAGTTTATGCGCAAAAAGCATTAAAATGAATAGAACATGATGATTAAGTCTTTCTTTGGTGAAAAAATAATAAAATAAATAAGCCTAGCCTACATGAAATGTGTTTCACTTAAATAATTACTAAATTAACAAAACAAATTCATATAGACATATATGCAGAGCATCTCTGATGTCATCATATTGATTTGAAGCCCTGACTTTAGAAAGCCTTTAAGAAGCCATCAGCCTGAAGGTTCATATTACAACTGAGACTTTAAATAGTTAAAAATTTATTGAGATGTACAATTGTACAGTATGTGTTACTGATAGAAGTAAACTGCATTTGTAGACCCCATTTTAATGCACAGATAATGCACAGGACTGCACTGGAGGAAATTCCCAACAATGTACAAACATTGCAATTCACTATCAATTTAACTATAATTAAATTCTATTATAGTAACACAACTTTCTTTGAGAATAAACAACAGCAACAGTAGTGATTTCATGATCTCTTTCTATTCGAAGACAAAACTTTACAGCCCTTTAAAAGCTCCCACACGTACACTCATGGCACCGTTTATCATTTTATTAACATCAATCGTCTGTGTTATCGTCAACTCTATTGAGCTCTATCAAGTATGTAACACACAAACAAACCAGACAAACATACATTAGACTTTACCTAAAGGTGTGCTGGCCCGGGGATAATGAGATGAAGTCATGGGCATTGGTGATGCCCGTAGCTGTTCCTGCTGCCCGGTCAAGGCCGGGTAGAGGGGCAACACCCCAAGGGCCTTACCCAGCATTCGAGGCCCCAAACTCAGCACCCGAATCTTTACATCCCGATAACAGTGGTTGATCATGCGCAGGTGAACGTTCACCCGCGTGCTGATGCGAATTAGACACTTCACCATTCTTGAATTCGACAAGCAAACGCTTGATGTACCTCTTTGGAAAAACAAATAGCAATAACAGTCCCTGTTACCCGTGCCCTATTTCCACCATGGGCTGCTGGGTAGAGGCTTGCCTGTGCTAGCAAAGGTAACTGCAAGCACACCCCGAAGAATAGGTAGGCAAAGCGGTGACAAACCCTCCGCCTAAGCCTCAGCCAGGCTGGCGTGGTCCTTCCCCCTCCCTCAGCCAATGACTTAAATGGAGAAGAAGGCCTTGTCTATTTTCAGAGGAGGGTATTAATACTCCTTCAAGACACACAGTCAGCACATGTAGGATGGTTGAGTTTAACGTGGATGGTCCAGTGTGCTGGACAAAGTCTTCATCTAAAGATTATAAGTTATAGAGGTTTTATCTTTATTAAAACACAACAGAAGAGATCCTAAAGGTCACAGTGAATACATTTATGCCACAAAGATATCATATGGCTTCAATAATACAGCATAAAAATTTGCCTTTTTATGCATCCTTTTGGAAGCTTTAAAGCAATTCTCAATTTTTGTAACTCCATCAACGTCAGACTTCAACAGAAATGTAAACTATCTCTTTAATAGTGACCATTTCTCTGTTATGATGCTACTCTTAAAGCTGACCACAGCAGAAGAGAAATAAAGTAAAAAGAAAGAGACAACAGTTACCCAGGATGGGTGGGCACAAGGTGGCACAACCTCTTGGCACAGGCCAGTATAGATTACTGACTGTACAGAGCTGGCACAGAAATAGAGTGGTCTGTCTGACTGACAGGGACACCTGTACCCCCGTTTCCCTAACTGACAACCAGACCAAAATCAAACGACTGCGATCAGTATGTGTGTGTGTACAAAACAAAAGTCAGCAAAAATATTAAAGGTTGGGTATTTGCCACAATATTTTTGATGACATTACAGTTTAAACTGTTTAGTGCTTTGCCATTATTGTGGTTTTAAGGTTGCTGTATTTCACTGGTGTCAGTGTATAGAGCTGAACTCTGCTTAATGGGTTGAACCGGACTCTCACCTTCCATGATGGATATGTGCACGGCTCTCCGGCGAGTGCGGGGTACACTGCTCAACCGCGGCCCGTGAGTGATGGATGGACAGCTTCTGCTGGGCACCATGCCGGCCCTGTGACCACATACACATACATAACTGTAACAACACCCCGACTGATCACATTACAGTATGTCCTAAAACCGCAAGCAGGCGTACAAAACAGAAACACGTGACTATAAGCAATTAAGCAATTGTACAGCTTACTCGTGTACCTGTGTATTTCTGGAGGTTCCCGTTTGATTTTTGCACTCTGCTCCATTACCTCTTTGGCAACTCTTCCGCTGAAATGAAACAGGAAATATAAAAAAATTCACAATCTACTTAAACAAAGTTTGGTTGATGTGCTTTTATATAGTCAGCCACAGAAATAAAAACAGACGGTGTGCTTAGGTCAGTATCACACTGAAGGTGTGACATTATCCCTCTTATTACACGGCTATTAACCTCATAAGTTAGATTAAGGAACATCAAATATTGATTTTAAATATTTTATTAGGTCATTTTTAACGAATGCAGACCTTCAGCGAGGAAAACACGTTTAATTTAGTTTTAAAGGGGACATTTAACAAGACTTTTTTAAGATGTCAAATAAATCTTTAGTGGCCCCAGAGTATGTATGTGAAGTTCTAGCTCAAAATAAGATATTGATAATTTATTATATATATATATATATATATATATATATATATATATATATATATATATATATATATATATATATATATATATATATATATATAT
Source organism: Paramisgurnus dabryanus (assembly GCF_030506205.2). Classification (NCBI taxonomy): domain Eukaryota; kingdom Metazoa; phylum Chordata; class Actinopteri; order Cypriniformes; family Cobitidae; genus Paramisgurnus; species Paramisgurnus dabryanus. The sequence continues at coordinate 21,232,722 of NC_133345.1, read as the reverse complement.
ATATATATATATATATATATATATACATGTTAAATTTGACAATTTGTATGTATAAGCAAAAATTAGCTGTTTTGGGGTGTGTGTCCTTTTAAATGCAAATGAGCTGATCTCTGCACTAAATGTCAGTGCCGTGCTTGGATAGTGCAGATTAGGGGGTGGTATTATGACATCACAAGGGGAGCCATTTTTCAATGACCTATTTTTTCACATGCTTGCAAAGAATGATTTACCAAAACTAAGTTACTGGGTTGATCATTTTCACATTTTCTAGGTTGATAGAAGCACTGGGGACCAATTATAGCACTTAAACATGGAAAAAGTCAGATTTTCATGATATGTTGCCTTTAACGGGACACTCCACTATGCTCATTTTCCAGCTCCCCTAGAGTTAAACATTAGATTTTTATGGTTTTGAAATCCATTCAGCTGATCCTTGGGTCTGACGCTAGCATAGCTTTTAGCATAGCTTAGCACAATCCATTGAATCTGTTTAGACCATTAGCATCGCGCCTAAAATAACCAAGGACTTTGCTTTCGTAACATGGCTGCAGGGGGCGCAATGATATTACGTAGTGCCCGAAAATTGTCCCCAGCTATTGAAAGATACTAGGGGGACTATTTTCGGCTGCTGTGTAAGATTGCACCTCCTGCAGCCATGTTACGACGGCAAAGTCCTTGTTTATTACGCCAGAATGAGAGTATAGCTCCTAGCCATATCTGCCTAGAAAATCGCAACTTTTACGTCGATCTTAGTACACAAGTGTCAAGTTTTAAATAGGAAACATCGAAACTCTGGATTTTTTTTTAGGCACGATGCTAATGGAGTGGTAGCGCAGGACCAGGTGATCGGCTGAATGGATTCCAAAACGGTAAGAATCAAAGGTTTAACTCTAGAGGAGCTGGAAAATAAGCATATTTTCAAAAAAAGTGGAGTGTCCCTTTAAGATACTGTAAGACAAGACATTCAAATGTCACAAACACGCTATTTGGTTTATATATAATGTCATATATGTTATTAAAAGATATATTTATATTTAATTTTTGTGTAATGTTAAACTGCATCCGGGTTACCATGTTTTATGAGTTTTAAGCGGTAGTTATCTGAAAAAAACAACTTTGGAATGCACGACTTGCCAATCAGGATCTAGCATTTTAGAGAGCTGTGTAATAACTGGAAATAACAAGCTGAAAAATGTCGAAACTGGCCAGTGTAATAACAATGCCTAAATCCTCTGGCATTTCTGTTGAGTTTTGCAGTCACTGAAACAATGACTGATGTTGACCACTGCTGTTAAGAGTCCATGAAGCTAAAGAATTAGATTAACCTTCTTGAGGTCTTTCTCTTAACTCGATCAATGTCTATTAGTCTGTGACTAAACCACTTCCCCTTTAAACAAAATTAAGCTCTCCCCTAACGGACTCCGTGGAGTCCTGTCTGTCTCATGTGCAGCAGTGAGAAAATAACTGTTATCAATTTCCTAATTAAGGGTTTAAGTGTGTGAGCCCACTATAATAAATGATCACGCTGTTTGTTTAATTGCCCTGATGGCTCCATTCATCTGTTACAATTGCCATTATTAAGTAAATGCTTGTATCTAAAAGGTGGCCTGTGAGAAGAGCTACATATACAGACACCGCACAACAGGTTTTGGTGCATTGGTTCTAAAGCGGTCACCTCTTGTGTGACCGTGAGGTAAGTAGGTTGTGAGCAGGGGGTCTGGGAGTCCTGAAGCTGTAAAAGTCCATCTGCTGTAACCTGCGCAATGACTGTCCGTCTAACTTACCTGTAGCGGAAACGACTCCCCTTGAAGAACAGGTTGCTGCTGGATACCGTACGGACCTGGCTTGACTTTTCAAGCCTGAGGAGGGCAAAAAACAAACAATTTAGTCCTCAAGAACTTCAGAATGTGACATGGATTTGTAGGCAAATGAAACTCATTAATCTTAAGTTATTATGTATGTTATGGATGCTGGATGACACGTCTGCTTTTAAACATATAAAACGTTTCAAGGTTCTTTTACTGTATCCAAACAATACATCTACATTTCACGGTAAGGTTAAATGTATATACCATTTACATTTATGAATTTGATAGACGCTTACACAGGGTTCCCACACCTTAGTTAAATTCAAGGTTCAATATCCTCAAATTAAAGGACTAAATGTGGGGACACATTATAAGTGAGAGCACATCGTGTTACTTTTTAAGATATTGTTACAGTACCCTTTCGAGGGAACTCGCACTGAGTCACTGCTGTGACACTTTGGGGACGCCTCCAGGGGTAAGTGCGTCTGATGTGTAGATCAAATTTAACCAATAGTGAGGCTTAACGACAAAGACAAGGTGACACGGGAGCCAGGAATATTTGAAATATATATATATATATATATATATCTGAAATATTGCCAAAGACGTCATTACAGGGACGCAGGAAGCATGGCAAGGAGACGCAGTGTCTCGTTCCCTTCTTAGAGAACTACAGTTACATACGTAACCGAGACGTTTTCATGTGTCAAACACAACTATGCAATAAAGCATTTTGGTATGACTCAACATTCGCATACAGAAGATATAAGCATTTAAAGCGAACAGTTTAGCAATTGTGCTTAAAAAGTCTAGAATTTTTATGATATTATCCTACACTACACAGAATAATATGGATTTTTTTTCTCGCATAAAATAGATTCAAGCACTTTCAATGAACTGTATCTCTGTAGGTATATTTTTAAAAACTTCCCAGGTCCTTGAATTTTTGCATCCATCTAGCATTTCCATAGTAGGTAAAAAAAATACTAAGGAAGTCAATGGATACCGTCAACAGTGTGCTTACTGTACCATCATTTTGTAAAATATCTTTGTGTTCAACCGAATAAAGAAACTCATGCAGGTTTAGGACAACATGAGGGTGAGTAAATATTGACAGAATTGTTTTTTTTTATGAACTATTCCTTTAAATAAAAATTAGTACAGGCAGTATGAGTTACATGAGAGACCATTATTTTCTAAAGTATTTAATTTAATGGATTATCTAAAAATTTCACATAGCTATTTGATGAATAAACCACATTTTGTTGAACCATATTGTGTTTTTTTATCTAAAGATATTATAAGTTTTGTTTCTAAAGCTGATTTACTCTTTCTATCAAACCCTACTTAAGACCACAGGCACAGCTTGGCGGCCTCTGGAGTTCATTTTATTTAGGCTTTTCATCACCGGGTGAGATGTCCTTTCATACACAGCTTTTATGTGAAACACAAAACCCACTTTTCAATTATCATCTCTCTTACCCACCACTAACTCCACTAGCTGGAGGACTTTAACTACAGCTACATATTTCTCATTTCTCCAGAGAAATGAAATCAGACTTGGAATACAACGTAGATTTAGTCTGCGAAGGCCTTGCCAAATCCGTGATTACATCATCCTGTTCACATCAATAGAGCTTTCCCACACTTTACGTTGACTTCCAAAGACGTCACCTTGATCAGCCAAAGTCATTTATCACAAAACAAAAGAGGCTGCACAGTGCTGTGTAACTGGCCGATCTTTTTGGAAAGCAGTCCTGCTCATCTGTGACATTGCAGTCTGTATTGGGCTGCAGGCTTTTAAACACTCCCACCCGAGTGGACAAGGACACGCACAATCAGCCATGACTGAAACGGCCATGGGCATCCCTCTGGAGCGCTCGCTCCTGTCATTGCTCATGCAGTAAAGGTCATCTCTGACACACGGCTCTACTATTGGAAGACCCTCTCTTATCAGTCTTAAATATCATGCTTTGGGAAAAGAAAATAACGGGAAGTGCCAAAAAGACAAATTGTGCAATTGACCTTTCATTGGTAACTTGTCCAAGCAAGAAATTCTTTCTATAGTCTACAGGAATTCTTGTGAAGAAAGGGTGTTTGTATTAGCACACATTGAAACTCACTTGTAAAAGGCTTGATTTTCCACACCGCATTTCCAAAGGTGCTTGCAGGCCTCTGGGGTCGGTGCGAAGTATGTCAAAATAATCTTTTTGTCCTATTTCAATACAAAAGTCATAATACAGAATTATCATTAAAGGGTTTGCAAGGAATTATTAATGTTTCTGGGTCTCTTTTCAAAACTATAAGCTGGTCCTGCGCCTTTTATTCAGGTGCAACTTATATGTCAAAATCATTTCATATGAACCAAGAGAAACCATTACCATCTACAGCTGCGAGAGTCCGCTCTATGCTGCTCCTGTATTTATGTAATTCAATGGATTCAGTGATGCGGAATGACTTGCGGGAACTTTCTGAACTTAATTTAGCTTGTCAAGTTAATTTGGCCTATTCAGCCTCCCAGGTATGTTCTGTAAGCTATTGTGTTCAGTGAATAAATGTTAATGTTACATTAACATGTATGGTCACCTATTCAGCCTGCTGTGCTGTGATATTGTTTAGTTGAATAACTTGCCTTTCCAGATTAAATGTCTGTTCTTGAGCTTGGATTTTGGGAAATCATTTTCGATGCGATTTATACTACAGAGTGACTTCAGTCCGGAAAATATGTAAATTGTGCTTGATCAGTGATTGCATAATTAATAAGCTTACCTCCTTCTGATTTGCATATACATGAAATGTCTTTCCTTCAAACTTCAGTTTGGTCACCTCATTCCTGTATAAAGAGAAAGATTCACACATCTCATATTTGAGCTCTTTAAATATTTAGGAAAACCATTAGAGACTCTACAGTACTTTTTCTTGTAAATACGCAGATTTTTCAAAAACAACCAAATTTATCATATTTTGTTAAGCATGACAACTTTTTCCTGAAATCTATATTTCTCAAATTGAATTTGCTCTATTAGTTTAATGGAAAGCAGCCCACTATCACAATTTGCTCTACTTATATGTATATGTATATATATATATATATATATATATATATATATATATATATATATATATATATATATATACACACACTCGCCTAAAGGATTATTAGGAACAGCTGTTCAATTTCTTATTAATACAATTATCTAATCAACCACATGGCAGTTGCTTTAATGCATCTATGGGTGTGGTGCTGGTCAAGACAATCTCCTGAACTCCAAACTGAATGTCAGAATGGGAAAGAAAGGAGATTTAAGCAATTTTGAGCGCGGCATGGTTGTTGGTGCCAGACGGGCCGGTGTGAGTATTTCACAATCTGCTCAGTTACTGGGATTTTCACGCACAACCATTTCTAGGGTTTACAAAGAATGGTGTGAAAAAGGAAAAACGAATGGGCCGACTGATTCAAGCTTATAGAAGAGCAACTTTGACTGAGGTATGCAGCAAAGCATTTGTGAAGCCACAACACGCACAACCTTGAGGTGAATGGGCATCGTTTAAATGCCACAGCCTGAGCATTGTTTCTGACCATGTCCATCCCTTTATGACCACCATGTACCCATCCTCTGATGGCTACTTCCAGCAGGATAATGCACCATGTCACAAAGCTCGAATCATTTCAAATTGGTTTCTTGAACATGAAAATGAGTTCACTGTACTAAAATGGTCCTCACAGTCACCAGATCTCAACCCAGTAGAGCATCTTTGGGATGTGGTGGAACGGGAGCTTCGTGCCCTGGATGTACAACCCACAAATCTCCATCAACTTCAAGATGCTAACCTATCAATATGGGCCAACATTTCTAAAGAATGTTTTCAGCACCTTGTTGAATCAATGCCATGTAGAATTAAGGCAGTTCTGAAGGTGAAAGGGGGTCAAACACAGTATAAGTATAGTGTTCCTAATAATCCTTTAGGTGAGTGTATACACTAAACATACAACAAAACCCAAGCCTGGACAGCATTGTTGTATATTTTAAGCTATTCTCGCTATTCTCTTTCCATGTACAGCCTTCACAGACTTGTTGCGGCCAGATGACTTTAAAGATGCCCACTGGATAAAGATGCCCACTGGATAGAGAGCTACTGAGGAATAATTGGACACCTGTCTGCTCTAACAGCAGCAGATGGCCAGGACCTTTTGGCCGGGAACATATCAAACAATATAAAAAACCAGCTGTGACTTGTATACTTACTGTAGTGCTCGTCTCTAGGCACGAATGACTCATTATTTTTAGTTATCAAAGCATGCGTGCATACACGTCTGTGTGGTTAAGTCTGACCACTAAGACGTCAAGAAGTGAACTATAAATATGGTAAGAGGTGAGTAACACTCACTCACCATTTAAGAAAATGGACTCTCTTGTTCCCCTGAAGCACGACAAAACCGAACGGAGTAAAGGCAAGAAAAGCCGGATTCCCAGACACATCCTGTGAAAAATAATGAAAGAAGCACCACGTCACCTTTATTTCGAGTATGACTATTATCTACTGAACACAACAGTACAGCTTTCAGTTTTATTGTCAGGCTTATTTTCACAAACAGAGAGGGAGTGAATTGAAATCTTTAACTGTGGAGATGATATTTTAAATTGACAGTAAAGTAGTACAGTAATATTTTGTTTGGTGGTGTGTTGTGAACAGTTTGGGGTTATGGAAAGGGTAATCTGTTTAAAAAGAAATGCAGTACAGACTAACGTCTGGATGGGAGCTGTAAATGTTTTGAATCGAGCTGTCTAACCTTGCACGGATGAGGATCCACACCATATGTTTCAAGCATTTGTGCTTTTTGCAGAAACTTCAGTTCAGCTGTTTCTGGAGTTTGACCTCTGTAAAATAATAAAAACAAACAAAATCAAAGGCTGCTGAACAACAACCAATTTCACAAAAACAACACACTAAGCCTATGTAGTGATGAAATATTTCTACCATTTATAATAGATGGGTCAGTGACCGGTTTGGCAAAATGAGAAATTCATTTTTTTTGCTTGTTTTAAAAGCATGCATAATTCAGGGTAGACATTTGCAACATTTTTATAAAAGTTAAGAAAGGACCTGAAAATGTCACAGGGTGTAACCGCCAATTGCGCTAAAGATTGACAAATATTAAATATTTTATCCACATTGATGGCATGTAAGCGTAATCATAAAAAATTTTAAATATCATTTTATTAGTTATTTTTAAACGTTAATTTTTATGCGTTTTGTTAATATTTGTCCTGACATATGCTGAAAACAGCTCTGTTTTCTAAATAATCTTTGACAAATGATGTAAAAATGTATGTAAAAAACATTACACATAACTAGATTATTTTATTCCACATTTTTTATGAATATATTTATATTTTAATAAAAAAAAATACAAGTTACACCAATTGACAGACTGGTTACATCACATTGATATTTTTGCAGTGTATTTATGTTAATTTTATGCAATAAAAAAATTACATTTGCACCATTTTTATGAAAGTTAAGAATGGACCTGAAAATGTCACAGGGTGTAACCGCCAATTGCCCCAAAGATTGACAAATATTAAATCTTTTATCCACATTGATGGCATGTAAGCGTAATCATTAAAAAAAATCATTTTAAAATATCATTTTATTAGTTATTTTTTAAACGTAAATTTTAATGCGTTTTGTTAATATTTGTCCTGACATATGCTGTTTCTAAATAATCTTTGACAAATTATGTAAAAATGTGTGTAAAAAACATTACACATAACTAGATTATTTTATTTTATTCCACATTTTTTATGAATATATTTATATTTTAATTTAAAAAAATACTAGTTACACCAATTGACACAGACCGGTTACATCACACGGATATTTTTGCAATTATCCCCAAATATTCTTTCAAAATTAAATAAAATCAGAAATTTTAGGCTTGGCCCACAAAAAGAGAATGTATGCAAGAAATCTGCCAATTTATTTTACATTTTGAAATTTTAACCCTTTTACATTCAATTTATCCATACGGACAAAAAATAATTAAAGTCACGTCATTGACCCAGATTCTTATAAGAAAGTGCATTCTTCTGGTTTTGTACTTTTCCTAGATACATGCTCAAAGTAAAAATCTTTTGTATAGAGCATCTGCCCAAAAAAAGATTGTGAACGGTAATAATTGTTTTGTACAAATCTACTTTTGACACTTTTCACTTAGACCGCAATAATTAGTGGTCACTAAGCAAAAAAATAAAGGCAAACTGGCCAGACAGTTCAAGTACTGTCACCAGGAAACCACTTCCACATTCATGTTTTATTCAACGCTGACTATTCAACATTCAGGACCTTAATGAAACACGACTGCCCGCCTCGTATTTCAACACAAATCACAGAAGAAGAGCCAAGAGAAAGTGATGGCTCTCAGATTACAGCATTGACTTACTGGAACATTTTAAAAGATCAAAACTGGCAGCCTACATTCCAAAAATACTTCCCATAATAAACTGGATGGGGCTGCTGCTCTCGTCATTAAAAAGAAAACACCACCAGGGGGCAGCAATCATACTCTTGTATGGTGGATCGAGGTTTTTGGGATCTTGAGTGACGGTGTCAATCAATGTGTACCAGTAAAACACAACAGTCAACCAGCTTACTTCGCAGGATGCAGTCAGTGTTCATTGCAACCTGAATGGTCTACAGATTGAACTAAGCAAATAATTCAAGCTTATGTCTAACAGACTGTTCAGTAAATCCATTACTTAGTCCATGACTGTTTGTCAGTTTGTCTGCAGAGAGTTAATTGGTCATGGTTGTGTATGGATGCAGAGTAAAAGGCTGGCTCACTGCTGACCCTAGACTGTGCCGTAGTAAAGTGGCAGAACCTATGGTGCAGAAAGCCATTATTTACAGTAATAACCTCGCTAATGACAGTCTGCATGAGTGTGTGAATGTGCATTGAGGCATGCGTATTAAAAAAGGGACAAGAACAATAGCAGCTTTTTACCACCTCAAATAACTGGCCTACCAGAAGGTCAACTTAACAACGAGTCTAAATGTGTAGTCAAATGCAGCAGTCCATCGATAAAAACAGACCATTTAGCATGAAATCAAAACTGGATTCTGTTAGGTTATGCATGTTAGTTTTAAAGGTACAGTAGTTTTACTGTACATGCTACTGTACTATAAGGTGACCAGGCGTCCCCGTTTTCAGGGGACAGTCACGTTTTTTGGTGTTCTTTCCCTGACTGATGCTGTTCCCGGAAATGTCCCCGCTTTAAAGCACGTCCAAAACAACCAGCAAATACACTGAAAATCCCCATCAACATTTAGCCTTTGTAGTAACAGACCAGAGCAATAATGTAATGATTATTTTCACCAGCAGAGGGGGGCGCGAGCTACACTGATTGCTTGGTTGCACTTAGCGAAGAAAAATTTACTACGAGACACACGAGAAAGCGTCATCAAGTTAAGATCAATCAAGTTATCATAAGATATGAAAACAGTCATTGGGGGTTAAGGTTACTCATGTTAAATTTAAGTAATAAACCAATGAAGTGAACTGATCACAGCATGATACTGAGCATTTGTTTTGTGTAGGCTAAATATGTTTACATTTTGCATTATTGCTTCTGTTCTTTATGTTTACAATGCTATGAAATCAGCTGAAGTAGTACCTTAGAAGTAATTGTTGATGAGGTACGGTATGTCCCTGTGCATTGTATAAAAAAGGGAAAATACATATTTAGGCTACAGAAACACTGCAAAAAATGACTTTCTTATAGTGTTTTTCTCTTGGTTTAAGTCTAAATATTAAAAATTGTTAATTCAGAATGCATTTTCTTGATGGGCAAAATGGCCAAAGAAAATAAGTCTAGTTATTAGACCAAAAATATCAAATTTGTGCTTAAAACAAGCAACAAAAATGATCTGCCAACACTTAATTCAGGAAAAAAGTCTTACCCCATTGGCAGTTTTTTTTTTGCATGTTTTAAGCACAAATTCACTTCAATGGATTATTTTTTGTCTTAAAGCTCGATTTTGAAAATGCATAGTGATTTAAGAATATTTAGATATTTGTACTAAAAACAAGACAAAATTAACCAAGAGGTAACCAAGTAAGTCATTTTTTGCAGTAAACCCAAAACAATAAACCAAAACAATAAAAAAAGAAACCTTAAAAAAAAAAAAAAAAACGTTTTGTCCCCATTTTTTTATTCATTGAAAACAACAAATGAGATTTTAATGATATTTTGACTCTTAAACTAGGAAATGTCCCTGGTTTTCATTTAAAAAATCTGGTCAACTTACTGTACTACGACTTAAAGTAAAAAAAAACTATTAATCTTAAGGAGACAATAATATGAGAAGTGCTATACAAAGTTACTTTAAGCTTAGAAAGCTTTCTTAAAAAATTTACCTGCTTAAGCCAGGCACGCACTACAGGACTATCGGACCCAATTTACACAGATTTTTCCCTCCAGAGAAATGGGTACTGGACCTTGGTTCCGATGTTTGGCTTAGATTGTCATGTAATGTGTGAAATTTACAGATCAAATCTTACACCAAGCAAAGCACTTACAAGCAAATCAGGCCAGTCCAATAATATCAAACATATTTTATACTTTTTAACCGATTTTTTTATTGGGATGATTACTTCAGTACTGTCAAAATAGCCACTGCAATAACAATAAGAGATGGAGGTGAATGACAGACCTTTAGAAATTGCAACCACGAAACAAGCTGCTTTACTTATCCGTCAGACAGTGGAGACGGAGAAAATGTTTGTGGAAATGTGGAAACAACATGACTACCTGAATAACACGTCAGTGAAAACAACATGATCATTGCCTCAAAAGCAAGAGCTGAGGAGAAATAATTGTCCCGGTAGTGTACTAGCTAGTGAATGAAAACATTAAAAATACCCTTGAGGTGACGTGAACCGTTCTCTCTGACACGATAACCTTAATAATACCCTGTAGTGTGTGATGCAGAATGATTTTCAGGATTCTCAAGACACACATAAAGAAAAGTCCACGTACATTAACTCAGTTTTGTGAATCTCAGCAATCCTTCTCTCCAGCTTCTCAGAGTGCTTTGGGAAGAACTGGAACTTGGAGCTGTAACCTTCCGGATGCTTCCCTGGGTCATAGTCTCCAATCTCAGCTATGAAGCAATTACAAATAATCATCATGCAATCTTACAAATATAATAGTATACATAATGTATGTATGATCTGCTTGTACATACGTCACAGAAACAAACACATTTGCATAAGGTAGCTGTGGCTTTGATCTTAACCAGGTGTGTGGAGATCCAGAGTGCACCTGGCCTTCTGCTTTACCTTGTAAGATGTACGCCGCCAACATGGCTGCATCAGATGTTTTACAGAGGAGACGACCGTGGTACAGATCTCTCTTGATCTGCAGGAAGACAAGATACCTGCAACCAGAACATAATTTTTTTGTCCTATTACTTGTTAATTGATTAATAAAAGTACGGCATATTTTTCTGTAATATACATATATGAATTTACTCGCATCTTTGCTGACATTTACAAAGATCATTTATTCATAAATCAGTCTGCTACCTGAGCAATGTGTCTCATCTGGTACTCATCTAGTTGGTTCCTCTCACCTTCAGCGCAACAGATGTCTCAGGTGTAAAAATGACACGCTTGTCTTTAACTTCTCAAAGTAGGCCAGCCCAGCTACAGCTAATAGCTTTTCACTTAAGAGGTCATAAAAGCTAAAAATGCAATTATGTTCCTTGAATTCTCTGGGTGACAGCACCAAAATGGCTATTTTTGTAGACACCAGTCAATTTCTGGCCTAGATATCGGTTTCCTTGTACTTGCCATTTATGGAAACACATTATACATATCACTGCAGGAGCAGCTAACGGAAACATTGAGTTTAAATAGGGCTGTCAAAAGATTAATCGCGATTAATCGCATACAAAATAAAAGTTTTTGCATAATATATTTGCATGTGTATTGTGTGTTATAATTATGTATATATAAACACACACATACATTTAAGAAATTTAAGAAAAGTTATTTATGTATATATATTAAATTTTTTATATAAAATAAAATATATTAACATCTAAATATATATATAAATGTTTCTTAAATACATACATGCATATGTGTACATTAAAATATACAAAATAATTACACACAGTGCACACACATTATGCAAAAACTTTTATTTTGTATTTTGTATATTAATCTTTTGACATCCCTAGTTTAAATGCTTGTTTCTGCTCTGTGGAATACACACAGTAAACAATAATGATGTGAATAATGTGAAGTTTGGGGAAGTACACGTAAAAAAGTCCTAATTTGTTCAAATGTGTATTCATTTGGCAACCAATTAGTTACTTTTGAGATATTAATATGTACACTTGATGTACTAATAAGAAGTATTTTGCTGCAAAGCTGTACTTTTTTTACAGCCCCAGTTACGGTTGGGGATTATTTCTTCAATTTTTCTGACAGTAAAGAAAAAAAAATGCTATGGTAAAAGGAACATATTTGGTCGGAGCATTTATACTGTATATGAAAATTACTGTAAGTATGGGGGGACTTAAGAGTTTTTACATTTTAAATTTGTATTATGATTTTTCAAATTGGAGCTGTGCATCTAATAGATCATTTAAAAAATGTATAAATAATTGAAAGCACAGAAAGAGAATATCTTAAAATTGTACAGCAATAAATGAGATGAGAGGCATATTCCGTATTTTCTCAATGATGTTCACTTCTTTCTAATAATTCCTCTACTTACAGTAACATCTACTTGTAAATCCCTCATTAGTCTTCCTTTTTGCCAATTCTCTCCACCACCTGCCTCTCTCTCTCTCTCTCTCTCTCTCTCTCTCTCTCTCTCTCTCTCTCTCTCTCTCTCTCTCTCTCTCTCTCAATTCTGTGTTCATACTTGTTTCACTCTCCACACCTCTTCCCTCCTTATAATCTCACTCCTCTCACCATTATTTATTACTTTGTGTTGCCCACAAGCGTTTCATTTCTCAGTACAGTAAACACACATCAATCTACAGCTGAAAAAACAGACTTGTAAACCACTCGTGCATCATGCTCAAACACAACAAACACATGCACACAACATCACTGAAGTTGGCCCTTCATTGGGTTATTAAAGCCGATCACATTATAAGGAGTTTTTGGGTGACCTCGTTGCAGTCTGCATCAAAGCGGATGAAAGAAAAGCACTATTTTGCCAGCCAAGACTTTGGTAGCTAGAGGCTAATCATGTATCATTTACAGGAATCTGTAGGAAGTCATTGACCATATATCTTCCCTCAGCACAAAAGCGTAGAGAGGGAGTTTTTTTTTTTAAATTGTAAACCAATAAAACAGGGGAGAATGGATGAGGCACTTGCATATTTTTAAAGCGATCCTTTTAACTTTAGTGAGCAAATTTCGGGAAGACTCAGCAAGACTCGCACGTATCTTCCAAGTAGGGTGGCCATTCGTGCCAGTTCCGCCGGACACGTCCCGAACATGTTTTCGGGTTCGTTCTCCGGAAGTCGCGTTGGTCGACCGCATACGTCATCAAGGTTTAATATTTTGGGATTTAATTTCAGAAAAGCAACCGTTACATTTCAAGGTAAGAATGAAACTACTATGATTAAAAGTCTTAAAAGATATAAATCTTAATTTTCTAATGTATTTTAACTGAAATGTGAGAACCTCGATGACGTATGCGGTCGAAGCAACGCGACTTCCGGAGAACGAACCCGAAAACATGTTCGGGACATGTCTGGCGGAACTGGCACGAATGGCTACCCTACTTCCAAGTGCTGGAAAATCGAACAAACAGCGTACTGCTTTCAGTGCTGCATACTCATGTAAGAGCACTCAGTTTGTTTAATTATAAAGACGCAGTCTAGTGGACATTTAACCGCCTTTGGGGATACAGTCTGTTCTTGCTTGAAGCACTGGTTTATTTATGTCAGATTTTGGTCTATGTAAGGAGTGCAGTTTCTCAAAGAACCAGCAGCGACTGCAAAGTCGGCTATTTATCAAATGCTGCTATTATGACCTGTTGCCACTTTGTTTACAACACTTTATCAAGTGTGAGGTTTATTCAGACAATTTTTCATTAATATTTATGTGTTGTGTGGCAATGTTTTATAAGTCAATGGCAGTTCACAGTGACTGATATGTCAGACTCAACAAAGGGCAAAATTCCTTCTCCTGTACTGTATGTCCTATAAAATAAGATTTGAAATATAAGTTATGCTATGATATGGGGTTTGAATGACATGATGGTGGAGAAATAATGACAGATTTTCTATTTTTCACATTTAATATTTCTTTAGCCCAGAAACTGAGCCAGCGTCGCTTTATCAAGATGTTATAATGTGACTTAAGTCCCTTCACAATGTCAGTTCATACCTGGTGATCTCCTCCCTAAGAGCAGCAGGGTCTGGTGGATAAAACTTCACCCGTAGACACATTGTGAATGGAGGTTGTGCTGTGAGATCAGATCAACATTTCACTTTTAACATTTAAAGCAAGATATTTACTGTATGCCAAATGCAACTTTACAATTCACTTAATACTATATCTGTCAGACACTTTCAAGTTTGTGTTCCCTGGGAATCGTCCCTGCATGGGAAACACAGATGGAATAGCATTGCATTAGCAGTTCAAAAGGTCATCGGTTCGATTCACAGGGAACACACATATTGATAATAAAGTATAGCTTGAATGCACTATAAGTCACTTTTGATATAATACAGAAATGTACAGTAAATGGAGAAATTATCAAACCCGTGACATTTGCGCTTTGAGCTATAGGAACACTACGTCTACAAATGATGATTCTGCTTCACAACAGTTATCTTAGTGATGAATTATGTAATTACTCCATTATGGTAACCAACATACTATAAATAAGATCTGATACTTACATTTCATTTGCTTAGCAATTGATTTGGTAAACTCCAGCCAGTGCTAAAACAAGAAGTGAGATATTTTCAGTGCTAAGACCACGTTCATACACACAAGCACATTCACATTGACTAAGCACATGAACACACACATATTACATCTATTTTTCATCTAACACATAATTAAACTGAAGCAGGTGGCTAGTGTGGGTAGATACAGAGATTTCAATATCTGTGTGAGATGGGGGAAGGATGGATGTATTAATCATTTCATACAGTATCTTACTCTCTTCTCAGGAGCTAAACGCTTATCATCAGCGGCACAGCGAGATTTTATCACCTCTTTTGTGTGTGATCACAGATCAGACAAATAAGCCAAGCTAAACAATTGCATTTGTGAAAGATAAATATTTGGTCATGATGCTAATGTCTGGAGAAAGCATTAATTGAACTCTTAAACTGGATTCAGTTTCACACTGTATTGATCTGAAAGTTTTTGGTCAATATTTTCCTATCCACCCTAATCCATTGTATATTTTGCCAACTAAGAATAATCTGAAGGGAATTGTGGGCTGGTTTGTCCCAGGATGTCGTCAACACAGGCTAGCATCTTTAGATGCCCTCATTATTATTTATGTCACTCAACGCGAGAGGCTCCCAAAGGAGGTCAGTGAAAAAGAGACATGACGTAAGTCAGGAGTATGTGTGTAAAAGCCTCTGTTCTGTCAGCCTAGCAGTTAACTGACACAGATTAGCACAGATGTAAAATTCTAGAAAGATCTGTATTTTCCAATATGAATACATTATTTAATGTTTTTTAATGCAAATAAAGAATGAAAATTAATAAACTTTTTACAACATGAATGTTCCCACTTTGGTAAAAGTTTTCAAATTTTTATTGTTGTTTAAAGGCACATTCCACCTTTTTGAAAATATGCTTATTTTCCAGCTCCCCTAGAGTTAAACATTTGATTCTTACCGTTTTGAAATCCATTCAGCCGATATCCGGGTCTGGCGCTGGCGCTTTTAGCATAGCTTAGCATAATCCATTGAATCTGATTAGACCATTAGCATCCCGCTAAAAAATAACTAAAGAGTTTCATTATTTTTCCTAGTTAAAACTTGACTCTTCTGCAGTTACATCGTGTACTAAGACCGACAGAAAATTAAAAGTTGCGACTTTCTTGGCAGACATGGCTAGGAACTATAAATAGAAAAAATATTGAAACTCTTTGGTTATTTTTTTGCGCAATGCTAATCACCTAATTAGATACAATGGATTATGCTAAGCTATGCTAAAAGTGCCAGACCCGGAGATCAGCTGAATGGATTTCAAAATGGTAAGAATCAAATGTTTAACTCTAGGGGAGCTGGAAATGAGCACATTTAAAAAAATTTACCTTTAAAGGTATATGTGGTGAGATAAACCATCAACAAATTCATCATTCAACACCATTGCTGAGTAGTTTATCCATAATATTTGAGTTTTTCAAAGACATCTCATTCCCACGGTTTAAAATTGCCCTGATTTGCTACGTCACACACAAACATAACCAATCACATCATCGCATTTGAACACACACATGCTGAACTCACGTGCAATGTGTAATAGTCTAACCTGCTAACATCGGCACTAAAAACAGTGAGTGCTGCAAACCAGCAGTTCACCTCTGCATTGTGAAACTTGACAATTTTGTGTCGGAAACTACAGAAATTAGCATCTATTTACACGTACGAAGGACTAATTTGCATATTCATTTATATGGTCCGAGCTTTGCGGTTGAGTAGAGGTTGCAGAGTAATTTGCATATTCATAGATCCATGCAAACTAAATGAGATAATTACATTCAAGCAGTTTTAAAGCATGTAAAAACACTGTCACAAGAAACTTTTACATATGCTATTATGATAATTAAAGATTAGATTTAAGTGATAAAATTATTAGCCACAGGGAGATTTTTGGGTGACCTTTTTCTATAAATAAAAACAGTGACCATTTAAAACCATATGTTGTGACCTGCTATCAACCAAAAAATACAATAAAATGTCCGTATAGAGCAATTGTAACAATAAGTAGCTGAATTACAATGGCAATATTTTCTTTTTCTTTTTTTTAAGCACCACGTTTGGCCCCCATTTCACTGGTTCACAACACGTCACAGCCAAGGGCAAACATCTCTGCCCTTACATGATTTACTCATATGATTTACAGAGCTGTCCTTCTAGAAGGTTCATTTCATCTTTCAAAGCCTCTGTCTCTCTTTTTGACAATCTGTGATTACTTCAGATTGACCCTGGAAAAAAAACCCGTTCAAATGCAGCCCACCTACAACATGGTTGAATTCTTTATATTAAGCATAACAACCAATATACTTTAAGAAATGAAATTCAGTGTGCTTACAGATGTGGGATATTCTCCTAATAAAAAATGTATAGCGGTGGATATAAAATAGAGATGATGAATTGGTGTTCTTGGACGGTTTGACACTCACCCGTTGTTTATCTGGATCCACGTATCTGATGCCAAAATAGTCCTTCTCCAGCAGGTTTAGATGGTGGCAAATAAGGTCAAACAGATACTGGCCTTTGGCATCCCTCTGAAAGAAATAATAAAAAAATTCGAATCATTCAATAGGTGAAGTTTTTTTCAAAGGGATCATGAATGTTAAGATAAGAGGAATCAGGAAACAGTATCTCAATGTGACGGATCAGGAATCATATAAGCATCGCCCATGACCTGGAGTATATACTTTATGGTTGATTTAAAGGGGACATATCATGAAAATCTTTAAGTGCTATAATTGGGTCCCCAGTGCTTCTATCCACCTAGAAAATGTATAAAAAATATCAACTCCATAACTTAGTTTTGGTAAACATTCTCTGCAAGCATGTAAAAAATAGCTTCTTGAGATTTGGCTCTTCTTGTGATGTCAGAAGGGGATAATACCACCCTTTAATCTGCATTATCCAACCATGGCACTGCCATTTAGTGCAGAGATCAACTCATTTGCATTTAAAATGACACACCCAAAACAGCACATTTTTGCTCATGCCTACAAAGTGGCAATTTTAACATGATATAATAAATTATCTATATGGTATTTTAAGCTTGAACTTCACATACATACTCTGGGGACACCAAAGATTTATTTGACATCTTAAAAAAGTCTCATGAAATGGCCCCTTTAACAAGTATTTGCCAAGACTAAGCTGCAGGTACAATCTTACTAACCCAAACTGTTCCTCAACAGTTTAATACACTTCTTTGTAATAAGAAAAAAATGACTGAGAAGAAGAAATGAGATTCTATAAACCTGCACAAGTCACTTTTCTCTCTCAGCCCACCTCTTTTATCACATTCATTTGCATTTATAATCCATTTTCCCTCCACAAAAAAAGAAACAATATCATCACAATTCTTTCAGTTTGTTTTTTGTTTTAGAGATTTTAAGTCTTTCAACCGTCTCACGCTTTAATAAAAAAACGCAGCACACGTATTACATACTGAAGCTTGACTAAATTAATATTTTGTTCAATAAATCAAAAAGAAAGGTGAACCTTTTCTTTCTCTGTAACTGCTGTACCAGTCAGGAGGAGGCATACTGTACATCTCAATCAGTCATACTATACGTCTCATTCATAAAAGTGTTCACTTAATGAGGTCATCCAGCAGACAGGCAACACATGCTGCCAAATTGAGCTTTCCAGGCCATTACGTGCAGTATTAAGAAGTCACAAAGGTCAAACACAAAATCCAACATTTTCATCGTTCTTAATTAAAAATCCCTGCCATTTGAACTTACAGTAATAATGGTGTTTCTGTGTGGCAATTTTTTTTAAGATTGTGGTGTGTATACCTTCACAAATAATTTAAAGGTTTTAAAGTGGGCGTCAGACACAGATTTACCATATGGCACTAACCTTACCCCGTAAGAATCTTGTTCTCTATGTCTCTCACACACATTCAAACATAATGGTATGAAAAACACTCCAGGAGGAGACTTATACTATATTCTGTACTTATAAAAACCACTTCTCTCAAGTTCTACCAGAAAGACTCGAAGATAGGTTAAGACTTGACATATGAGTTTATTTAACAGTAGTTAGCAACCAAGGTTAGAATGTAACACAGTATAGTTCTTTGGCGTAGGCCCCGACCATAGTTCAAATCCGGGGGTCACGGATTCTTGCGGTTCCTGTCTGAAGATGAAGACGGGCCAGAATCTAATCCCCCTTGAGTATGGACGGAACCGACCTGGTGATGGTGGTAGGGAGGGTGGGTTGTTAATGCTGGCATCAGTATCTGCGAACGCAAAGACAGGTGAGTACGAGGCTTATATACTCTCAGTATCAGGGGTGATTGATTGCGCCTTGTGACATGAATGACGTAACATTCGAGTTTCCTGGTAGAACTTACGCTACGCTACGCTAAAGCTACCATTTCTACCAGAAAGACTCGAAGATAGGTTAAGACTTGACATATGAGTTTATTTAACAGTAGTTAGCAACCAAGGTTAGAATGTAACACAGTATAGTTCTTTGGCGTAGGCCCCGACCATAGTTCAAATCCGGGGGTCACGGATTCTTGCGGTTCCTGTCTGAAGATGAAGACGGGCCAGAATCTAATCCCCAAAAATTGATCGCAATGATCGGTACCCACCAGTGTTTCTTTGAGGTTCCTGAAACAGATAAGAGAAATTGTTATCTACTGACATTGAAGGATGCCATAAGAGGCCATGGGATTACCGCTTAGGCCATAGAAGGCAGCGATATGCCCCAGAGAGATAGGCTGGAGAGATAGGCCGCATGGGCCGTAGAAGGCAACGATATGCCTAGTGGGAAAAAGCCACATAGGCTTTAGAAGGCAACGATATGCCAGACAGAGATAGGCCGCACAGGCCACAGAAGGCAACGATATGCCTAATGGGAAAATGCCGCGTAGGCTTTAGAAGGCAACGATATGCCAGACAGAGATAGGCCGCGTAGGCCATAGAAAGCAACGATATGCCTAGTGAGAAAAGGCCACGTAGGCCTTTGGAAGGCAACGATATGCCAGAGAAATAGGCCGCGTAGGCCATAGAAGGCAACGATATGCCAGATAGAGATAGGCCGCGTAGGCCATAGAAGGCAACGATATGCCGAGTGAGAAAGGCCGCATGGCCATAGAAGGCAACGATATGCCGTGTTGAGAGAGGCTGTGTAGGCCATGAAGGGCAAAGATATGCCAGGGTTAGATAGGCCGCATAGGCCGTGGAAGGCAACGATATGCCCAGTAGGAAAAGCCAACAGGTTAGCTTGCAATAAGATTCACCACCACCAGTATTGACAAAAGGTACATACCATTAACGTGTCCGTAAATGTCAATCATAATATCAGCAGTAGAGGATATCCGTAGAAGGATGCCACGTTAGGCTTGATAGCAGAGAGGCCGCGAAGGCCACAGAAAGCAACGTTATGCCAGAGTGAGGAATGATATAAATGGCAAGGGCCATGATTTAGCATGGTTAAATACACCACCACCACCAGTAGTTTGCTTAAACATACCTTGATTATTGCTTGCCATTATTGAATTGAATGTCATAGTGTTTTCCTGCATACGGTGAAATTAGGAGCGCGGCTCCTGATGAAGAGAGACAATTTATGTATGCATGCTTTTATATTGTCATTATAAAAGTAGGGAGAAGATTAGAGGTTACAAACGATCTGACTGATGCTAAAGATTGCACGGTGTCACTGTTGTGTCTTGCGTTTCCCCTGTCTTGTACTCTTTATTTGAAGTTCTTTAATGTCATCCATGTCTGTAGTTCGTTGGTCCTTGTTCTAGATTGTTTCCCAGGTGTGTCTTGATATCTTGTTTACCCACATGAATACAGTCCTTGTGTTTCAGTTGTCCTTTCTTGAGTATAGTTTGCGGTCATCACTTTTTGGTCCTGTATTCTGGTCGTCATTCTGGTTCTGCTTTGTGGACTTTTGGGTTTTTAAGAAATAAACCATTGCATTTGGATCCGTTGCCTTGTCTTGCTTGCTTCGCCATGACACACAGATGATTATATAAAATTCTCCGTTTACGATATAAATTAAGAACCCCCAAAAACTGAGGAGCGGTATCAGTAGGGTTGTGCAGTTGATAGATGGACGTGCTCCGAAAGTAATAGCCATCTAGATGAAAGTTTACAGCTTAAACTTTGACTAACCATAATAGCATGATTAAACGTGACAGTTTTGTGCTAACAGTCTTACATGATATGCACTTAAGAAGTTCTGAATTATTTGTTTAATGAAGATCCTACGCCACGCTGTCAATCTAGAAACGATCGAAGACCGCACCATACACGACTGCGGACGTGAAACGTGACGACCTGCGTGCACGCGGCAAGTGTGCACGGCCCAGTGCTAACGAAAGCCAATTCTTGTACATGTAGCAATTATGCATGTTCAAATCCTTGCAGCCGTATGCGATTAGAGTTCCTGGAAGTCGATAAAGAGCCCTGATGGTAATGCAGGCACTGAAATAAAGCACTTATAGAACTGCATATCCATAGTCTGTGTAAAAACATGTATATAGTTTAAAAATAGCTTGCTTCATGTAAGCAGCCGCGCTGTTATGATGTTCTAAATCCTAGCAGCCGGTGTAATGTGGTTGTATGTAAAGTTGATGCAGGTTTCGCTATTTTCTTGAGGATGCAGAGTAAGAAGATTGTACGCTTCTAATTCCAGACAAAGTTCCTTGTAAAGTTATCATTTAGAATTATAACTGCATAATTTTTGGCTTTCCCAGAAGAAAGATTTCCATCGTAAAACAATCATCACGATTTCTATGATCGTGGCTCTTCGTCGGTGGTACAGTGTCGTATGGTGGGAGAAGTTCAAAGACGGACGTTTTCCTGGTCTTGCGTCCGAGATAGCCTACAATAGTTTTCTGACAGTGTCAGAAATTCAGCATGATCACCGCACAATGCGTTTGCTGCTACAATCTTGTCAGAGTGCAAAAATCCTGTGGTATATGTCAGATTTTAAAAGAAACATTGAATTAAATTAGAAACAAGTTATTTCAAATGCATTCCAATTCTCCAGTCATGTTGGAATTCATTAAAACAGCATATGACGATTAGAATTAAATAGTTGAAACACATAAGATAATCGAACACCATATTTGAACATAACACCACTCAAATAAATATTTAGACATAATTTCCATTGGGATCCATGTTAAAATGAGAAGGAATTGTGTTTGTATTCTGAATAGCTGGTGGCACCACCATTTCGGGAGAAACATACGTTGCCTACGTTCAACAGCACTTTAAATAGGAATTACGTGCTGTGATTTAAAGCTAGCAGTCACATTACATCTTCAAACCAGTATCCAGGCCGCTGTAGCCTACACATGCGCATATTCTGTGTGCCTGCGTCACAAACAAAGCACGATGCGCTTAATGGCTTAAACTGATGCAACCTGTTGTATTCTTGAAGAGGCAAGGCGCACGTTTTTCAACTTTAAGTGAGGTCTACTGCATAACAAACAAACTCAACATGAGGGTTAACAGGCTCAACTTTTGTTGAGACATCCGCAGAATGCACACCGACCAAAACAACGGCAAGCCCTCAGAAATAACACGTTTTAATTGTATTAAATACACCACACAACCTCAGCTCCGTCTCCATATTGCGCTGTAAGACGTGGTCATTGCCATCTTTCGGTTGTAAAAGCATGTAATATGCACTGTCAGCCAATCCAGTATAATGAATAAGAGAGCTTACCTTAGGAGAAAATAATCCAGATAAATAGATGAGATGTTCAATGCGACCGAGCTCGGATAAGAAGTTGACTGAGATCTGGAATAAAGTCTCATTTGAAAAGTACAATTAAAAGTTGATGCATTCGTACTTTATACATGTGCATAACTAACTGAAGATCTTAAAGCACAAAGCTTTAGATGGAAACATTTATGCTGAACCCCGTGCTCAATAAAATTGACACTATGCATTACTGTTGCCATTCGACCACACACACTTACGATTTGCTCAGCAACGAAATGTGTGCTTGAAAACTTTACGCTGTATGACCAGGATTTATTCTCCAATGATATATTAATGGTGTGTCCTACCATGAGATTTAAAGTTCGTAAAATAGCGTATCCCCGTATCCTTAAAGTCTGTAATTAGGGTCAGGTGAGTGAAGATCTAACGTAAATATTTGCATTTGATATGAACAGTTTGCATGAATAACTGTCAGGCATTAAGCAACTTGCGTTGTAGTACCGTAGCAGGTATAGGACGTTGCAAGAACCTGTTACATGAATAAATGGTACCTAATGGTGCGTTCCAGGCAGGTTTTTAAACCCGTGAGTTACGACTTCAAAACCACGACTCACGACCTTATGCGTTCCAGGCAGCCCGTAACTCGTGTTTTTACAACCTTCTACCGGTGAAAGTGCACTGGAACGGCAGTCAAACCCGTGACTTCCCACCCGTGAACTCGTACTAGATCGATGTACTCCCAGTTCAGAGTCGTGAGTCGTGGTTTTGAACTCGTGAGTTACGGGTTACCGGTTGCCTGGAACGCAGCATTATATTATTGATGTTTAAGGGAAACACTGAAAGGGACAGTTCAGATGAAGCTCGTATACTTTGCGCACTCCTTATGAAACACGCGAACATTAGACCGCGTCATTCGTCTGTTTGCAGCATGTCATGCATTGCATACACGCCGTATTTAATGTGCGAAATTTTCGCGAGCAATAGCCGTTCATCCAAGTAAGTGATGGGCAGTCCGGCTCTTTCCATTGATTCGGCTCTTTCGGCTCAAGCTCCTGCTCTACATTTTAGTGATGGCAGTCCGGCTCTTTTCGTAGATTCGGCTCTTCTGGCTCGGCTCCCGTAGAGGAGCCGGCTCCCCGGCATGTGTCTGAAGATTCGGCTCTGCTCGTTCGCTACAAAGAATCGGCTCTTAGAGCCGGCGTTCGCGAACGACCCATCACTAATCCAAGTCGATTTCATGTCTTTGCTTCACAAAACATTCGCGTACGGTTTAAAACCAATAATAAGCGGAGCATTTGGTATTGTGTATGAGAGACAAAGATCCTGTGATGAGGAAGATATCAATCTTCGGCATTCTTCCAAACCCGTGCGGGTGCAGCGCTTCGCCAATCAATGATGATTAGTGACATCTGCTGCGGGCGTTCAGAGTGTGCGGCAGTCAATATTATGGATACACTTTACAGATCATCCAAATGTTCTTGCACTGTTCATAAAAAGGAAACGGCCTGTGGTATCCTTTCCTGTGTACTGCAGGGTTACACGCTTTTAAAGAAGCTTGCAGACTTCCTTTTTAAGTCTTTAACCTTCTGTGAGAGCTCCTCGCGATGGTGCATGTGAAACGAAACGAGAAAATCCCAGGAAAACAGTACGAATGCCCGATAAAATCACTCAACATTTGAATCGGCGTGTTACAACAGGTCACTAACACTTTAGTGTACATATGCACTGAACATCGAGCTTGTAAATGCTGGCATCAGTATCTGCGAACGCAAAGACAGGTGAGTACGAGGCTTATATACTCTCAGTATCAGGGGTGATTGATTGCGCCTTGTGACATGAATGACGTAACATTCGAGTTTCCTGGTAGAACTTACGCTACGCTACGCTAAAGCTACCATTTCTCTGCATAACAATCAAGAATATCATTCAGCGTCAAAACTTTTAGCAGTCTAATTTGGGTTGCCAAGCAGATGGAGGGCAGTGGACCGTGAGCGCATGCGTCTGGCTGATGCCAAACAGAACATTCTGTGGGCGTTTAGAGACGGCTGATAGTTGTACTGTATAACACACAACCTTCACACGGGAGACTTTGCCAGTAAAGCTGCCAAAGGGGCTGAAAGAGGAGAAATAGGTTGCCCCTTTTGCGAGCAGGTCAGATCACCCTAAGAACTTTTATAGAAACATTTATAGACCAGAAAAGATTGCAACCTACACCATTTGCTTCTATATATGTCAGGCTATGGTCAGCCTATCTCTGCCATTAGAACAGCCCTCGGTCAAATGCAGCTATAGGTGGTCATGACAGAAGACTCTGGGGTTGAGTCTGAGGCAAAATGTGGGCTGTAATATTCACACAGCTCAGGGGGAAATGCTTGTCAGTAGTCAGACAAAGGCCCAGGGGATTATGGGAGAGCACGAACCCCTGTCACTTCCAAGCAGGTTCCAAACCGAAGGCTGTAATTTATGATGACATGCTTGCTTACTAGAGCAGGGCTAAAACAGGCAAAAACACAAACTAGCACACCACATCCCTTCACTCAGTCCTGCAACACAATTTAGTTTCAAACTGAATGTGCGAAGTATACACATTAGTCATCCTCCATGCTTTTGATAGATTTATGTTCTCACTTTCAATTATAGCGTCTCTGGAGTAAGCCACCAAAACGATTTTCAAATAATGACACTTTCCCCCACATGCATTTAATAGAGGATACACAGAGACATCTATTCAAGCACATATTTATACACAGTGGAGATGGAGGTACACATCTATTCATCATTTAACTGAGACAATGGACAATGCTCATTCTTTACAAGGGTAAACAGCCACTTAGCCAGAGATAACGGAAAAGTAAAATCATTTATCTTTTATAATGAGAAGACTGCATTGAACAGTATGCTTTAGTTGATATTACAGTATGTAGCAAATATCCACCATGAAACAGTTTGGAAATATCATGTGTATATTTTTAAGAGATTTAAATGAACTGTTTTATTTGTATTAATTTTAATGAATATATCTTTAAGGTTAACTAATAAATAATAACAATGCGTTCAGTAAGCTGTATATGATAGGAAATATACAGTATATACAGTACTGTGCAAAAGTCTTTGGCCACCATGCCAAAATTATATTTGTTGTTTTTGCAATGTTATAGTGATCATATATAATTCTTTTTCAGTCTCTTTAATATAATACATCCAGAAAATACAGGAAATGTGTATATAGTATTAAAAACTGTATAAAATGTAAACTGGTGTGTCAAGTTTTTAGGGTAAACTCCCCTTCCACTTGAGCAATAGAAGGAAACTGCAGGATCTAAATAAAATTAAATCCAATTTTTTTTTTCATTCTGGTCAAAAATGCTCAAGATGTGTTTAGTGCCAAGAGAGGTCCCACTAAACACAGACATTTAGTCCTGAAAATTAAATTTTTTGTACATATTGCCTGTATTTTCTGTTTGTATCTTAATAAAATAGATTGAAAAATAAATATGGATTGACATTAAAACTTCTAAAACAACAAGTCTGGTGATGGTGGTATAAGACTTTTGCATAGTACTGTATATAAATAATTTCTGCAAAAGCATTTTTTTTCCATTCATTTTGTCCTCTTTCATTCCACCTGGCTGAACTGTTTCTTGTGAAACAATCTCTAATTTCAGGATTTGTTTGACAAATAATATAAAGCTTATAATAAAGCTTGATGATCTTATGATAATGAGATTTTTCTAAATTAAACTACTATAATGTTGTCACCCCAGTTTAGAATGATGGACAAACTGTTGAGAAGACAAAACATGCATTGTGGGTTGAATGGGTTAATTTACAAAACCCTGGCACTGATGTTAAACATATTCAATTACAGCTAAAACAACTATTGTAAACACTTTGATTAATGTCTTTCATAACATAAAAAAGTAAATGTGGGCCACTTGCAGTCTAGCAGGATATATATCACTGTATTTCATTTTGTCTGTTTCTTTCCATTGGTCAGCAGACCAAATTAATCTTTTAAATAGTTTCTGTGCTTCTGCAAAAGTACTAATAAAAAATCTGTTTGTGAGAGTTAGGTTAGTGTTTGTATGTGCCTGTGAAGCCGTGGCTCTTGTCCAGAGGATTTTTGTTATGTGGAGTTCCATTAGTTTACTGGCTGTTGGGGAAGCACATAATATCAGTGGCAATGTATCAGACTTAAAGAGCACCTACTTCATTGC
Source organism: Paramisgurnus dabryanus (assembly GCF_030506205.2). NCBI lineage: Eukaryota > Metazoa > Chordata > Actinopteri > Cypriniformes > Cobitidae > Paramisgurnus > Paramisgurnus dabryanus. The sequence goes on along the minus strand of NC_133345.1, from coordinate 21,206,021 downwards.
TAAAAAACAACGTTATTTTGTGTATTTGGTATAATACAATGTGTTCGCATGGTTTATGGTTAAAAAAACACATTATTTTCCACATACTGTACATTTTTGTAGCTCCAGATTTCACTCTCTTCCTGAAACGCATGGATTTGAAGCTCTGTGTCCCTGATTGGCCAGCTAATCTGTACGATGTGATTGGTCTGAATACCTCTGACATCAGCCAGAAATGTGACGCTCCTTACCATGTTTGTAAGATTCGGTTGCTAACAGGAGTTAACTTACAGGCTGTGAGTCCAGAGCGGGACGAATTATGATAATGTCGGTCTTGCCTACATCACCAATCCCAGGAAGTAAACTGTTGCCAACAATCTGTGTGTTTGTTGTAGTCCAAAAAAAGGAGGCAATAACTCGCATCATCGTTTACATTGGGGTATGTACCTTTTGCATATCGTTAACGTGTACAAATACACACCTACACACCAAAGGAAACTTAAAAATGTGAATCGGACAAAAGGTGCTCTTTAAGAACAATTTCCAGTCTCACAGCCTTGGGCAAAACAAACAGACAGACAGACAGTGTATCTGCTTAGGTAGTTACCTAATAAAAATGTACAGGGCCTGAAAAAGCATTATCTGTAGTCAGCAAATAAATTAACCAGCATGTATTGATCTTAATGTCTCTAGGGTACTATACCAGCATGATAAATGCTAATTTAAGCTCATACAGGCACAGTAACTAAGGCCCAGAATGAACATAAGTGCACAAATGCAGAGAAAACAGTCAGCATGCATGTGTGTGTCTAAAGTGGCCCCAAAAGTATCTGAAACTAAGAAAACTTAGGTAACTCACAATGAGTGTACTGGTTTTACTAATAAATCAATAAGGAAACAGTGCTGCATTTCAGAACAGGAAGGTAAAAAAGCAGATTATGACATCATATCATCATATTATGACACCTCATATCAGGACGTTGTATGACATATCTCAGTGTCATAGCATCAATGCAAACCTGTAGATCTCAGTAAAAAGATGAACCACACACAATCCGAAATAAAGGTACAGTTTTCATCTTTTTAAGATGATATACCTTAGGGAATAATATTGTATGCCAAAACGTACAACATTTCAATGTGTTGTATACCCATAAAGGTACAAAAATGAACCTTTGAGGGTAGATCTACTACCCCAGTGAGTGAAAAGGTACAATTCTGTACCTTTTTTCGACAGTGCAAAAAGCAGTTAATACTAAACTCCAGAGCTGATGCTGATGCTGTTGCTCTTACACAGTAATAGTTTGTGATAAGGCATGCATGCACCTCCTTCATTAGTGCTGAGAAAAGCACAAAGTGACTTCTGAGTGGCAAAGCCAAAGCTCTGGTGAGATCTCAAGCTTCTGTTCAGCAACACTCCAGTTCCTCAAATGCATTGATCACAGCTCTGTGTAGACAGCCAGAAAGCCATCTGTCCACATCCGAGTGTCCACACAGCACCGCACCATCAGATAAACAGACTCCATGCAAATGAAGTTACACAAACATTAGAAATGTAGTCCAGTATACTCACTTTGATTTGTCACTGCTCTATAAGGCTTAAAACTGGGGCTGTTTTAAACTCTTGATTCTGATGGTAGCTGAATGTAATGTCAAAAGCTGATAACTATTCAAGATATGCTAAACAGCATTGACAGAAGACTCTCATTTCACAAAGTGCTACAACTCCCTAAAGCAGAGGAGACTGTGTCATGGTGCAAAAGCATAACACAGCAGGTAAGACTAAGCGTACCCAAACTAGGCCACTAAAACACACCGGATGAGAGTAGAAAGAAAGGGAAAAAGGATAAATCTACCCCAGAAATCAAAAGAAAGTGAGATTTAGATATGCAGCACCAATAACAAGGCTGGTGCATCCGAGGTCAGAACTGAAATATGAGAGAGATTAAATAAACCCCTAACTGTTACATCACAAGCTTTAAACAGTGATTAACTAGACACATGTATGATGTATGTCAATGTAATGTGATATGATATTTGTGACTGTATGAATTGATTGATACTGCAGGATTACTCTATATGATGCACCTGATCCATTCAGTACAGTAACGTATGGCATGCAATTCTAAAACAATGAATATCTACAAATCTATTAAAGTATATTACAGGCCAGACACATGTTGCATTCTTGTCAGCGGAGACCAGAGATTTCTTTAAAACAGAAGTAGCATATTTGTCTTCATTCAAGACAAATTTCAGCAAACAAGTCCAGTGAAATGGAATTAAGGCCTATGAAAGCCTGTTTTCCATGACTCTGTAAATCATTTATGGGCCTTGGATTGTGGATCCCTGGGACCTCCATTTCAGCTCTGACACACAGTATGGTACAACTCCTCTTAAGCCTGACTACACAGGGAACAAGTCTCAAGGGCCAAATAACTCTCTGCATTTTTATGGCTGAATTCACTAGTGGTAAGTGATCTCCACTACAGTTGGGAAACACAAGGGCAGGGGTACGGTAGAGCGACACAGTGGTATTTTACACCCTTGGGTATCACATGGTGGTGTGTCGTAGTGTTAAGTTCTAAACTGTTAGAAACAATTGTCATTATATGGTCCCATGCTGTCACTACGATGGTACGCTTATATCTACCATTTAGGTACAGATACTAATAATATGAACCTCTGAGTTTTCTAATACAGTCACCTCCATAAATATTGGAACAAAATCAAATTTTTGTGTTATTTTAGCAGTTTTACCAAAATGTATTCCACTTACACATATGTCACATAAGATTGGCTTAAAGTGCAGACTCTCAGCTTTACATACAGTGTATTAACATCTAAAGGGTTTTTGAATTGCAGCGTTTAATATGTAACTCCCCCTTTTTTAAACAGGTCAAAAGAAATGGAACAGTTGACTTAAAAGCTATCTTATGGACAGGAAATCTTACTGCCCCAGTGACAACTAAGGACTATTTTTGACCATTTTTTTCTGACAGAGTAGGTAGCTTTAGCCACTCTGCATGAACCTATAACTGCCTGTGATACATTGGTTTTGATATGAAACTTCAAACTAATAGCTAAGCAGATATTTTTAATGTAAAACTAATTTTTTTCCTATTCCACGTGTAAGTGACACTCCACTTTTTTTGAAAATATGCTCATTTTCCAGCACCCCTAAAGTTAAACATTTGATTTTTACAGTTTTGAAATCTATTCAGCTGATCTCCAGTTCTGGCAGTACGACTTTTAGCATAGCTTAGCATAATCCATTGAATCTGATTAGACCATTAGCATCACGCTAAAATAATAACCAAAGAGTTTGGATATTTTTCCTATTTAAAACTTGACTCTTCTGTAGTTACATTGTGTACTAAGAGCGACAGAAAATTAAAAGTTGCGATTTTCTTTGCATATTTGGCTAGGAACTATACTTTCATTCTGGCGTAATAATCAAGGACTTTTTTGTCGTACCTTGGCTGCAGCAAGCGCCCATATTACGCAGCTCTCAAAAATAGCTCCCTTGGTAACTTTCAATAGCAGGGGACTATTCTCGGGTGCTGCGTAATATCATTGCGCCTGCTGCAGCCATTAAAGTTGCATTTAATTTGGAATTTTTTTTGCATTTAAATTTAATTTTCCATTGGTCTTAGTACACGTCAAACTAAAGAAGAGTCAAGTTTTAAATGGGAAACATATATCGAAACTCTTTGTTTATTTTTTTTAGCGTGATGCTAATGGTCTAATCAGATTTAATGGATTATGCTAAGCTATGCTAAAAGTGGTAACACCAGACCCGGAGATCAGCTGAATGGATTCCCTAATGCGGCTTTCACATAGGATGCGGTGTGCGCTGCGCTCGCCGCTGGGTTCCGCGCAGCCAAGCGATTTGTGCTCTGATGGCCAGACCAAAGTAGGCGGGGTTTTCAATAAATTACTACAGTGTTTATATTTGCGTTAAGGAATACGATGAGGAATACAGAGACTGATGTTGCTCGTCTCCATTTCACGTAACTTTAAGCATACCTACAATAAGCTGCTTGACTTAAAACACACCTGACATGCCAACTTGAATTGCTATGTGTTTCCATGACACGGCTTTCCTTCCGATGTCTCTGTACTAGGAACATAAACCTGTATTATAAAGCTCTGAGAATCCCGAGTATAAGCTTTCGTCCATTTTGCTTGCGCTTTGCTCGGCGCAACAAAAAACCACCCTCACGCGGCGCAAGCCATTGAAATGAATGGGTTTCATAGCGCAGCGCACACCGCATCCTATGTGAAAGCCGCATTAGAAGTTCACAATGACTATCAACATACTGTTATGTTTAAGAACCCCCATAGTAATATGCCCACAACCAATGATGTGTTTGGTGTGTGTGGTGATGTTTTTTGAGCACATTTTAGTTCAGTTTGGTGATGCCAGCATTACAGAAATGACATACTGTTGCTTTAAGGACAATTACCCCCAAAGCTTTGTCAGCAAACGCAGTCAGTCTGCATTGCCCATAACATAAATTTAAGTGATAACATACAACAAGTCTAAGTGACACCCAGCATCTCCTCTCAGCAAAGTGCTACGGGTAAAATGATTTTTTTATATGTTCCCTCCTTTAACCTGACAGAAGGTGAGGAGAAATATTGAGGTGAAGAGACATTGCCAACACACACTGACCTTCATAGACATTTATAATGATGTGGTGCTATTTATGTATTTATGGTTGACTTCTTTCAGATACCTCATAAACCTCATATTGTACACTGAGGTTAAATGCCTTGCTCAAGGGCATAATGTTAATGGCTGGCGGGTTGACCCTGGTAATCATTCATTCACCAGCCCAAATCTTTATCCAATGTGCCATCACCCCACTAAATATACCACATATTTTATTTAAAGGTTACAAACCAGCTTGAGTTTCTTTCTTGCGATGAACACAAGAGCAGAAAATTCCTCAAGAGTGTTCATGCGGCAAGCAAACAAGGATGTTTCAGTGGGTGTTGTAAAGCTTTGGGAAGGTTATGATGTGTGGGAAGAGTGCACCTTATTGTACGTACATTTGCAAAGATGAGGAGGATCAGACAGACAAATACAGGAAATAGACAGACAGACAGACACAAAAAGTATCAGAATTGCGTTCATACATGGGAATAAACTATATTGTTTATAATGCATAACAGTTGTACTGGTGTCCGAGTATACAGCATTATTAAATACTGTAAATGATTATAAGTCATGAAGCAACAGCTGAGCATGTATTGCTTTAATATCTCTACATCTTATATTTTATGTCTTTTTTACCCAAGGCATACGAATGAGTATGAGATTCTTGTGAAATATTGCAATTCATCATGGCTGGGTCTGCATGGCAGGAAAAAGGGTATTAAAATAGCCATAGCTGCTCAATTGCTCTTAATTATGCAGAAGGAAGAGTGAGTCTCCTGCTTGGGCCACAGCAGGCAACAGAGACTGGTGACATGACTTGCCATCCATCACACAGCGACAGCTTCCATTATGAGTGCCCACGCTTACTGGATTGATCTTACACACACACACACACACACACACACACACACACACACACACACACACACAGCCAGAGGCTAACACAAGTCTATATGCCATGCAAAAAAAAAAACAATTGAGAATTTATGATAAAACTACAATTTCACCAATGCTCATGTGACTCACAGTGCGCAGCCATATTACCGTTTCACTTTCAGCCATTTGTCAATGCAATACATTCTCGGATGGTCTTATGCAACCTGTGCATAAGTCACCTTTGCTCTTTTATTAAACGGCCTAATACCAAAGCGATACAGAGTAATACCAACATGATCTCACGAGAACACGTGTGTATTTTTACACAAAGTGTGGTTGTACCACAGGTACATTGACTTAAGTTTTTATACACACTAAAATGTATAATATTGATGCACTGACAGGACTAATTTGTTATAACAGCTTTACAGACGTACAGATTTGTGCAAATTCCTATTCATAAATATTAAAATCGTGGGCATTGGCATTTATAATTCTTATTAATGACATGTTTTCAGTCGTATTTTCTGACTTATTTAAGACAGTTTACTTATTTACCTAATGAAATGTTCATGAGTTTATATAATATTAAACAAGACTACACTTTTAACCTTAAAATTAATAAAAAAAAAAATTTATTATCATATAATAAATATAATATAATCATTTAATATTTAGTTGCCATGACACAAAAAAGGTGTTTTCTCCTATGCAGTCTTCTCCTATGCAACAATAATTAAACCAAAACAAAATTTGTTAATTTTATTAATTTGCTTTAATCCACATCTTTAACTCATTCCCGAATCCCCGCCAGCCATTTATAAAAAAGTGGCCCGCCAGCATTTTTTGTGATTTTCACGAAAGTTTAACAAAATGCCTTCCAGAAAAAAAAATATAAATATATAAACATACAAATATATCAAATGAAAGAACAGATCCTCTGAAGATCAAAACATACACAGACTTTAAACTGTTGTTGAATTCGCTTTTGCTTCAGTTTTTTATAAATTGGGTAAAAGATTCGCTAGTGGATAATAGCGAAATTACGGATTACTGTAAAAACTCATCATGGAAGCGTCATTGGCAGGGAAATGATTTCTCTTAATTGACAAGATAACTCGTCAATGGCGGGAAAAGAGTTCAAATTCAGATTGCGAGGAGCAGATTCAAATTCAGCCCTTTACCCAAATCTCAAATTTATGAATTTAAAAAAATTAAAATTGCGCCTCAAGAAGCTTTACGATATCAAACGCTCCTTTGCATTTGCATTCTATGTCACAGATTTGCGACACTGCCATCGTTCAGTCAATGTACTTTTGAAATGTAAAAAAGCGCCTTCACAGAAGGAAGCCGCATTAACGTTTTCATGGATTAATAACTTTAATACTTCTCTATAGTCCAGAGAGGACAGCGGCTGCAACACATCGTCATTTTAACTACTTTTTGTACTGCTTTTCAAATTTCGCAATAAATAAATTATTGTGATTACACTTGTTTGTTTGTTTATGCCTTTTATTTCTAACAGTACATGATTTTAATAAACTGTTTTGGGTAGGTATAGGGTTAGGGCTGTACAGTATAAGCGGTGTAAATTATCTTTTAAATGTTTTTACTATTGTCACAAAAATGCTCTATATTTCAGTCTATTATGTTGCAGAACATAAAAAGAATACGTTATAAGTACAAATAAGTGTTTTTTGTCTAAAACAGGTTTGGATTTAGGGTAAGGTTTGGAGTAGGGTGGTCAATAAATTGGTAAAAAAAAATAATACAGCAATCATTATGGTATAAAACAGGTGTCACAAACCCTGCTCCTGAAGAGCTACCGTCCTGCAGATTTTAGCTCCAACCCCAATCAAACAAAGCTAAAGTGGCTAATCAAGGTGTTCGGGGTTGCTTGATAATTACAGACAGGTGTGTTGGAGCTGGGATGGAACTGAAGTCTGCAGGACGGTAGCTCTCCAGGAGCAGGGTTGGTGACACCTGGTATAAAAGGTTTGTAAATGTTTTACATTTTATAGCTGTAAAAATGTAATAATGCTACCATTAAATGTTGCAAATGCATCTACATTGTAGGCTTCAGCATCTATTTAAAATACAAAAAAGTAAGTTTTGTGTTTTTTAAAGTTATGTGTTACTATGTATTAACAATGAGACCAGGCTGCTAACACCAATGTTTGGTGTGCACACGGTTCTATCTCAATTCCATCATGCTTGGATGTAGCTGTTCCTCAAAATCCACAGAAAATGTGATTGGTTCACCAATTCTCGCCTCTGGCTTTGGCCTCAGTTCATGACAGCTTTATTTTTAGATGAGGTGACCATATTAAGACTTTGTAGAGTAACTCTAAATGATGGGGGGTTGGGGACTGAGAACACAATCCCTGAAAAACCTACAGTAAAGGCACATCTATTACAATGTCTGATGGTTTCATTTATCCCCCTTACAATTGTATCTCTGCGCGCAAACAAAATATGCAGTCTTTGAATCTTTTCTATGTAGTTGATTTTATGTCCATCACATTCATATTCTATCACACTGTCTTATAGACATCATATTGAAAAAGCAATAAAGTCTGATCAAAGATGCGAGAGATTTATATGACAGCGATTCCAAAATCACTTTGTTCTACATTTTAAAAATGAAAAATCATGATGTTGTCTCTGTAGCAAGAAAATAAATCAATAGATGCCAGAATGCAGAAAATTACTCCTTGAGCTTCCTTATAAATCTGCCGTCATGCAAATAAGAAGGCAATAAGATTCAAAGATGATCAATGTTTAAAGCCAGATGTCAGTCAGACCTCATTAGTAGTGCTTGGTAAAGCTTCTCATACTTCAACACACGGATTAGCACATAACTTATACTGTAATGTTTGTATGCATACAGTTTTATTGCATACTGTAATCTACAATTACATAATAATGAAATCATCCCATAATCCTCAGCCATATCTGGGAATCACAATATCATGGACGTATGATTTGCTAATTTACCAAATACATAACTTGAGCTTCTGTAATGTATCCTCCTAGTAACTACTTAGAATACCTTAGCAACCATCTATTGCAGTACCATATCCACCAAGAACAACAAAGAAACGTGGTGCTTAGTTTTACAGGTTTTACATCAGTCACATTTTCTTTAGAAATGTGATTATGTTAGCCTGTGGTAATCACTACTCCGACTGAACTGTCAGATTGAATTGACTCCGCCAACTCATGTGCTTAGTGTGCTGGGTCTATTATCTTTTCCTCTTAAGTTTTTTCACTCCATATTAAAACACAATAAAGACTGAATACATTTAAAGCAAAATCTGTGAAAATACAATCTCATAGCTACAATAAAACCTGCTGTAATGAAGAAAATAACATTTTCAATAAATTGACCACTTTCTTAAATAGATAAAGAAAAACCTTGATTCCCCTTTGTATGCAAAAACGACCTTCAACATTTGTGGTGATTTCATTCCTTGTTTTTCTCGTTAAGTGAAAACTCTTTGCTACTGTAACTCTGAAATTGCATCTTTTTTTAAACTGATTGTTTTTTTTTTTAAAAAGGGGGCTTTGGTTGCCTTTCAGCATCACCATGTCACATTGCAACATGTTATCATAAGTGTCACCAAAATAAAAATTTTGAACAAACTGAGTAAGAAAACTTGGTCATTCTAATGTGCAAAAGCCAAAATGACTGTAAAGATAAACACAGCAATGCAGGTCTAAGTGCACAGTGCATGACAGAGGGGAAGAGCACAAGAGAAAGGTCTAGATGTGAGCATGCACTCTCACGAGAAGGTTATCGTGTTATCTGCTCCTCATGAGTGGCAATTATGCAAATACAAGCTGGGATGAAACCAGGACAATCAGGCACAGTGGATGTCTGCATATATTATAAATCAATGAGGCCACAGTCAAGGGGGCAGAAAAGAGAAAGGGTCTCCCCGATGAAGGGACGCAACTGCATACTTCTAAATTAATTTTAACCCAAGTTTTCAACAAACAGGGGCGGTTTTCCAGGTTTAGATTAAACCAGGACTGCAGGCCTTAGTTATATTAGGATATTTGAGTAATTTTTTTATAAACATACCTTACCTTATGCATGGTGCAACTATGGCACTGATATATTTTAAGATATGTCTGTGCAAGCTGTTTTAAGTAAAGACACCTTAAACATATAAAGTGAGGAAAATAAGTATTTGAACACCCTGCTATTTAGCAAGTTTTCCCACTTAGAAATTATGGAGGGGTCTGAAATTGTCATCGTAGGTGCATCCTACGATCCAGAAATCAAAATGTATGATTTTTTAAACTATTTACTTGTATAATACAGCTGCAAATAAGTATTTGAACACTTGAGAAAATCAATGTTAATATTTGGTACAGTAGCCTTTGTTTGCAATTAAAGAGGTCAAACGTTTCCTGTAGTTTTTCACCAGGTTTGCTTCACAGTAGGGATGGTGTTCTTGGGATGGTACTCATCATTCTTCTTCCTCCAAACACGTTTAGTGGAATTATGACCAAAAAGTTCTATTTTGGTCTCATCTGACCACATGACTTTCTCCCATGACTCCTCTAGATTATCCAATTGGTCATTGGCAAACTTAAGACGGGCCTGGACATGTGCTGGTTTAAGCAGGGGAACCCTCCGGCCATGCATGATTTCAAACCATGACGTTTTAGTGTATTACCAACAGTAACCTTTGAAACGGTGGTCCCAGCTTATTTTCCTCACTGTACTTTAGTCTGGGACTAGGCTTAAACCCTGTCTGGGAAATTGAATGGGTTGCACCGATTTCCAATTTATTGGTACACTTGAGGTATTCAATTGTCTGAACATTCAACACCATAACAATACAATACATTAAACAGGCTATGTCCATACATCCATCCGGCATCGTTTTCATTTAAGCTATGAAACCAAATATGATGTTGCCCTGTAACTGAGGTCAATAGCTATTAAATCAACTGCATGGGGTACATTTCTTTATATTGAATCAATAAGGAAGCCTGAGAACAACCGTCTCGAGTCACTCTTTGGTGAGAGTTGGATATGTATAAAGATAACTGAAGAAGAATGACTGACATAATCTGCTGTTATAATAAACATTAGCTTTCGAGGATGATCCTTTCACTGAATCATCGCCCGAGAGTTTGACAGTGTGAGCTTTCACTGACGCATCGGCTGCAAGCAGACACCTCACATTACACATTGTCTGTATGCTAATCTCCATTATTCCACCATTGTGTGTCCTGCATTTTGCTCTGAGGGCATTTGTTACACTTTATTATGGAGCAAAAATGTACAAAGCCACAGCGTAACTAAGACTCAAACAAATACACTGCATAGTGAGTGAGACAAAAACGCAAAATATACCCTCAGACATCAGCTGCCCAACAGCTTCTATAGACACAGAGGAGCATGTAAGTCACATGTGGGATGAATCTTTATGCCAAATAGACTGAGGTAATAAATTTCAACAACAAATGCTAATTTAATTTATAATATGCAAGCCTGCCTCCGAAAATCCAGCTCAAGTCTTTATTTTGTGATTAAATTTTTTCTGTGAAAATGTAAACTACAATCCAAATATTAAGTCTCACAACACCAATGGCATAATGCAATCGAACATGACTGCAGTGGCAACTTGAGTTGCTTTGTTATGCAAGTATATCCTCTCTGCTGAAGACACAATCGAACATTAGAGCAGCGTGCATAAATCCTCACAAAATACTTCCAATTATTTATAATAGAGACGGTTCATTTGCCATTATGTGATATCTACACATCTCATTTAACACAAAACATTCAGAATGGACTGGCCTAAGGGAGGGACAATTCCCTCATCCATCACATTTGAATTTGGTTTATTGAACAAGAAAAAAAGCATTTAGAAATGTATTGGTCAAACAATAAACAATAAAAATAATAATAATATAAAAGACATCCTAAGTAACCATATACATGTTTGGTTGTTGTTGTTTTTTTTGACCCCTAAACACTTACATCCTTTGATTTTTTTATTTGACAACTGTGGATAAATTTCACAAAAAAGTCCTCTTTTCCAAAAATCTAATATCAATGGAGCCCAGCATCCATACCGGTGTTCACTTCACTGCCAATGGTGTAAGAATAGAACTGGTTTGACAAGCAGTGAAAGATAAGCCTGCAAGGATTTGAATCAAACTGACTGTGCTTAGCGCTGCAAGCAAATGAACACTGCGTAAAAACAGCTTGCCACACTGTCACTGTGACAAGTGTCATTATTATTATTATTTTAATTGTGATCAAAACAAGCCAGGTTGTGCAATTTATTAATAAGGTTGGTTAATTTAAATTAGACAGTGGCTCTTCGTTGCGCCATGAAAATGTTTTTGTGTTATCGATTGGTTGCAATTAGAGGTCGACCGATACACTGTAAAAAATCCAATTAATGAAATGTTGGACGGGCAAAAATATATTAAACCAATTTGTTTGTTTGATCTAGTTGAGAAGACATATTATTTTAAGTCTAGATAAATCTGAGATTAAAACATTAAATGAATGGTTATTTTCAAATCCAGTCAACATTCAGAATGGCTAGTGTTGACTGAACTAATTAAGACAAATCAGGTAAATATGTGGACTTATGACAGCTTTGTTTCCTGACAACAAAATGCTCCTAATATTACTGTTATTTGGTCACAAAATGTAATTGTAAGAGTTGTTCAGGCGTGAATGTATGTGCTTAAAGTTTAAATATGCGGTCGGTTAATAAAGATAGTGTCTATTTAAAAGTGTGCTCGGACACTTTCGGATGGAGATTAGCTCCATATGAGCTCCAGAAAATCTTAAGCGCTCACACCCCGCCCAGCGCAGCTTCGCCTCGGCAAGCGCATCAGAAATCGACTGCTGGCTCTGATATCTCTGTGGCGTTTAAACGTGATTTAATTCATTTTAATTTCTCATACTTAACAATGAAAGGGGTATGTTTTAAATCATATTTTAGGATTGCACTTAATTGATATGGCTGTTGAGTGATGTTTCATATCTTTTACATTTGTTATAACCGGACTGCATGCGAATTTGAACTTCAGAGCTGAAGGAGCGGGTCGAGAAATAGTCCCAATATCATAACAATCTTAAATAAAACTTCTAAATATACCCGCACGCGAATGCGCGCGACCCGCTTGCGCGCGTGTGTGTATGTACAGTATGTGCGTGAGTTTTTAATTTAAAATGTCTTAACTCGGAAGGATCAGGATCACAGGTCATTTCATCTGAGATCAATCCGCACCTAACAGCCTGAATCACTCACTGATTCACATGACACAAGTCATCAGCCGTTTCCTCAAGTTCACGTCAGGTAAGTGTTTGTAAATAAATGTTAATTTTAGACTATATTAATTGGCAAAGACGCAAATACTAGACGTTCTTGTAAAGATATAAGTTATATAAAGGTGTGTTATGTTATGTGTCCGAGTTAAAGTGGAGCTATTTTAGTTAAGATTACCGGACAGGGTTTATTACTCCGTCTTAATTATAATTAGGACATTTTTACAACCAAACCTTATAAAATACAATACTGGCGTGCATTTTGAGACAAAACAATAGCACTCATATGTTAAGAGATGTCAGTATTTTAGTCAGTGATAAGTCCTGTCCGAGAAAACCCCCCAATAGTGTTTAATTCAATTACGTGTGATGTCTGAGGGAAATTCGGCAATTTTAGGGTATAAAGTCTTTCACCGTCAAGGTTTATTATATTAAACATGTATTTATGTATGTGTGTGTGTTTATATTCCTCTGTTTATCAAACCAGAGCGGTGATGATGCGGAGAGGCAGACCAGAGGGAAACATGGCGAAAGAAGTTCTCCTAAATGGCCCTTCAGATGTTCTGAATGACTTTGGAGTGCTTTTGTTTTATGCCTTCTATTTAGAGAAGACTTAATTCTGTATGTTCAGTCTGTATGATAAGTGAATAAAGCTTTTGTTTTTATGTGACTGAAGTTAATTATTTGTTAACAACACCAGCATAAATTATTTGATAAATAATTTTAGAAAGTTTATAAAAAATTCCCAAATAATAAATATTAATTGAAGTAACACATAAAACATTGAGTAAATACTTAAAATTTAATTGACAGAGTCTTTGCTGTAAGTTTTTAAAGATTCAACTGATTAAAACATTTTAGTTGAATGAGCTATAAAGCTAGTTGAGCAAACATACTTTTTTATATTTGAGTCAAAATTGGGCCAACTAAAAAACATCAATCCAGGTAACACTTTGGAGTCAGAAATTGAGTGAACGTAAAATTTATGTGGAACTAGTTACTAAAAAATTATTCATTGAGCCAACAATTAATTTTTTACAGTGTATTGGCTTTTGCTGATGATGATAACTAATGTGGGCACTAACTGCCGATAACCAATAAATTACCAGATAGTTTTTGACCATTTACTGAATTCAAACACAACACAACACTTTAAAGTCGCAATGAAAGTAAAATAAAAAACTGTAATTTGTTTTGTAATATTGTGGTATTTTTTACAAATGATTTATCTGTGAGCTTCATTATTTTAAAAAAATTCATGTGCCCTCATAATCTTTAATCAAAAATGCAAATCTCCTCCCTTACTAAAAACGATCTCTCTTTACTTCCAGTACGAATGTATGGCAGGTGGGCGGGGTCCGGGAGAATATCGCTGCGATTAGCAATTAGCAACACGACACAACTTCAAATGATCCAATCAGATCTCGATGGACAAATTCAAATCCAGCCCTGCCTTATATCATTTCAGAGGCCGGTTTTACTCGGATACTCGTCACCACGGGGTAAATAAGGCAATTGATACTTCCATTTCATGGCGACTTTAAGGAAAAAATATTATGCTACCATGCTACCTTAAAAAGTTTATCATAAAACTACACATGCTATATCTGTTTGACTATACAGCGCTCATAAAATGGCATAAACCCTCCACTGTACAAATCAGACAGGCCTGACTTATGGCGCTTTTCCATTGCATAGTACCTCCCGGTTTGGATTGGTTTAGTTTGGGTCAGGTCAGCTTACTTTTGGGAGCTTTTCCATTGGGTGCAGTACGTAGTACCCGATACTTTTTTTGACCCACCTCGGTTGGGGTTCCAAGCGACCTGAGCTGATACCAAACATGACGCTAAAACACTGTAGATCATTGATTGGTCTGATAGAATCGTTACTCCCAGCGTCATCGCTATAATGTAAAAGATTAGCTTTACCTTAGTGCTAGCTTGCGCTGTATCGAGTAAACCTATTGTCATCTGTGCTTTGCTGTAAGTTCCCAAACTTCCTTTTAGCGATGAAAAACATCCACAGGTTGAGAATCAGGGACAGCATAACAGTTTTTTTCCAGACTAGCAGTTTGTGACGGAACATTCACGACGAGCACGTCAGCATTATATGCAACTTCAATGAGGCTCAGCGGAGCGCCATCGACTGACGCAACAGGTGTTTGAACAGAAATTGTCATGTGAGACAGAGGTAGTGATAAACGCAATGTGCAAACATCTATTTGTGGTGGCCAATTTTTATTTTGTGGCTTACTGATAAATAAATAAATGTATGGGAATGTACAACAACGCTCTCACTTGTATAATGTCACAGCAGTAGGCAGCGCAAATATAACGACACGCCTATAATCCCTCCCACCCCGAAGTGTTACTAAACTCGATGAAAAAGCTAACCTCACTAAGGTGAGCTGACCCGACCTGACCCAAACCAAACCGTAGGGTACTATGCAATGGAAAAGCGGCGTTATGAGCTTCAGCATTATCCTGATAATTTACAAACTCCCATGTCATTCAAAATGATGATGTCTTTCTTTGTTCTGTCAAGAAGAAATTACGTTTCTTGAGGAAAACATTCCAGGATTTTTCTTGGACCCCAACAGTTTACAGTTTAAATGCAGTTTAAAATTGCAGTTTCAATGTATTTAACGAGAGAGAGGGAGAGAAACGGCATTTGGGTCAGATACAGCACACTGTGTCTTGGATTAAGGCCTTGCTAGAGGCACACATCCCATCCACTGCTGTTTATCCGCTCTGAGGATAAGCACATCTCTACAGCGCAGAGCTCATCCTGAAAAAGCCATCTATCCTGACAGGACATTAATAGGATGTGCCTATCAAGTCTAAAGAGGGCGTTAATGCAACATCCACTTTATCTTTCCTCCACTAACAGGCAAAGAATGAAGACAGAGATGATGATTGTGTGTTTGATGTATAACGTCTTAGTTTAAAGGGGTGGTTCAATGGTATTTCAAGGATTCTGACTTATTAACACAGTTATAGAGTTGTTTCCTCATGCTAAACGTAGGCAAAGTGTTAAAAAAGCAGTTGGGCGTGTTACATGAGTATTTTTGTGCCGAATGCACTTCGCCAGGGTTCGTACAAGTTTCTGAAAGTTTTTTTCATTTACAGGTCCAGCTGACGTTTCAGGGGTTTTCTAGACGTATCATTTCTTTATATGGGCACTTCCCCAGAAAACCCCGCCCACCAGTCAATCAGCGGGAGATGCTAGAACTTGCAAACATCTTAACACAGCTTTGTTTAATTTAAAAACTCAACAATGGCAAGAAAGAAGAAGTGTGTTTTTGGATGTAAGGAGAAGAAAGCCAGCCTTATGAAAACAATGGCAGTTTTGCGTGTTTGATGCGCTGGATTTTCCCAACCGGGTCGTGACGAGTTGCACCCGGTAAGTAAGACCTCTGTCTTATGTTGGAAATAGGCATATTAGGCTATATAAATGACACAAACAAAAACAGTGCTGTATAGTGTTGCATGACTCGTACTGATAAATTCTTCAGAAATGACTGCTCTGAAACATAGATATAAATATTGTCTAAAATTATGTAGCCAACTGTAAAACTATGTTCACATGTCTTTTGATCAACATGTTAACATAACAGGCCCCAACGCCAGATGTAATATTAAGTCTGTTCCCGCCATTGACAAGTTATCTCGTCAATTAAGAGAAAACATTTCCCTGCCAATGACGCTTTCCTGATTAGTTTTTACGGTAATCTTTAATTGGGTAGAATTAGCTGATTCTTCAGTTTTTTTATTTGATAAGAGCGCCACCAATTGGATAATAGCGGATTTAAAAAATACCGTAAAAACTCGCCAGGAAGCATCATTGGCAAGGAAATGTTTTCTGTTAATTGTTGAGATAACTCGTCAATGGCGGGGAAAGAGTTAATGTAAAGCTGCTTTGGAACAATTATTGTGAGAAGCACTGTATAAATAAAATGTAATTAAATATGAATACCAAATATTAGTACCTCAAAATTACATATTGGAACCAAATGTATACATATCTGTACGTAAATTGATTTTTTAAAGGATACTGCCCCAGTTAGAGCTTAGTACCATTATTTGACCATTTTTTCTAGTGTACTAATAAGAGAATTAGTGGAAGAAACCAAAACGATTTCAAGAAAGTCTGAGGAAGAGGCAAGTCTAAAAGAGGGAGCAACACAGTTTCTATGTGGTTAATTTGGCCAAGCATTTGATTAGTGGGCTGTTTCCACTCATAGGGGCAGAGAAGCATGTGTGTAAAGGATATTAGAGCTGTGTCTGTCAACACACAACCACACAACAAACCGCCTCCCAGTCTAATTAGATGAAACACAGTGAGAGAGCTACAGTGCCCACTGCCAGGCAGTAGAAAAATAAAAATACAATAACAGTCTGATTTACAGGTAAGCAACAATCCGAACGTAATCTCAGAGACTGGCATGTGTGGTCATACTAACACATAAAGCTTATTGGTCTTATTGGTCATGTATGAAAGCAACAATAAAGCTTTAAGAGGATTTTAAATAGAGGTGCCCTTTTGGTGCAAAGTTTTTCCTTTGAGAGAAGCTTTATATGCATTAGCGTGCTTTAAAATGTATTTAGGATTTAATCTTATTTGTCACATACGAAGAGATTAAGCTTCTTTTGTTCCTCTCTCCTCCAGTGTCCTCTATAATAGTAGCCTACTGTATCTTCATAAACAGTCATGTGACAGTGTATAAAGTCATTCAATTATAAGTGACAGGGTGGCCCAGTGAAAACGCAACATGATTTGTCATCTGTTATATAACATTAGTTCTCCCTGAATCACTAGTCTGATCAGCTTAGCATACAATGTCAGAAGTGAAGATATCAGCCTGAGTCTGATCACAGGCCTGCCAGAGTTACAGTACAGTAGTGCTTACAGCTACTGGAAAAACCTGGAAGGTTTTCATAAAAACTTGATTCCTTGTTTGAAACAAATTATTCTTTTTAATGCCTTAGCGTCGAGAGTCATGATAGAAACTGACATAAAATGAAATTCTGCAGTACCTAACAAAAACTGTAAACTAATACGGGTTGCCAAAAGATGACCTTGTCAACAAAATAATTTTATACTTTCTCCCATGTGGCATGACATGCTTAGACAGCAGTTATCCCTGCAATTTAAACCTCACTAGTAAAAATATGTATTTAATCCTACATAACTTTAATCTAATCCATAATAAACAACATTCTCATGTCTATATAATAGGTTACTTGATGAAATGTGGCTTTGGAAAACCCATTAAGTAAAGAAATAGAGCTTTAAAAATCGTCTCTGACAAGGTCAGGATGCCCAACTCTGATCTATTCAGTAATCACATGACTGAAGTTATTTGACTATGAGACAGGCTATTTTAAAGATTTTTTGTAGGATTGTTAATCTGCCTGGCATGCCAATTCTTCATTACAGCAGGACTGCATTTCCTCTATAGTTACTTTTCTTCACAATACACTGATTATAACATTTAAGTTTTTTCGGAAGCTCTATATGAGCAAGAAATTTGCTTTAGATTTTATTAGTGGCTATTTTTAGTTCCAGTTAAAGTTGGATATCTCAAGGGCATTATTTACAGTGTTTACTATATATTATATGCTGTGAGATAGATATATTATATTCTGTTCTCAACTTCTCAATTAAGCTTCCTGCATGTAGGGCTGTCACGATTCTGAAAAACACAATAACAATACAATAAAGTGTCTGAAAAATAACTACAAATAAAAATGCAATCAAAATAAACTGACTATACCAGAACAGGCCTTAAATAGTAGCCAAACATGTCTGTAGTGGCTGCAAAAAAAATCAATTCCTTACAGATCCTTAAGAATAGCATCCTTCACAATTGCTGTTTTGGAAATGTATGTTTACCTGTCAGTTTATAGTGCTTATCAAAGTTTTGCAGCATTTCTTTCAATGCTGTTTTTCCACTGTATTGAATGGCTTTGCAATGTATTACGTTACACTATCTGTTAAGGAGCACCATCTGATACTGTCTTGTTATACAGGCGCTGCAGCTCCCCCTTAAGTTTTTAGAAAAATGTGGAATCATTGTGGTGATCTGAAATTATTGCGATGAGGTCAAACAATCGCAATGAGACAATTATTTAATCATTGTGACAGCCCTACCTGCATGCAACCCAATTGTTCAAAAATATAATGTATTTTTATTACATTTCAGCCAGAAATCTACACTCAGTATTTTGCAGTATTCATGGGTGCATTTCAGTCTAAAAGTGAAACCATACAGTTTCTTAGTTCCAACTGAAACACAAATTAACTGATTTTAAATTGCCCTTTTAAAAGCAAAATGCTGTGAAATTTTCCTAATCTGAAATACACGGCTAAACTTGAATATTCACCCAACACTCAAAAAAATGCTGGGATGTGTTAACCCTCGTTTGGATGAGCAAACCCATTCTCTGGGTTTAAATTAACTTATGCTGCATTGAAAAAAATGATTCATTCAATTTACTTATTTTTTTAAGGTAAGCGGTTGCAATCAATGTATTTAAGCTTTTAAGCAATTTATTTAAACAAAAAAAAAATTAGTAAAATAAAATAAAATAAAAAACTTTTGTTTAAATGTAGCTTAAATAAATTGATTGCAACCACTTACCTTAAAAAATTGAGTAAATTAAATGAATAATTTTTTCATTGTGGGTTCAAACACAAAAAGTTTTAACTCATAATTAATTTTTTTGTTTAATTTAACCCGGCAGTTGGGTTTTTCCATATTTCACCTAACCTTGGGTTTTTAAAATACAATGTTCTGTGCAGGAGACGAATACAGATGCAGACACATTAAAAATAATTGTATGTCTGCAAATAATATTCAGCTGCAATAATGTTTAGACTGTCCTCATACTTGTACACTGTACTACAGAGATTCTATAGACTACAACTGATGCATATAGACAGTTTCAGCAGTAACAACATAAACAAGTGGCTTTCGTGGTCAACACGTAACGTCCGGTAAACTTCGCTAAGAATAAACAAAATCAAAGTACTTTAAAGATCAAAAGTTCTTTCTGATCCCATTTTTTAAACCCTAGTTAGTGTGTAATGTTGCTATAATAGCATCAATAATACCTGTAAAATGATAAAGCTCAAAGTTCACTGTCAGGCCATATATTTTCTTTAACAGAATTCGCCTTTCAAAGCCTACAGCGAACGGACGGTTTGCACTACAGCCCTCTACTTCCTGCTTTAATGACATCAGTAGAACAGATTTTTGACTAAACTCCGCCCACAGGAATACCTCAGTCGGCAGCTAAGCTAACAGCAAGCTAAGCTGCTATCGAATCACAACACACTAAACAAGCTACACAACCAGAACTCGATACGTATTTCTGAAGGAGGAACTTCATAGAACAAGGAAGACATCAGCCCGTTTTGAGGACAGTGAAAACAGCGCTATAAAGTAGGGCTGGGCAAAAAAATAGATTTTTCGATTAATCTTTTTTTTTTAAACATGGTCGATTCAGAATCGATTATCAAAGAGCAGAATCAAATTTTTGTTTCATAATTTTTCCTGCAAACATTGAACTTAAGATTAACATTAATCAAGTTACTAGTCTTCTTCACTAGATGTCACCCTCTTTTTTTGCCTTGCGCGATGTAACCAAGGAGCCTGTCATTCTTTCATTCAGTGCTTAAAATAGTGGTTTTAGGTGCTTCATTGACGTTGATGCCACCTTCACATAAAAAGTAAGAGGTATGGAAGCATTTTAGATTTCATAAGCAAGACGACAACGACAGTGTTGTGGCTTTTAATTTCTTTTTATTAATTACCCACTTGAATCGAAAATTGAATCGAGAATCGAAACCGAATCGATTTGATAGCTTGTGAATCAAAATTGAATCGATCTGGAACATCTAAATCGATACCGAGCCCTACTATAAAGATAAGTACATTGTGTGAAAAACCGTGTTTTATTACACATGAAACGTCAACACGTGTTATATTGCCCACTATAAACACAATCAAAGCTTCAAAGACACAGAAAGAACGGGACCTTTAAACATAGTTTATTTATATAGCAAGCAAAATAAACAACACGTAGATTACCTAATAAACCAAAACATTTGTTGTTTTCGACGAGGTATTTGTTCAAGAGTTTGGTTTAACAACTAGTCAGACCATTAAAAAAACTGAAACCGGAAATAAAGTTCGGACCAGACGCGTATTGCGTCACCTCATGTGCGTCCGATGAAACGGTCTATAAGTAATCAGAGGACGGAAGACAAAAGCTTGGTTTAATAAGTTTAACTGAGCTGGATTAGACCCATAATGGACAGTGAAATGGCTGATAAGGATTGTAATGAAGACTGAAGGGTTTTAGCTCTGATCCTGTCATGCCTTCAGTGTGATGAATAAACAGCTTCTAGAAACTGCTGCTTAACTCCTGCCTGTAATTTAAAATGATATCTGATAGAAAACGTAATAACTTATTAAGACCCTTAAAATAGAACTGAAAAGGTCAGTAAAATAGGTCTTTGTTAAGGTCTTTCTTTCTGAAAATGAATCTCTGAGCTTTTTAATTTATTTCTGGAACAATAGTCTCCTCAGGAGAGCAAAGATGATGAAACCAGTTCCCTTGAGTAAGAAATTTCCCATCATTAAAATGATTTGCTTCTGTGGCAAGACTAAAGCATAATCTGGGTGACAACAAAATGTTTGACCTCAAACTCAAGTTTAATCCACCTGTATGAGGGGAAAATGATCAGAAAAGGTTTATATAAAGAATCCAGTAAAGAGCAGATGATGAGATATACTGATAGCAGATAAGTGAGGTCAAGCAATAAAGATCAATGTAACTGACAGCAGATAGTGTTTTAAAAAATATGGATAAAAAATAATGACTTTATCTATGGTAGTGGTAGTGAGACTACTCTCTACATAGGACGCAGTGAAAATGTGTGAGAATTGATGCAAGGGCACAGAGGAGGAGATATACTGCTGACTCGTCTCGCTGTACTCAAGTTCACCGTCAGGTCCTGATCTATCTAGCCTGAATCTCTGAATCCTTTTCATATTTTCAGTATTTTCATAACCCCATAATCAATTTTTCACCAATGATTCTCTTTAAACCTTACTCAAAACTAATAAAGCTGCATTTATTCTTTAACAAAATCAAATGCGTACAAAATGGACCTTATTTTCTTTCTCAATAAATATACTTGGTTTTATTGTGCATGATTCATCAGTGCACACATTATTTTAATGAAAAAGCATCTGTCATCTAAAATAATAACTTTCTCCATCTCTGAAACAACTTGCTAGTATAATAAAAGCCTTGCAGGTAGAACTAAATAATTCTAACTTGTGATAACTTTAAATAAATAGATCATATCAAATCACATCCTGCATTATTTCTTGCTCAATATTGTATATAAAGAAGTAAAATGCTAAATCTAATCCCGCATTCAGTACATACATATACTTAAAATCTATCTTACACCCCCACTTACGTAATGCATTGATTCACCTCTGGCTTTCTTTAAGAACTTTCATCCTTTATTTATAGCTCAAAATCTGTCAAACCAGCACTTACACTCACCAATTTCTTCTTAGCCTAAACAATTTCTTATGGTGCTTGATGCAACATATTTACATGTACACTGAAAAAAATGATCCATTGAATTTAATCAATTTTTTAAAGGTAAGTGGTTGCAATCAATTTATTTAAGCTACATTAAAACAAAAGTTTTATATTTTATTTTACGTTACTAATCTTTTTAGTTTAAATGTATCTTAAATAAATTTATTGCAACCACTTACCTTAAACAAATTGATTAAATTCAATAAATAATTTTTTTCAGTGTAGGGCTATATAATAACTAATATATTAACTAATCACTTACAGAATAAAAGTTTTTGTTTACATAATTTATGTGTGTGTATTGTATATATATAAATATATATGTATATATATGTGTGTGTGTGTGTGTGTGTGTGTGTGTGTGTGTGTGTGTGTGTGTGTGTGTGTGTGTGTGTGTGTGTGTGTGTGTGTGTGTGTGTGTGTGTGTGTGTGTGTGTGTGTGTGTTGTGTATATATATGTTTTTTAAGTATCCAACTTCACATGAAACATAAAAAAATCACAATATTTTTGTGTTGTGACCCAGATATTGATATAAAAAATAGTACTGCAGGTCCCTGCTGAATCCCACCCCTAACACATGCACACACTTAAATACAATCATTTAATTAGCTCACACATTGTTTAGCATTCAACACACACACCTGCAATATCTCTATGTCCTTGGTGTCTAACAGTATAACATCACTCACTGCACTCTCCATTCAATCCCCATTCAATCCGCTTGTTTGTTTTTGAGTACACATTATTAATTAAATCTAAGATTGAGTCATAGCGTGCCATCTATAAAATATCATTCTGAAGGTACAGTAAGAACAAATATTTTATGTTGTACAAATTTATGGCGGCATGCATCAGAAATGGCTGAAATGTGACTAGTGCATGAACAGAATGAAAACCTATTTATATAGCTAACATATAACTGGAATTAACTGCTAGGTGTATATACAACTATTATATACATTAGATTATATATTTTTCCCTCATTATGAGAGATGTTTTATGCATGTATAAAATGGCTTATACTGGATATGTATGTATTTGTTAAATGTACTTGTATTTGATGATGTGCAACCTATTTTGATTTTTCTCAGACATTGCAAAGCCTGTGATGGGATATAGATTAAATATACAAACTCAGACCTTAATTCACCCAAACTATTAGGTGATTTACTCACCTTTAAGCTATCCTCAATGTATATGATTATCTTTTATCATCCGAACACAATTGGTAGTTATATTAGAAAATGTCCTGGCTGTTCCAAGCTTTACAATGGTAGTAAATTATGCTTCTAATACCCAAAAAGTGCATACATCATTTACAGAAGTAATCAACACTGTGCCAAAAGGTTAATAAGGGACTTCTTAAATAAAAAAATAATGTGATTTTGTAAGAAAAATATCAATATTTAAAACTTTATGAACTAAAATAACTAAATAACGGTAATGAACGATGCGCAATCACTTGAACGTGCATTTCCAGCACCATTTAAATTTTTTTTTTTTGCTTAATAGCACTTAAAAAAACAGTAATGCAAGGTTTTTGGTTTCATTTATTTTACTTCATGTATTTTTAGGCTATGGTTAGATGTCTATTAAATTTTCACTGCCTGACCAAGTGTTGCCTTATTTTAGCCTCATCTAGGCTGTGTTTGGACGTCTATTAGACCTCTTTTAAATGCAAAATTGTAGTTCTCAGTTGTAGTGTCATAATAACAACAAAGCAGCTCTGGCATCGACAAAATCTAAAACATAAGACTTCCTAAAATGTAAAACTAGTTTTCTGCTGCCCTGCAAGCACTTATCCTTTAGGAAATGTCTAGTATTAATTAATCCCAATCCCATTAGCATGCAAGGTACCTGCTGCAGAGTTCTTTCTACATGATCTACATGTAAATTATTCGGTTTAAAGGAAAAGAGCAATGATTAATTTCCTTACACCACATCAGATACAACCTTACAATAAAAAGCAATTATTTATGGTGAAAACGTTCTTTCAAAAGCCCTTATCGCTGCACACCACAGGCCAACATGGGCTTCTGTGGAGCCCTGAGACAGGGTGCTTGAGACGGGGCGAGTTTACCCTCTTCCACAATACTTTCTATTAATAGCCAGGCCTGTGAAAGGTACAGAAAGTGACTGATGCCTTTGAGTGCCGTGGAAACAAGACCATTTGAATGGTCTGGCTGACACTCGGTAAATCCCTGGACTGTTCCCGACTCTTTCTCATTCCTGTCACAGTTTTTGCTTCCTGTTAAACAAGCTCAGTCCAGTCGGAGCAGCACTGGAGAGGAAGAGTGTTTATACTGAGGCGTAAATGACAACTCTGGGGTCTTTCTGTCATGTTAAGGATACAATATCTGGATGATATCCACTTTGTGGTGTGAGCACTATAAAACGATGGTTTGTGTACCAAACAAAGCGTTTGTGGCAAGAACAGACATTTATTTATAGTCTTTGTAGTGAATAAATGCTAAAATATAAGATGACATGAAAAGATGTTATACAAATTGTGTCCCTTAAAAGAACTTCAAATCTTCTCTGTGGGAAATCGGTGTGAAAGCAATCATTAATTTTATATAATCGCTAGAGGCCCTGAAAGTACTACAACATATTGAGATCATTTTCACTTTTTTCGTGAGATAACGTATTTGTCATAATTTCCTCTGCTTGACTGGACAGTAATAAATCAGTAGGGAATGTAAGGAACAGCTGTCACAATCCAAACAACAACAACTCTTCCTGTCAGACCTGTGAAGCGTATCCGACGAATCTCTCCATCACAGATGGAAAGACACAAAGTGGAAAATAATAAAAAGTCAGGAAATCAAGATCGGATGAGGTGAGACATAAAACCCAAGTCAGCCTGATTACTCTGTCAATTTCTAAATATTTAATCTTCATACCTTTCCCTGCCGCAAGCAGCCTTGCGTGCTGACACGACTGATGCTATTTTAGCTTCTGTGCAGGCAACAGATTTGGAAAGCGCCGGGAGGGTGGGTCGGCCTAATCTCTCGGGCTTTGGGACTCTGTCACTCAGTCCCTATAAGTTTTCCAGTCTCCTTTTCATTTTCTTTAATCTCCCCAATGTCCTCCTGCAGTCTAGTGTAAAGTCATCATGACACAAGAATAAATGGCAAATGACAGATGACATCAACGTAAGAAGCCAAATCATGCAGCAAGGCCACCTCAAGGTGATGAAGAAGTGACCACGCTGGTCCCCTGCACTGCCCGTATTCCCTAAGCAAGCATAGCAACAAGAAAAAGGCAGGCAGGTCATCCAATGAGAGCGTGACGCTGCTTCCTTTTAGCCAATCAGAGCCTTTAAGTTCCTTGTAGATAAACCAAAAAATACTTACAGCTAAAAAATCAGATTAAATTCCCCAAAATTAGCCTCATGCTTCCATTTAACATTCCTATTAGAACATTAATTGATAAACACTTTTTCCCGCATCGTAATCTCTGCTCTAGGATGGATAAAGATCAGGGGTTTTATGAATAATTTTTGCCAGTGGGTACCACTGAGAATAATCAACCCACTAGCGATTATTTCTGTTCTTAGAGAAACTAAACGAAACAAAGAAAACAATGCCATTTCCCAGGCAATGATGTGGCAGTGCAATACATGTTGAAAATAAAGACATCAACCAACGCAGTGGAACAAAACATGTCATGATGTCAAATGAGTTCTGGGGAAATCCACAGGGCACAACACACACACAAAAGGATTATTCTAGTTAACATATTAAGTGTTCAAACGCACACAATCATATATAAACACAACTCTCACACATGCATTAAGACCATGGTTAACTGCTCACTGTTTATATTAAACCGAAACAGTGTATGGAAACACAATGGATCAAACAGCATTTGATGTTTGTGTTAAATTACATCTGTAAAACAAACATTTCCAAGTACATTTTAGTTACAGAAGGAAGAGAAAGAGGTCTGAACTAACTGATTGCAGAATTACTGGAACTTTATTGATCGTACAAGAACAGTTATATTAAAGAGACTCTCCACATAAAAAAAAATAAAATAGGCCCATTTTCCAGCTCCACCAGAGTTAAACATTTGATTTTTACTGTTTTGGAATCCATTCAGATGATCTCAGAGTCTGGCAGTACAACTTAGCATAGCTTAGCATAATCCATTGAATCTGATTAGACCATTAGCATTGCGCTAAAAAATAACCAAAGCGTTTAGATTTTTTTCCTATTTAAAACTTGACTCTTCTTTAGTTAGAAGTAGTAGTTTAGTTTAGTAGTTCCGCAACTTATAAAACCCAGAAGTATCGCACTAGGGAAAACAGCTGTATGTCCGTGTAAGTTTTGAGGATCGCTCTGGGGTGCGTTTCCCAAAAGCATCGTTAGCCAACGAACATCGTAAGTTCCATCGTTACACCTGTCTTTAGAAGCATCGTTCCTTGTTATTATCATATGTAGACTTGCATTGATCATGCTTTTGAACAAAATAAGCAAAAAACATGTAGTACAGTCTATATCCATCATTCTAAATATATTACAATTTTATTTTACGTCTTTAAATTTGTAAACCGAATGAAAGTGCTGCATCTGAAAACTGCGCATGTGTGAGACCTACGAGCTTTAAGACCCTGGGGAATCCCTGGGAGGAGTGACGTAATAGGGAACTTGCGCGTGAATTAAATATCTTGAAAATAAACAATAGATAACTAAATCACAATAACGACATCAGTCTTCCGATGCAATATATGTTATTGACAGATTAATTAGTACTTGACCTCCCACGTGACATCATCAACTATGTTGTTAAACCAACATGGTTCAAACGACGAATGTGCGACAAAGTTACTATGCTTTTGGTAAATAGTCGTGACAAGGTAGTTCGTTTCTCCAACGATGCATCGTACTATGGTCGTTCAGCAACGAGTTACGTCGTTGTTTGGGAAACGCACCCCTGACTCTGATCTCTATCAAAAGTCCTTCACAAAAATGCAATTATCTAATTATCTAATAATTTGGTATTTTTTAAGAAACCTACCCATATTTGAGAGGTAATAAAAAGAGAACTAATGGTGCGTTCACACCAGACACGAAAGAGGCGGCAAGCGCAAGTGATTTACATGTCACAATGTTTACATGTTACAAGTAAAGGCAAAGATGCGAATAGGCATCCTGGTGCGTGGTAAACGCGAATGTTGTGGTGCGGAAGGCGCGGATTGTGCAGCATGGATGGCGTGTTTTGCGCGAATTGAGAATTGAAAATTCAGAACTTTGGCGGATTTTCGTGCCACGTTAACCAATCAGGAGCTTGCTCTAGCAGTGACGTGATTACAGGAAGCGAGCAGAGACAGAAAAACAAAACTACAATGGAGGACAATCATCATCACTCAAAATGTTCAAGTGTCCAACTACGCACAAAAATCGCGTTTTTGCTTCCTCTTTCCCGTCTGGTGTGATATATTGTATGTTTATATATTTTAAGAAGAACATTTTCTGTAAGGCATTAAACTTTTGTGAAAATCATGAAAAATGCTGGCACTGGCTGGCAATTCTCTGGCAGGGAAAGAGTTAAAAAGAAGTGGAGTGTCCCATAAAGTCACACTAATAAAATTGTGACAAAAGCAGACAAATGTGCAACCCCGTGGCCATAACCACTGGCCATAAATAAGTGATAACGCTCACAGACCTTAACAGAGAGAAAATTTAGCTTTTTCAGCATGTAAGAAATGTCTGGATGTAAGCCTATATACAGTATGTGACTAATTACCACTTAGATATCCTTAAGAGAGCATATACCATAACTGTTATCTACAGTGTAATCTCTCCTCTCTTCATTAAAGGAACACGCCCACATTTTGGGAATTTAGCTTATTCACCGTATCCCCCAGAGTTAGATAAGTCCATACATACCTTTCTCATCTCCGTGCGTGCTGTAACTCTGTCTGACGCAGCCCCCGCTAGCTTAGCTTAGCACAAAGAATGGAAGTGAATGGCTCCAGCTAGCATACTGCTCCCAAGTGACAAAATAAAAAATATTTTCCTATTTATGTGTTGTGATTTGTATAGTCACAGCGTGTACAAATAACAAGGTCATATGAGACACAGCCATCTTTTAACTGTGTACATACTAGGAACTATATTCTCAGAAGGCGAAGCACTGCTACTCGTGTGTTGAGTGATTAGCATTGACCGATCTCTTTGCTCCTCACTAAGGGGCTTCTCGGGTGCTGCGAGCAAATCACTCCTCCCAAGTAGCAGTGCTTCGTCTTCTGAGAATATAGTTCCCAGTATGTATACTGTTAAAAGATGGCTATGTCTCATAAGACCATGTTATTTGTACACGGTGTGATAAATACAAAATCATAACACATAAATAGGAAAATGTTCGCGTTATTTTGTCACTTATTGGGAGCAGTATGCTAGCTGGAGCCATTCTCTTCCAGTCTTTGTGCTAAGCTAAGCTACCGGGGGCTGCGTCAGACAGAGTTAAAGCAAGCACGGAGATGAGAAAGGTATGTATGGACTTATCTAACTCTGGGGGATACAGTGAATAAGCTAAATTCCCAAAATGTGGGCCTGTTCCTTTAAGGCCAGAGACAGTGAACGATGATGTTGAAGACCTTTAATTCATATAAATTATTAAAAGAGCAAAGCTCAGGGACTCAATATGTTTTTTGTACCTACAGTATATGACAGAAGGTTATTAGAGTCCCTTATAAACAAATAGAAAAAAATTAATATACTGTATATAGCGTTGGAGAAACATATGTTAGTTTAGAGATTCAAAAAGTTAAATTGTCTATTTTATTTCACATGCCGCTGTGGGAGCTGACAAAAGTACTGACTATTTGGGAGCCTGAACGCTTTGATTACTTCACACCTGCCCACACCACATGGTAATCTGATAAATGTCTCATTATGAGAGCGGCTTTCGTGAAATTCACAGGAACCCAACAAATTTATGAACCATTTAGTCATTTTACAGTGAAAGGGGTTTCTGTGTATGTCTTGCCCTTATTGAATAAGGCAGAGTCAGATGAAATGAGGAGGAACATCACACTGCATTGGAGCACCAGTGAAACAGCGAGGGCTTGAGAGTTTGCATGACGCTGCACAGCTGGGTGAAGATGATGATGAGCCGTGTTGCCATGGAGACTGTGTAGCCAGAATCATAGAAATACCAAGACAGAAAAAAGAATGATGTCAGGTCAATCTAAATCAATTTCAGGTTGGTATGTTTAGTATGTGTGTAGGATGCAGTAAAGCGGACGCATACATCAGTAAAATCCAATTCCTCAATAGCAATGTTTAATAATCTTTCCAAAGAATTTACATTTACGATGCAACTAACTGTGCATTCAAGCTATACATTTACCCAGTATGTGTGTTCCCTAAGATTTGAACCCATGATCTGCTTATACAGTAGGAACACTGAGCTGCAGGAGCACAAACAAAAACATATGGCCAACTAACTTATATGATATAATTTAAGTAACTGACTGTCAGTTTTCTAAGTTAAGGGTCAACATTTAAGAAACACTGAATTTGCATCTCTTCCAAAGTTACAGTCTGATTCATGTACCAAACTATGAAGCATAAAATCAGTGTTCGGCGAGACGAAATCAGAATAAAATGCACGGAGAAAACAAATAAGAAAAAAAAAAACTAGTTTTCCAGAGGACAAACAATACAAAAACAAAAAATGGACTTAAAGTCGGCAGGCACAGCTGTGAAATTAGAAAGCAAATAAGAGACGAGAGATCCACACAAAAATCCTCCTCCTCCTCAGTTTTATTTACATCACACCTTAACAGCCGATATAACAGGGTTTAGTCATCAGGAAGATACAAAACAGAGCTGGGTCAGAGGTGACATTGACAAACACTATGCTGTAGAGACAAAATGAAAGACTAGCTTCACAAATACGTGTACAAGGATCTGCAGGTAACTGCAACTCTAAGGTCGTTCTGCAGTTATCAGCATCCCGGTAATGCTCACAACAGCCTTCAGCTCTGTTTTTTTTCAAACCAAATCTTTTCAGCTCACTCCCATATAGGCAGCAGAAGCAGTAACCTGCCGTGACCTTGTTAAATAAAAGACTTTAACAAAGCTTTTGTTCACTTGCGGTAAATTCATTAGATACTTGATCATTTATTTCTGTTAGCTAAATAATAACTGGCACTGATGCTAAAGTTCAAGGACGATCAATATTTCCAGTCTAAATTGCCATTATAAACCTGATTTGCTCTGATTTTCATTGCCATTGTACTGTATTGGTTCTCATTACTGTAATGCATTGCAAGCAGGAGCTATTTTGTTATACTTTCATTTATGCTGCTCATAGGATTTACTGAGGTACTATTCAAATTAAGTACTTAATTATTTTTATTAGACCGTTTGCTTTTTATTCTGTAAATGTTTGTGTTGTATCGTGGCCAGCGTGGGATCTGCATTTCCTGATGGATATTTAAGTATTAAAAATGTTGATAATGTAAGCTTATGTCACAGGCCTTGGGGGAACAAAACGTGGCATCTGAACTGTTTTGCAGTATTATCATGATTTTGAGCATGTAGCGCAGAATTAAAAATTAAAGCAGCACTGTAACTAAACATTGTAAAAGTGCATGTAAATATCAACAAACATGATAAAGTTCAGTATATGTTGGGAAGACAAGACAAATTATACTGTATAATACAGGATCTGTACTTTCAAAGACGACGTACGTTTGTTCAAATGCATCAGTTGGATGCATTACCAAAGGAAAACACTAGAAGCATAATGGATATGTATTCATGTGGCTGTTAAAGAGTCAATTAATGCCAAATTTACATCAAAATATGGCTGATTGCATAAAAATAAAGTTAATGTTGTATCTAATGCATTGCACCCCCATCCACATTACCACATTTCTACATTAAGGCACTTCTCTCTCGCTCTCATTCTGTGATTTAGGAAAAAAGAGTCCATATCAACAGTCCTCAGCCACAAACAGCCCAGGAAATCATATTACACCACTTCACCATCACTCACGTTTCCAGGTTAACAGACAGGTATTGCTGCTAGGTAGCTCCTAATCGACTTGGAACGCTCTTTTACAATATTCAGTGGGCAACTACAGCTTTAAGGGTTATTGTAGAGATAAATCTAGTAGAAAGCAAATATTTTCTGTTATGACACATATGATGTAGCTGTTGATATGTGCATTTGACACATAGGTTTGTGTCGCTTTAGCAAACCTTTCAAAAGGTCATTTAGGTTTGGAGCAAAACTGTGGCCATCCAGGAATTGAATTTGAGAGACCAGTGCTTTAAACAATAATTGCATACAGGCAAAAATATTATATTC
The DNA here is from genome assembly GCF_030506205.2 of Paramisgurnus dabryanus. Lineage (NCBI taxonomy): Eukaryota > Metazoa > Chordata > Actinopteri > Cypriniformes > Cobitidae > Paramisgurnus > Paramisgurnus dabryanus. The sequence goes on along the minus strand of NC_133345.1, from coordinate 21,174,228 downwards.
CAAAAACTCCTATTACAAAATCCCTTGCGCTGACAAACAACCTTTTCAAAAGTCCTTAATAAAGCTAGTTCATCCATCCCCAAGATGGGTATGGCATCATTAAGAAGTCTTAAAATGGATATTTTACCTGACCCCTGGTAAGCTGAAGGTGGAAAAGGACATGCTTAATAACCTGTTGACAGTGGCCGTGTGGACTGTGCTCAGATCAGTGTATAAACCGCACTGTACGATATGCTCATTAATAATAAAAGACATCTAATGCCTAGAGTAAAAAAAACACTCTATGGGTAGAGGCCCCCGGGAGCCAGTGAGGTAAACGGTGGTCAAGGAGAAAAGTGTAGTACAATGAAGTGGAACAGCACAGCCCAGTAAGACATGCATGGCTTATATTTATATATAGAGTAAAATGTTGTGATATATATCGAGAAGCAGAGAGTACAGTGGTGATCTACATGGTCTGCATTGTAATATCTTTAAGGTTCACCGAAAAAGAGGGTTGTTGATTTTACTAATAAAATTTATACCATGGGCTGTTGAATGCTTTATTCTAATGGGTTGAAAAACGTTGCGCACCGTTTTGAACTTGAACTTGCCCCTGTTTTGGCTCAAACGGCTCAGCTGCTGTCGAATCACAACACACTAAACAAACTACACAATCAGAATACTGATAGACTTCATAGAACAAGGAAGACATTTGCCCATTTTTAGGACAGTGAAAACAGCGATATACAGATAAGTAAATTGTGTAAAAAATACCACGTTTTTTACACGTGAAACATGAACACATGTCAGGGTTTCCCGCAGAAAATTTGTTAGTTAAAGTGGTAAGGTTATGCAGGTGGGCGGGCTGGGGGCGTGGCAATCAAAGGGGCGGGGCCTACGCATCATGATGAAAATATTTGTATTTAAAACACTCAAATAAAACAAAATTTTGAAGAAACTATGACAGAAAATGAACACATACTAGATTATTAATGAATTAAATGTTTTATCAACAGGCTAGTTATCCTCCAGACATTGACGGACCATGTCTTTCTCTCTTTTCAACCATGTGGCGCGTGCCCGCTCGCAGTGTGAAGTGCGTCCACGCTATTCTCCGAGATGCACTTGACGGCCTTTTGTGCAGCTAATTTTTTTTGGGACGACCTTGTTAAGGTGGTAGGGTATCCTGCATGTTATATTGCTCACTATAAACACAATCAAAACTTCAAAAACACAGGAAGAACAGGACCTTTAACACCTTGGGTGTGCATTATTTTCTGAATAATTCAAAGGCATGTTGTTATTCCTTATGTAAAAACTGATGCTCTATAACATTGCCCTGACCACTTCAACACAACAACATCTTCTGGAAAAAATTTGTGCATTTGGGACTGACTGTTATGTGACTAATGGCATGGTGGTGTTTGAAAAAACTGTTATTTTTACAATTTGGTGCAACAAATGGCACACATTTGAACCAGACAAAATGTGACCCTTTCTGAAAAATCCAGACTAAAGTCTCATAACCTAAATTTGAGATTGGGAGCATCACTTCAATTTCAATCTTTTACATGCCCTTACTCTGCCTTAAAGATATCAATGTTATTTTTCACTAGGACAGTCAAAGGATTTATCCAGATTTATCACATACAAAATAAAAGTTTGTTTTTGCATAATATATGTATATTGCTGTGTGTAATTATTTTGTATACATGTATATATTTAAGAAAAATGCTTTGTATGTATATGTCTTTATATATACAAAATAATTACACACAGTGCACACACAAATATTATGCAAAAACAAACTTTTATTTTGTATGCGATTTATCGCGATTAAGCTTTTGACAGCAATAATTTCCACAGAATGTTATTTACAGTATGTAGGATGAATTCATATAGAAATCACTAAATTACAAAAAAATACTTTAGCTGGGTTTTTGCATGCAGGGTCACCAATATCACTCATTTTTTTGATAAGATTCTTTGAGATGGGGAATAAAAAGGGTTGAAAAAGTACAGATCGGTCTGTGATAGTCTTCCATCAATAAAGTGATTGATTCAGTGATAAGTGACTCCAACTCTTTTCATTCCCTGTTTCATTCTTTCTTTCTCTCTCTCTCTCTCTCTCTCTCTCTCTCTCTCTCTCTCTCTCTCGTTTTAACTGGATCCCTGCCATACTCTCTTGCAGAATTTGTCAGAAGACAATAGGCGTGCTGCACCTCACCTGTCTGTCTTGCCCTCAGGCATCCAGACCAAAAACAGGAGCTTAGCCTCCAGAAATAGATCAAAAGAGCAGTTGCTCAGAGCGATGCACTGGAGGGTGACAAGAGAAATATGACGATCATATGCGAGAGGTAAAATACTGTGACACAAGCCCCTCTTGCCATTTTAAAGATTAAAAATTTTAACAATTGGAAGCGACCGTATGAAATGTAAAATAATATCAGCGGATGTTGTAATAATGTGAATGTAGGGGAATAAACTTGTATTCAAATAAGCCAGTGATTGGAAACGCATAGAGATAAGAGAGGTCTGAAAAAATGCTGATGCACCTTCACGCTCTACACCTGCATTGTGGGAAACATTTGCAGCAGCAGCCTAAAAATAGACCACAGCAGTCACCACCAGTATTAGGGCCTGAAATCAAATTAACAATAGGTATCGACCCCGGTACTGAAAAGAATGATCTACGGTTATTGAATTTCAATTTAGCACCACCTTGTGGAACGCTGTTCAACGCTATCTGGAAGGAAAAGAGGCTTGTCTGGCATGCTGCTCCCCATGTGGGAAACTTAATGTGCTCCGTATCGCCCGCCTCCACGTTAGGAAGACTGGTGATTGCAGAAAACCACACAGAGATGTTATCGTCTAACCCGCTAAAATGAAATACCTGCAGTCTGTGACTCATGCCCAGCGGACAATTTAAAGTAAAATAAAGGTGGAATCATCTTCTGAATGAAAATATTTTGTAAGAGGTTCAGAACAAGATGGCCACTACTTTCTTTTTAAGCGGATTGAGTTTTTCCTCCTGGTTTCTGCTGAGCACTACAGTAAACAAGCTGGTTAAAGGTCTTCAATAGCAGGCCTGTTCTGTTATTTTAATCTGCCATCTTCACTCATTGAACCACATCAATATTTTGATCTGACCCATAAATGCCACAAATCATCTTGAAGAGATCATAAGAGGGATGAATGGCTGGTGGAACAACAAAAACTCGCAAGACCTGGCAAACCATCATGATCTGTTAAATTAGACATAAAACATTGGTAAAATATATACTTTAATAAAATACAAGCCATTGTTTTCATTGTGTAAACATGCTTAGGATAGTCATTGCATGAGGTAACTGCGCTTTGATAACCAATCCTGACAATTTAGTTTCTGCTATCAGAACTTCTCATTCCCCTAAATGGGTCTACAACTCTTATGAAGCTTGAACAAAACCCTGAGGTTGTCCATGTTTTTTTGGAGGTCTGGTTGGCTGTGAAAGCAGACTTTTAATCTTCCGAGTGGTTCTCTGCTACAGCCCAAGCGAACAATATTGAGAGTGCCATGCCTGGGTGAAAGCATTTTAGCCATTGTTGAAAGAATCCCCTGCAGACTGCCATTCTACAGCCATATGGCTGCTAAACACACACACACACACACACACACACACACACACAAAGCAAAAACATTGTTTCTTTGTGTTTAGGTTTTCCAACTAGAAAAAATGTGACCCAGTCAATGAAAACCCAGCTGAAGTCATTTTTTGTAATTTATAGATTTTTACATAAAATTATCCTGGATATATTCGGCCAATACAATGTTTAGGTAATGCTTAATAATAATATTTTTTTTCTGAAAAGCAAATAATTTTTCATTAGTATGAAAGTTTAATGCACATCTCACATGCACTGCTATTTTAGGACAGATGCTTTTGTGGATTCATTCACCGTACTGTATATCAGCAAGCCTGGGAGTAATAACAGAGATGAAGCATCATAGCTCTCTCAACAGGACGCCACTTTAATGAAAACCTGCTGCGGGATTCAAGGGAAGCACAGAAGGCTTTCAGGCAAAATAAAGCAGGAAGATGCACAAGGATTTTTTAAAACAACCGGATAGATGCCAGAATGAGCATTTTATGAGATCGCTCAATTGATGTACAGTGTATGTGAAACTACTGGTTGTCTAATGAAGCAGCTGTGCTTGACAACAGCCTGTCATCTAAGGATCACAGGATACAGTACAGTATCTTTAAGTTTTATCTTACTACCACCAAGACACTAATTTTAAACTGTACAGAGGAAAGTAAGGTCCACAACTAGTAAAGTGCCCCTATTACGTTGCTTAAAAGAATGTAGTTTTGTGTATTTGTTGTAATGCCATTTGTTTACACGATTTATGGTTAAAACACATTATTTTCCACATACTGTACATTATTTTTGTTTATCTATGCCCTGCCTTTTGCATCAATTTCTACAAATCTCATTGCTCTGAGAAAACGCGTTGTGCTCTGTTTGGCCAGCTATCGAGTGCGTTTTGATTGGCCGAAAACGTATGTGGCGGAAATTTGACGTTCCTATACCATATTTGAAAGATCAGCTCACAACAGGAGATATAATTGTCTTTACTATTATCAATACAAGCATAAATCTGATCCAGATGGAGATGACCAAGCTGATCAATTAACTTTGCCAGCACGGCTTGAGCAGAACATAACAGATATGCATTTGTGATCGTAGAAACGACAAACAACAAGCACAACTTTAAACTGTTCAAAACTCACGTGTAAATCATGGTTTGAATAGTCAACTTGCTGCGGTAGTAAACTGTTCCATGTGTTCATTGTAGTCTAACTGTGCATTCACACCAGACACGGTAGAGGTGGCGTGAGAGATTTACATGTTAAATCAATGCAAAGCATGAATAGGGGTGTGATGAGACACTTAATCCACGAGACGAGACGAAACACGAGATTGGGTTCAGGAGAGGAGACGATATTTTTACACTTTTTAAGAAACCCTCAATTATAAAATAAATGAATAAGAAACTGAAATCACATTATTTATAAATGTGTTAACTAATAAAGGACTGGCCCTAACAATTATTTTGCTAACTGATAATGAAGTAATTTGTTATTTTGGGGTAATAAAAATAGACCCAAGTGAGCAGTAGCATTTAAAATTACATAATAATGAAGATGCAATAATAATTGGTTCAAATAAAGTATTAAAACCAAGTTACATTAAACAACATTTTGTGGCCTATAAATAAAAAGCATTATGTATGTATTATAACAAATGCCTGCAGGGAGCGATAGAGGCCTCGTCTTGCGGACGCTGTCTTCACTTTCACTTTAGATGGAGAGAAATGCTTATTTTTAGTCAAACAATGTTTAAATCCATATTAATATTTAATATATGTCCATTTCTTTACAATAGAAATTATACAGCCACTGTCATTTTTGAGCAAGAATCTGCAAACATTAAATCATGTAAACTCTGTGTGAGGGTTTAATCTGCTGAGACACATCTGACACTGATCAACAGACAAACACAACGCGTCTCAGACTTCACACGAGCTCCCAAACGAACATTATTGTAAAACCTAAACAAAAAAGCAAACGCAGTAAAAGACAAATATAATGCATGCACTGTAAAAGGGTCAAACAGAAAGTTGCATCCTTCGGAGGTCGCATATGCAGGCTGCATACGTCATCATGGTTTATTTCAGATCATTAACTGAGCATTACATTCGTGAGCTTATTACAAAAATTTGCGATTAACTAAATAAGTAGTAAACTTTATAATTGTTAATAGTCTCTAATAAGACAGTGATGAAGTAAATAGAGTTTAAAAATGCGACCTCCGAAGGATGCAGTCTTTTATTTGAAAAACGGCCAGCACCTCCACAAGAAATCTCGCGAGACACATGTAATTTCGCGAAACACATTTAATCTCGCGAGATCTCGTCACACCCCTAATGAATAGGCTTCCTGCAGTTAAGCGTTTCAGCGGAAAACACATAAGTTGAAAAATCTGAACTTTGAGGGAAAATCACGCCGCATTAACCAATCAGGAGCTTGCTCTAGTAGTGACATGATTACACTTTCACACCAAAAAGTAAAATCATGAAAAAAATGGGGGTTCTTTAATGAGCTTTCTTTTTTTATTGAATGCATTTTTCGTTTTAAATGATATATTTTAACATTACAATTTGAGTAAAAATTTAGATGAACATCTACATATTTGGTATAGTATGTCCCCCATGGCTTGTAACATCACGCACTCAGTCTGGCATGAACTCCACACATTTGTGCAAAACTCGATGATCCATGTTATCCCAGTGTGATTTGAACATGTTCCAGAGATCATCTTGTATGCTTCAATGGATGCAAAGAAATGACAGTGACAAATTATTTAACATGGTTCACTGCCTGCTTACATGTGATTACTGACCTAAAATACACTGTAAAAATGCTGGGTTATTTTCTACCCATGGTTGGGTCAAATATGAACATTTTCTAGTTAAAAGGCAGGTTGCACGATTTTTGAGAATTTCTTTGGAAAAGGAAGTCGGGCAGAAATCAAAATACACTTGTAGCATATCAGCAGTAAAAGGCATGTCTACTAACCGACAAATGTCAACAATGGCTTTCAGAGATCGTGCACCCCGCCTTTAACTCAATGGTTGGGTTTCTCCCACTTTGATTTAATGATGGGTTAGATTTACATTAATGGCAGAAGCTTTCATCCAACGCAACTTACACTGCATTACAAGCCAAGGCATCCATTTTATTAGTATGTGTGTTTCCTGGGAATTTAATCCATAATCTTTTGTGCTGCTTGTTCAACCCATGCTCCACTAACTGAGCTATACAAACACGCTGGGTTAAAAACAATTAAATTAAACCCAAAGCCTGGGTTTCCCCCTTTCTCACACATCGCTCGGTTGAAATAACCCATGTATTTTTAAAGTGTAGATTTACATAAAAATCTTCCCAGATTTTAAATGTGCTCTTGGATGTTTTGCACCCAACTGCACTAAATGTGATTGAAACAGAGCCTAAATTAATATAACAGGGTCTTTAATTTCCCCTGAAAACAGATGATGACATTACCTCATATTACAGGCTTTATAATAAAGTATATGTCAGACAAAAATGGCTAAACATGAGAAAAATAATTATGAGCTTATGAATTTTTTAGAAAAAAGAAATTATTTTTTGGCTGAAGCTAAAGCATCATAGACCCTGGACCCCACACAAAGGGACACATAAATAAATAGCATTACACAACTGACATTTTCACAACAAATCCACTGCAATACAAACCTCTCCATCTTATTCTATAAAGTATGCAATATATAACATACACAGCAAACCTGAAAAAAAAACAGAGTCCGCTGTATTTTTTCTATTTATCACAACTCTGTTTTTCATTCTGCTCAGTTTATTTGAAACTTCATTTAAATTTCTCTAAAGCACTGCTTAGCATGCAAATGTTCTTGCTGTATGTTAAAGCAGTTTATTTGTTTAGGACTTTTGTACAAGCAGTGCCCACAGTGAGAGCTTAGTGTGTGTTCTCACATTATCTCATCATCATTAGAAAAGGCAGTGCAGCGGATGAAATTAACTACGAAAAAATGCAATAAGGCCATTTTGCTTTATTACAGAAGCACTTAATTTTTTTCTCTGTGCTGTTCGGGACAGCCATGCAGCCCCTTGTGATCCTCTTCTATTTCACTATTAACAAAAAACAGAGGAACAAAAGGAAAAGAGAGATGGATAAAGGTTCAAAGGGCTTAATGGTTGTATAAGTCTCATGAAGCCAGACCATAAACTGTTACAAAATGTGGTGATACTGTATGGTGGGTTTAGCTGCTCAAGTACCACCAACTTAGAAAGGACGAGCCATCTACATTACATTAAAGGACAAGTTCGGTATTTTAGACTTAAAGCCCTGTTTTCAGATTGTTTATGGTCAAATAGAATGGTTTTGACTGAAATTTCGACATTTTCGGCTGCCCTGAGAATTTTCGCGTGTTTGTGTTTCAGCTCAGACCTCTACAATGGGTTTATAGGTGCACTGGAACAATCCTTCCTAAAATGCATTAAACTTTCGTTTACAAAGACGTGAAACTCACCGAGTGGTCAGGGGTGTTCACTGATATGCTCACACAAAAATCGCTGCAAAAGATGCTTTCCAACAGCTGTTTTAGCATTCGTTGTTAACTTGTGGACCTATTTCCCCAAACGCCTCACACCCGTACATTCTTCCGCTTAGAGCTTGAATAATAGACACTCCAGCCCAGGTGGTGGCGCTAATCCGCCTTTGCCAATTGCAAGAATAGAAACAAAGTTCCCGGCGCGGAGTAATACCGTACCTCACAGGACGTCTAATACAGTCAATGGAGTTGGTAAAAACTACGATAAAACCTGTTGGAATGCGTCTTTTGGAGCGATTTTTGTGTGAGCATATCAGTGAACACCCCTGACCACTCGGTGAGTTTCACGTCTTTGTAAACGAAAGTTTAATGCATTTTAGGAAGGATTGTTCCAGTGCACCTATAAACCCATTGTAGAGGTCTGAGCTGAAACACAAACACGCGAAAATTCTCAGGGCAGCCGAAAATGTCGCAATTTCAGTCAAAACCATTCTATTTGACCATAAACAATCTGAAAACAGGGCTTTAAGTCTAAAATACCGAACTTGTCCTTTAAATATAGATCAGTTCTCCCAAACTCTGTTTTAAATGGCAAGGCTGTCCAAACTTGGGTGCTTGACTCCAATAAGCAAGGTATATTATAGATAACCATTGTGAGCCACTTGGTCCAGAGACTACATGCTCGCCTGACAATTGACCTTAGGCTGTCACAGTGAAAGATGAGATTTCACAGGGCTCCAATTTTTTCTATCATTATAAGCGAGGTAGTAGAACAATTTATGCATAATATTATAAAAAAAACACTTTAATATTGCTTTCTCCCACATACAAACACCCACAACAACATGCATTCTGTACATATGTATTTTTCTCAACTCTGTCTGGAGGGATAAACACATAACCTCTCATTAGTGCAGCATAAATAAATCTAATAAACTATCAATCAAATACATTTCTATAATTACAGCATCTGCAAGTAACTAACTGCAAAATGTCCATTTACATCAACTCCTAATGCATCAAAATTATATATCTTCTGTATATTCTATATACTTTCCTCTCTACCCATGTTAGTTTTCCTTCATGCAGTTGACTCACAAAATATTTTTATGTAAAACCCTCTTATCATTCCTACTATACTGTAACTCTTTTCAGATACGCCTGAGTAACAGACCTTTCTCAATCCTTTCTGAAAATAAGAGAAAAACATCCTTTGCCGAGAGAACAAAAGTAATATCCTCACTCAGACAGGAGAAGCCCTCCATTCTGCATCTGCAATTACTCTTTCTCTCTCGTTTCAAGAAGTACAGATGGGCTTTTTACTGCACTTTTTCTCTAAACCCTGCGGGGGACACAGCACCCTTACCACAATGATGCATTGGTAAACATCCGTAATGGAAGAGAGAGGGAGGTAGGGAGGGAGGGGGACAGGAAAAGAAAAGGAGATTTAAAAAAAAATGTAATGTTCCTGACAGCAGATACGTATACAAAATTCCCCATGGATGAAATTTAGCTAGACTAGTCACAAAGGCTGGGTACATCCGCTGACCCAAACTATAAATGAGAACAAAATGGATATTTATGACTGTCTATTCACCTTGATGTCTCAGCGTATTTCCCCTTCCCTGAAACATCATATTTCACAAGAGTACAGAAGAACACCTAAGGACACATCACCTCTACACAAACAAGTGTCAATAGTGATCAAACCAAATATTTAAGCAAAAATCTTTACTCTCTAAAATAATAAATAGAATTGGCTAACTCTTCCAAACAAGTGTAGTCTGTCAGCAGTGTCCAATATTTAGCAAGGGATTATTTTTACATAAATATTGGCAAGACATCCAATGCTACTAACATTAAAAAAATAAATTTAAAGGACAAGTTCGGTATTTTACACTTAAAGCCCTGTTTTCAGATTGTTTATGATGAAATAGTACGGTTTTGACTGAAATTTGGACATATGATGCTGGCCCGAGACTTTTCGGTTTCTGTTGTATCACCCCCACCCCCCCACCTCTACAATGGCTGTATAGGTGCACAGGAACAATCCTTCCTAATATGCATTAAAGTTTCGTTTACAAAGACGTGAAACTCACCGAGGGGTCAGGGGTGTTCACTGATATGCTCACACAAAAATCGCTGCAAAAGATGCTTTCCAACAGGTGTTTTACCATTCGTTGTAAACTTGTGGAGCTATTGTTCCAAACGCCTCACACCCGTATATTTTTCCGCTTAGAGCTTGAACAATAGACACTCCAGCCCAGTTGGTGGTGATAATCCGCCTTTGCCAATTGCAAGAATACAAACAACATTTCTGTTCCGGGTGGCGGAGTAATACCGTACCTCACAGCACATCTAATACAAGTCAATGGAATTGGACAAAAACTACAATTAAACCTGTTGGAAAGCATCTTTTGCAGCAATTTTTGTGTGAGCATATCAGTGAACACCCCTGACCACTCAGTGAGTTTCACATCTTTGTAAACGAAAGTTTAATGCATTTTAGGAAGGATTGTTCCAGTGCACCTACAGTATACAGCCATTGTAGAGGTGGGGGGTACAACAAACACCCGAAAATTCTCGGGCCAGCATCATATGTCCAAATTTCAGTCAAAACCGTTCTATTTCATCATAAGCAATCTGAAAACAGGGCTTTAAGTGCAAAATATCGAACTTGTCCTTTAAAGAGTTTATAAATGTATAATAATAAAAAATACAAATTTGGGTCTTTTAAAAATACATTCAAAAATACAAATACATCTATATGTGTATTACTGAAAAATACAAGACAGACAGACAGACAGACATTGTTAGAGATCTGGGGCCAGATTGACTAAACTGGGCAAATAAGAGTGAGAGCGCAATTCCAGGGTGGGAGTGGAAATATTTGCTGGTTATTTACTAAAAAGGGGCAAATTAAATCACACAGGCACAACAGCTGATTTCCATAATCACCAATGCAATTTATTAAGAGTAGGGCAAATTAGTTCAGGGTCACAAATAAGCAGAGCTGTTGCCGTTTATCTGCGCTTCTGTTCAGCACCACATCACAGCGTAAAATTTGGGGTGTGAAATCCCAGTTTATGAAGCCGTAATACACTGAAAAGAACTGGAGGACAAAAAATTAAGGTTTACAAGAAATTTTAAAACGCCTGGTATTGTGTGATGACTTCTAGTGACTCCACTTTATTTACTTCGGTAAATAAAAAATAACATGGCTTGGCAAATAATATATTTTAATAATGTGTTAATCTGGCATTTCAAATAAATGCATGTTACATGTTACAAAAATTGCCTTGTATCAGTCCCTCTCTGATATGATGCCTCTTCTTTTAGCAAAAACTGCAGCCATTTCAAGCACAAAATAATATCACACACGCAAACATTAGTAAACTGCATTGTGTGAATAATTTAAAGGAAAACACCACAATTTTTCAATATTTTACTGTTCTTACTTCAACTTAGACGAATTACTACATATCTATCTTATTCCAATGCACGCACTTTTAACTTTGAACTTTTAAATCTTTGAACAGCGCGTCGTGAATGTGTTAGCATTTAGTCTAGCCCCATTTATATGGCTCCAGACAAGATTTTGGAAGCCACCACACACTTCCATGTTTTTCCTTTTTAAAGACTGTTACATGAGTAGTTACACGAGTAAGTATGGTGGCACAAAATAAAACTTTTGTTTGGAGCCATAGGAATAAATGGGGCTAGGCTAAATGGTAACACATTCAAGAAGCACTGTACAAAGATTAAAAGTGCACGCATTGAAAAAATTGTGTAAAGTTGAGGTAAGAACATATTGAAAATTTTTCCTTTAAATACTCTCCTCCCAAAAATGTTGCATCTGAAAGGGAAAATCCTAAAAATGCATGTGCAATAAGGTCGGTCGCAACCACACCTTTTCAGCGCTAATGATCCACTGAATGTCTTTAGTAAATCCAGACAATCGTTATTTACCGCCAAAATGAGGGTTTGATAGTAAATCTGACCCCTGGTATATCAATACTGTAGCACACCAAGAGAAAGGAGGCTCCAACCAGCCCTAAAAAGCTTTTATGTTTAGTGGGTTTACTCTTCTATACTGCTGAAATAGGTCTTTTAAAAAAGCTGGAGAGTAAAGGGATTTTTAGAGGCAAAGAAAGGCAAAGAAAATGAGATAAAGGATAGATCCACTGCAACAGCGGGCAAGTCACTATGAGGAATGCCTGCAGAGACGGGCATGGACATCTGAGACAGAGACAGAAAGACGGGCACAGGGAGGAAATACACTGAAATTAAAGGAGTAAGTAATAGAGAAGACAGAAAGAGAGACAACATAGTCCAAAAACTACATACTGTTCTGTTCCCACAAAACTACTGAAAAAGGTTTTCCTGCCGTATCAGAACCAGTGCTCAATATCATCTACTAGTTATTAGGCCCTTCATTAAAAATGTAAATCTTGACCAATTTCAAATCTGCTGACATTAGTGGTCAGGCATTAGCCTGGTTTATGTATTATTTCATTTTATTTAGGTCTTAATGTGCCACAACAGCCTCCAGTCAACATCTGAAGCAGGCATCTCAGAGATGAGTATCTGACGGTGTGTGCGCTGCTTCAGCAGAGCGACTGGAGATAATCATCTACCTAAGACTTAAAAGGCGAGTTCTGCTCACCCTGCTTTTTGCACGCCCAATCTGCTCCAGCTAATTTTCCCCTCACGTCCCCTTTGAAATGCCCCCTCCGGGTCTCCCAGCACCTTGTTAAGACATTTGAGGTGCATGAATATGGCCAACAAACCGTGTCAAATTGTTTAACTTGCATTTTAAGAGGCTATTTCCATTTCAGCTCAGCTATGGATGAAAGAGGTGAAAAAAGTATCACTGAGAGAAATGTTATTCTATTCTTCCCTGTAATTATTAGTCTATCATCTCTATATATGTGCTATAAATGCCAGCTCAAGTCTTCAATAATGCACTTTATATTTCCTCCTCTTATAGATTTTCTTGATGTACCCTGTTGAGAAAATTCACCCTCAGCATATGTTGTTTTCTGGATGCTGGTCCCTAACAAACCTCATAGTTACAACTTAACCAGTAAATCTCTGTGGTCAACCAGCTTTTTAGAAAGACAAGCATTTACTTCTGGTGAGCTACACGGTGTAGTTGTGTATTTATGCGTTTTACACTCCATGTTTTATATCTGAACATCACCTTATTCATTCATTTATCAATCTTCTGTATCATAAAATGCTTATTATTACCTTTTCAGATACTGCAAATAGAAACTTATCAAGTATTCATACAGTTTTCTCTCACACACACTGCTTGCACAACACAATGCAAGCTTAATGCAAACAGTTTATTTAACAGTGCTAGATTACATTTATACACAAACCCTAACCCTGAAACACACCCCTCCCTATAGAGTGGCACAGGTATGACATATTTTTGTAGGCTAACCCGGAAGTTAGCAGGGATACTGGTTCCCTCGCAAAAAAAAACATTCATTTTTATATAGACTTTTAGATTATGGTAAAAAATAGCTCTGTGTTTAACAAAAGTTTTGTCGAACTAGTCTTCACAGATGAATACAACATTTATGACTTTTGAAGTCAAAATTCAGCTTTTTATATTTCTAGCAAATGCATTTACATTCATCTATGTGAAGATTAACTTGTTGGACAAAACCCAACTTTTGTTAAAAGAAAAGCTTTTTTTGCCTGCTTCATTCTATGGGAACAATAAATGGGCTATAATAAAAAATAACCCAGCCATTTATTGAGTGTGTTTTTATTTTGTAAATGTTTTAAACATTTCAGAACCATCTACGACCATCTATGATCACTAAACATATTTAATAACCTCTTTGTTTATAAGTTCAAACTGCAGATATATTTACAGTACATCATTGTGATCAATTACCAAAACAAGTGAAGCTGACACTGTGACAAATATCAGTATATGCACATTACACAAATGAACATTAATATATCTGTGTTCTGTCCTCCCGCACACTATTTCTTGCTCTCTCGCTCACTCTCTCTTATTTAATCCAACATGTTCTCTACGCCAGCCAATAGCATCACCGCTGCAATACGACAAGGGTAAACATCAGCCATGCAGCAGTCAGATTGCTCTTCATGAAACATTAATGCCTAGCACACATTTTAATCTTTAATACCTTCAACAGTGTGGAATGATCCGGAGCACACACTGTGACATCAACCGTTTCGCAAACAAACGCCACACACGCAAACGCATGAACATCATGCAGTGTGGTTAACTGAGAGACTTGTAAAGAAAATCACAGTCCTTAAAACATATGCAATGCGGGTTTATCCCAGACAGTGTACAGCGGATTCAGCAGCATTGGTACAATGATGACAACGCAATGCTGTACTTGAAAAGCAGCAAATGCAGAGCAAGAACAGACTGTCTCTCTAATCTGTCTTCTCAAGGAACATTTCATCCAAAAATAAAGACTATTGCAATAAGTTTTATTTTTACGTTTTTAAACTTTTAAAGTTTTATGTAAACTTTACATTTTGGGCAAACACTTCACTACAAACTAAATGAAAAAAAATCTGTGATACTGTGAAAATTCGATCTTTGTGACATGGTGCATTATCCTGCTGGAAGTAGCTATCAGAGGATGGGTACATGGTCAGAAACAATGCTCAGGTAGGCCGTGGCATTTAACGGAGCCCAATTGGCACTAAGGGGCCTAAAGTGTGGCAAGAAATATCCCCCACACCATTACACCACCAGCCTGCACAGTGGTAACAAGGCACATTGGATCCATGTTCTCATTCGGTTTATGCCAACTTCTGACTCTACCATCTGAATGTCTCAACAGAAATCAAGATTCATCAGACCAGGCAACATTTTTCCAGTCTTCAACTTTCCAATTTTGGTGAGCTTGTGCAAATTGTAGCCTCTTTTGTTGTATTTGTAGTGGAGATGAGTGGTACCTGGTGGAGTCTTCTGCTGTTGTAGCCCATTCGCCTCAAGGTTGTGCGTGTTGTGGCTTCACAAATGCTTTGCTGCATACCTCGGTTGTAACGAGTGGTTATTTCAGCCAAAGTTGCTCTTCTATCAGCTTGAATCAGTCGGCCCATTCTCCTCTGACCTCTAGCATCAACAAGGCATTTTCGCCCACAGGACTGCCACATACTGGATGTTTTTCCCTTTTCACACCATTCTTTGTAAACCCTAGAAATGGTTGTGCGTGAAAATCCCAGTAACTGAGCAGATTGTGAAATACTCAGACCAGCCTGTCTAGCACCAACAACCATGCCACGCTCAAAATTGCTTAAAGGAGCATTTCACCCGTTGAAACATTAATCTTTATTGAAAGTGTGTCATTTTTGTAGTCGAAATGTAACATGCATTTAGAATTTAGTGCCTATTTGACCGAGAAAAGGGGTGTTTGTAGTCTCACCCCCTCAACAAAGATATTGGACTTCCTTCTTTCAATTATGCAAAATGATGCTTTTTACATCATTGAAAGAAGGAAGTGCAACACTGAAATCTGTATTTCTCCTGTCTCAGCGGCAACTGAGGAAATGATGCATGACCATTCAAAAACATGACTGGGGTTCTAACTATACAAAGCTTAATGCAAATGGGTGAAGTGTCCCTTTAAATTCCTTTTCTTTCCCATTCTGATATTCAGTTTGAAGTTCAGGAGATTGTCTTGACCAGGACCACACCCCTAAATGCATTGAAGCAACTGCCATGTGATTTATTGATTAGATAATTGCAATAATGAGAAATTGAACAGGTGTCCCTAATAATCCTTTAGGTGAGTGTATATTTCCTGTATTGTCTGTTTGTATCTTGAAGGGTGAAAAATAAATGTGGATGCATGGACATTTAAACTTTGCCTAAACAATAATAGCTGCTGGTGGCCTAAGACTTTTGCACAGTACTGATTATGTTTTTCAGGCTTGTAACAACATGAAAGCAAATCATTTTTCTTCCTCTAAAAGAAGAATAGTTCACCCAAATTTGCAGGTTTTGAATTTATGACACATTTATATTAAAATTCTGTCATATTACCTTCTTATATAAAGCAAGCATGAATAAATACAAATAGTACACACATCTATCATTAAAAACTATAAATGATTCCAGTGGATTAATATAACATTTTTTGAAGAATTTCCTTTCTGGAGAAGTCATATTGCCTACATTTGGGATGGCGTAAGTATGAAAGTTTTCATTTGGAACTATTTTTATATCAATAATGTAATAAAAAAGATTGGTAACATTTTATTTATGCTTTAATGCCATAATCCTGTGATGGCTACCAGAAACCAAATCAATTTATTAACAGCATTTCAGCAGAGATTAGTATATACTATCATAAAATACTCTAGTGTTAGCCAGTACACAAACATGGTGATGGTTGGTGGCTAATGGAGTTCAGACTAAAGCATTTGATCCGCATGCTGAAAAAGAGAGCCACTTCACAAAGACCTGACAAACATGAAATCAGAGTTTCCAAAGAAGCACCCAAAAGAAGACTTTAGCCAATACAATAAAAGACCACATGGTCTGCTCTCAGGACCAGCCAATGAAACAAGTCGAGTATTCCCCAAAAGAAAATGACGACCAATGAAATCACCAGCATTAAATTACAGAAATTCCAGTAGAGTGTAACCTAGACGCATTCCTTTTAAACAGGAACAACATGAAAATAAAGAATTGGACATCATGAGCATTCAATACTGCCTTGAATTTGTAAAGAGTTTAAACACAAAAACACAACCAGCGTGGGAAAATGAGAATAAGGTCAGGTGCTGGAGGGAAAGGTTTTTATAAGACGAACTGCCACTTTCATCCAAATTATACTGGGAGGTTTCCATTTCAAGCCACTGTTGAAAAAAGGTCAATCTGAGAACAAGAAAATTTCATCTATTTGCGGTGTAAGCCGAACCATTTGTCTATTGTTCCAGTGTGTGCACAGAGACATCCACACTATTAGCTGACGCTTCGGCCCCGTTGCTGGGGAGTCACACTAGTAACCGTTAGGAACCCTACAGTAATATCATGCGTATAAGAGCATTCATCCCTTTGCTGTTGAATCAACTTCAGTGCAATGCTTACTGCAATGCAAGCTTTCACAACAGAATATATGTAAAAGTCTGAGACAAATGGTAAAAATGTTTGCCTTTCAATATAAATGTTTTATGAAGAATTAAAGCAACACCAAAGAGTTTTGGCTCTTTGCTCCCCCTACAGGTTAGAAGCGTAATTGTCCATGACCCACTGTCATAAATACTGAGGCATAGCTGGCTCTGATTGGATTGTAGGTCTGCCGTGAAGCAAGTTTTTGTAGTATTCACTCGGACTACAGGACCACTACCCGACGTTTGGAAACTTCTTTAGTGCGGTTTTGGCCGATAGAGGGCTGCAAAGCGAATGTGAAAGTGCTGTTCACCCTGTTTAGAGTGGATGAACGACTGAAACTGTTTTGGAAGCGTTATTTTAAGGTAAAAAAAACTCTTTGGTGTTGCTTTAAATATCACCTCTGAGTAACAAATTGAATGAACAAGCTGACATGAACTGTGCAAGTTTGCTGGGATAACATGGATCATCAGATGTTTTGCTACAATAGAAACCTTTAATGGCAAACATTTGCATACATTTGATCCATGACATTGAAAAAAGTACTGTAAAATATTTGCAACTACACTTAATTTTCTGTTCATGTGTGAGGTCTGTGAAAAAATAATATTATAAAGCCCTTATAAAATGTATACGACAGCAAGCTTTTCAATCTCTTCTTTACCCACGACAGCTGTCTGAGGGTTCAGAGGGTTTGGACATCTTGACAAGGATTATCAAGTTATCAAGTTCAGCTTTATTCTGCAAGTATCAACGTAATTATAAGGAAGCATCGTTCCAATATTTAACATAAGAGTTTAGCTGCTGTGCCTGATAAGCAGAAAGTCATAAAGAGAAAGACACATCCCACTTTCAGCCGGAGTCGTGAAAATAAAGCTCCTTAAAGGGCCAGGGATTATTACGAGTAAGATTTCTTGACTCAAGCCCTCTTCAAACTCCTACACGCACGAAAATATATACATGCTTTAACACATCAGGCTCGAATCATTAAACCACCCAACGCACACATACTTACACGTGCTGGTTTTCGAGCCACCAAGAGATTAAAAGCCATTAATTTCATTCATCATCCTCTCATAAGATGATTTCTGACATGGAGGAGCAAGCCAGAGAGAAAAGCAGTCACAGTAAATCATGGCTCGAACCTATTTTAGAAACGCAATCATCAGCAGTTGCTGCTTGGAAGCAAAAGAAAGGCACAGATTTCTGATAAAGACGCCTGTGCTTATATATTGCATGAGGCAGATACAATTTGTGGGTTTAATAATATGTAAACTGAATGAATTACTGTACAATTCTATTTACATTTTGATTTTAGTATCAGATATGGTGCCTTTCTAATGGCGCTTGAGTAAAATGCATAAAGAGCACAGCAAGCTTTGCAGCGAATAGCTTAGACACAATTCATCTTGAATGCAGAAATGCATCTCAAGAGCATTTTTCTCACCACATGACATTGCATCACGGTTGAGTGCATTTGCAATTAGGGCTAATTAGAGTTCTGGGCTTTACTACAGAAGAAACAATAAGCAGAGGTGCCAACATGTCCTCATAAAAATATAACGTCAGAAAGCTTTGTTATCAGACATCACATCAGGTCTTACGATTCCGAAACATCTAAAGTACACAAGGGGCCAATCCAAGGCCGCAGATTTGTTTTTACGATCATGTTTTACCTCTATGACATTGCCTTTTACAGTTGATGGGTTGCCCTTGCGCGTCATAACCTGAAAACCACGCCCACTGGGGGGGGGCAATCCAACCGTCTCCATTGACTTTGTATTGTGAGAGGCTGCCTCCTTGTCATTTCTGGCTTATAACAAAAAACAGAATAATGCCTAAAAGCTGCTGTGTGACAATATGTACAGCTAACAAGCAAAAAACCCAGAAATAAGTTTTTATAAGCTGTCGAGCTGTAAAACTACTTTTCCCCCTAGTGGACGCAGTTCTACTAATATGAGTACTATGAAAAGTTGCCTGTTTACACTTTTGTGTCTTTAAACGCTCGTTTTTGGGGTCGACAGCTTATAAAAACTTATCTACAGATTAAACTTAAAAACAGAATAATACATAAAAGCTGCTGTGTGACAAGGTGTACAGCTAACAAGCCAAAAAAAGAAAAAAAAATTTATAAGCTGTCGACCTCAAAAAACGAGCGTTTAAAGACACAAAAGTGGAAACAGGCAACTTTTCATAGTACTCATATTAGTAGAACTGCATCCACTAGGGGGAAACGTAGTGGGCGATCCACTTTTTTCTCCTTAAAGGCTGGGTTTTACGACTCGACAGCTTATAAAAACTTATTTCTGGGTTCTTTGGCTTGTTAGCTGTACATATTGTCACACAGCAGCTTTTAGGCATTATTCTGTTTTTTGTTATAAGCCAGAAATTACAAGGAGGCGGCTTCTCGCAATACAAAGTCAATGGAGACGGTTGGATTGTTCCCGCCAGTGGGCGTGGTTTTCAAATTTGCATAACTGCGCTCTGTCTCTATGGTAAAATCACTGTAATGCACTGAAACGACTTGTGTGGCAACAGCATTATAATGAAATACAACATTTAGTGAAAAAATTACGAAGATTTTTTTTTACTAGAGGCTGTTTGCAGTTATTGGTTCCTAACAGAATTCATAAAGGGAATTTAGTTTCAATTAAGCATTTACATTTTATATTAACTATTGAAATCAATTAAATAATTTAATTAAAACAAGACCATTGCTCGAAAAAACTTGGGTACCATATTTAACAAAGTCTATATGAACTAATCAAATAACAAGGAAAGCACATGCATAGCTTTATAAAAAATTTTGTGTTCGTGACTAGACAACACAATTGCATGTGCATGGTGTGTGCACCGATTCTTTCTCCTAACACACACACATACACGCAAACTCGCTTCTCATGATCCCACTGTTAATGGGAGACTAGCCGTGCTTGTCTGTGCGCTTTTTAACTGTGACCTGGAGATGTGAGAGGATTGCAAATTGCCTGCAATCACCAAGAACAACAGCGATGGATGCAAAAGTGCTGTGGGCTTTGTAAAATTCATACTGCCTCCGCAAGAGTGTCTTATTATGATGAGCGCTAACTCTTTTCTCGCAGATATAGAGATGATACATAATTCATGGAAGCACAACCTCTAGAAAACTAGTTGCACTGCAAACTTTTCAGGTAAAAAGTTTCAAATAAAAATGATAAAAGTATGAGCAACTGATGGTTTGATGTACTACCACTGCTTAATTGTATAATGACTTCACTCCAATAAAAGGTCAGTAGAAGGTGTGATATAAATAAACCATTTACAAGTACAAAGTCTCTATAGTCAGCATTTTGTAATTTCACAACTATCTACGCTTCATATATTTAAATGATATCATATACAATATGGCTTTACAATGATGTTCTGCACTCACTGAAGTCCAGTGAAAATAATGAGAAATTGTTTAAAGATTGCATCATCAGAGATTTGATTGAAAATACACAAAAAAAGAAATACAACATGGTCATATGGTGACCAAATCGTATTCCCGAGATGATTTATTTACCACCCTGCCTAAAACACAAACCTTGCATTTCCACCCATCCTCAAAAGAAAAAGAAAGGCTAATGCACTACTTCCAACAAGATCCGCACTGGAGAGCTTTCAAGCAAACTATCTGCTGGAGATGAAAGCACTTCCTGTAGGCACTGAATCTCAGCATAGTGGGAACAAGATATTTGGGGTAAAGAAGGAGAGAATGTGGAGGAGAATAAAAGGGTGACCTAGTTCCTCCTTTCATCAGCTCGGTCCCCAGACTAGGCGTCCTGGAAGCCAGAAGGTAAGTTGGCAGGCCTGCAACCAGCATGGACCAGCGGAGGACAAAAAAGACGTTAAACAATGACTGTGCACTCTCAACCCCTCCTGCTCGAGCTAGTGAGGGCGGATTGTTCCCCTGGCCACATCCTCGCACTGAAAGAAAGAAAAGCTGGCAGGGTTCTCTGTCACAGCTTCTCCTCCATTACGTCACTGTGCCAAACAACACGGCGCTGCTGCACACAGCACACCTGCTGCTGGTTACACTGGACTGACTCCAGCTCCATATCAACCCTGCTGCTCACCTCCCTGCCTGGCACGCTCTAAAAGCATGCACAGCCTGTGTAAAAGTACATCTAGCATTCTCAAATTCATCTGCAAAATACCACAGGATAATGGTTATTTTTGTAATATGAATTATTTTTGTTATTTAAAGTAGGGGTGCGCAGGGCAAAAACGAACGTGGGGTTGGTTGTAACACGGACTGTTTACATTGTTGCACAAGGTTGAGGGTTTGGTTTTTCCGGTATTTTTTTCACGTTGCCAAAAGACGATCTCCCGCAAATTATTGGAAATGTATAATGTTTTTCTTGAGAGTTATATGAACAAGTGTTTTGGTGGCATGTAAGTAAATGTTTTCATCATATGTCTTTTCGGTTTCTAAGTTGGGTGTGTAAGATACCAAATCCAATGTCATATTATTCAGTATCTTGTTGACTAAAACATAGCATCATTTTGAAATATGTCTGCAGCTCTTAGCAACTTTTTAGGTGGGCCTGAAAATATTTTGACCCAGCGGGGTTAATTGTAACGCTGTGTTACAATTAACTAGGGCTGGAACGACGCGTCGACGTAGTCGATTACGTCGATTACGTAATTAGGTCGATTTGCCGGAAATGCGTCGATGCGTCGCACTGTTTACATTTTGAAATGAAGGCGGCTTCAGCTCCGACCGGGTGATACAAGTGTTACGCGATCAAAAGTGTGGGAATACTTTAAGCAGAGACCAAATAAAACACATACTGTGTAAAACTGAAATGGCATACCACAGCAGCGCAACACCTGTGTATGATCATCTTAAAAGAAAACCTGGGGCTCTCCGACCTCAAAATGACGAGACGTCAGCGTAAGAATTTGAACTATTACAGTAAGTTTTTATACTTACTCTATAAACAATAGAATCAATACATATTGTGCTTAATACAGCTGCGTTTACATCTTCGTTTAATACGAGCTGCGAGACGCCTGACAGACGTGACATTGCATCGCTTCTGGGCAGTATGTTGAAACAGTAAATAAAGAGCAGGACATGTTTTTATATTAAGAAGTTATGAAATAATAAGTTACTGTCACATTGAGAACTGATAGGCATGTGCCCGCGTGCACTGAAAGCCAGCTGGCAGTGCGGAGTTCCCAATGAACGTCTTTTTTGCGAATATGTGCGCAGATATTACAGAAGCTCGTCTTGTAAGGTATTCCTGACATGCGTTTATTTAAAGTAACAGCGGCGTAAACGCTGTTTATAAAATATTAGAAGATCATACTAACTGAACTTGTTTTTTACCCGGAACTTAAGAAAAGTTAAATGTTAAAGTTAAATGAGAATGCAGTACTACTAATAGTAATAATATTAACAGTAATAATATAACCATTACATTTTATATAAGGGTTCATGAATCACAATGAACTTATTTTTACTTCAGTCTGAACTAATGCTGAGTTAATGCATGTACTAATCATAAACTAATGTTTAAAATATTAATATATGCCTATTTTATTGTTTAAGGTGAATAATGCCTCTTTTAAAGTGGCACTGCCACTTTATTTTTCATGTTGAAAATTTTGGTTTGTGTGTTTGTTTAATTAAGAAAATGCTTAAATAAAATGTTGGCGTTAATGGCAGATGTTACATTTATTATTTGTTGGGGAATTATATGTATAAAAAAAATCATTAGACTATTCGATTAATCGAAAAAATAATCGATAGATTAGTCGGTTGAAAAAATAGTCGATAGTTGCAGCTCTACAATTAACCCCTCAGCACTTACGATATGAAAACCGCTAACGTTAGCGTAATTCTTGCCGTTGTTTTAAATAGGCTACACACGAATGATTGCTGGCTGCCAAGAAAATAAAATGTGCTTGCAAATTTATTTTTGCTCATATCTTTAATATTTGATTGAATAAGGTCACCTCAAAGATAAAATCCTAATGAAATGAAACTGTAGTATGGTTATTACAGACTGGGTCACATATAAAAAAAATTGTCATAATTGTGCTGCTTTTTCTCACATATTTATACATTTGTATCCATTTATAATTGAACTATTGTTAGAAAAGGGCTGAATGAATGAATATAGTGTGGATACCTGTCTATTATAGACAGATATATAAACAATATCCACTTCAAGTATATAGACAAAATAGTATTGAAATATCTGCCTGCAAACTTAATTTTGAGCAAGTGTTGCAACTAACCCCCTGCCTGTTACAATTAACCCCACCTATGGGGTAAGTTGTAACGTTTGCACTTCTGTCACGTTTGGTGTAATTGTCCAAGAATGCTAAATAATAGAAAAAAACTTTAAATGTTAATTTGTAGCAGAGATGTGTGTGTTGCTTGTGTAAAAATATAATTAATCAAACTTAAATATTTTTTTAATGATTGAGCCAAAACCAAAAAGTGATAGGTTGTGCCCGCTCTCCCCTACTTTTGTATGCTTTATTAAGCAGTCAAATGATAAAAGTTAAAACTTTAAAAATGTTATGATAAAGAATTATATAAAAATATACCGTTAACAGTTCAAATGTGGTTTTCGTTTTTTGCCTTCTTTCACAGAGAGCAAAAATTATTAAAATTATTTAAAAAAAAAAATCATAGTTTAAAGCTTTTGCCTTTACATACTGTAGGATGTACATTTACATTTATTCAGTTAGCAGATGCTTTTATGACTCAACGTATTTCTTTTATAAATTCAACATATTTTATATATACATTAATACAGGCAAAGTAGATGTCTTGAGGCACAAATCCTAACCTTTTTGGCCAGGAATTTACTCCCCATTTTTGCTGAGGACCGTCCAGTGTATTTCCTTACTTTTTCCTTTTTACAAAAAAATAAAGCACAAACTATCCTACAAGGCTTTAAACATTGACAAGTCAACACGAAGCGGAACTGCGGCATTAAAACAAGCATGCATTTGTCATAAAGGCTGTTTTAAGTTCCCTCGGATGGCTCTTGAAAATGTCTTGGGTTTTCCTCTCTAACACACAATGATTGTTTTGATGTGTTGAAACACTGTAAAAGCCCTGAGGGAGTGTGCGTGTCATCCAAGAGCCGACGTCCTCACAGACTTCTGAAGGCTGAGAATTGGGATGCTCTCAGATTGACTGTAATGGAAAGCGATCTGCGGTCTACCGTTTTAATTCAAGCTAGACATGAAACAAAGACAAATGAAAAATACTGCAACCTGCACATAGGTGTAAGGCAACTTCTCCTGTTATAACAAATGATGTGCTTCGGTTAATTATGCCTATATCTTCTTTTTGTATCCTTTTGCTGTGTGGTCATAAGTAATGTCTACAAGATAAGTAAAGACGGCTTTGACAACCACCAGTTTCTTAAGAGCACAATGATGGGTCAGTTAAAATAAATAAATGTCAGCAAGGAAACATCTAGCAAAACTTTTTTGTGAGGAAAGTTTCACTCGCCTCAGTCTTTATGATGTAACCCACTGTTCATCAGTGAATAACAGACAGGATTTCATGCTCTTCTGTACAGACCGTGCTGCTAAACCCAATGGTCTATCTATACTCTAGTCTACCAACTAAACTGCTTGATATACAAGGGCCCGAGGGGCAGCTTTGGAGAGAAAACTGTGCATTATTAATGGATGAGTTATGTTGACATCATGCCAAAATCCATATAACACTTTCATGGATCTGGAGCATTTCCAATAATATTACAATTAACTGTAAATGGAACATGTGCTTGAAACAAATTGATTCTTTAAAGTCAGTCCTTTAATCTTGATTGAGCTTTTCTGATGTCTAGTATTTACCCAGTCCATATTCTGAGTGATCACATACGCAAAAAGTTACAATTTCCTTTCCCACTCTGATCCTGTCTTTTGTCAGACATGGCTGGAATCTCAAAAAAATGTCCAAATCACACACAAATTACGAAACTATAACTATAGACAATACTTGATTTTGCACATAAATTAGCATGGTAAGGTGCTCACAAGATTTATATATGGCACTTCTGTGTGTTGCGTTTTAATGCTTACACCTCAAGGCACGTAACACATCAACAATAGTCACGAGCACAAAACAACCACACTGTACGCCAAAACACTACATTTCTTCTTCATTCTATAACAGACATACTGCTCCGAATCACACGACAATTGCACCACAGATGCAATTGGTTTTGGGGGATGCTCTCGGCACCTGCTATTAAACCCACTGCGCGCGCACGCACACACAAGCCCGCAACAAAAGGTCTGCGGCACGCGTGTGGCTGATCGATGCTTCTCTTCAGGTGAAACTGACCTGAATGGTGCAGGTGTACTCGGTATCATCCAGCAGTCTGACGGTACACAAGTACTCTCTCTCCAGGTTTCTGACGCTGGCACTCATCAGCCGACTCAACATCTTCTCAGCGCGCGACCGCCGGTCTGCGTCCGGGACCAGAACAAAAACAACTCAAGCAATGTCACATCGACCAAACTCTTCGGTCGCCCAGCTGAAACATGTCAACCCAAGACGTGGTCATCTTATTCCCGCGCTCTAGGTATTTTAGATTTGTGAGCAGGTTCCTCCAGCACGCATCCAGGTCCAGATGAAGTCGCTGTGGTTACGAGTAGACAGTTGCAGACCGACTGTTGACCATTCACCGTTTGATATTTGAGCAAGTGGGCGGGCTCACTGTAGCTGATTGACACGCTCGCCAACCAATGGTAACGCTTTTCAAATAAGGACGCGTTTGAAATGGACAATGAAAGACAAGGATGCTGTCAGTGGACAAAGGATTTTAGTTCGGGAATGAAATATGTGGGATATCATTAGAACAAATTAGAACTTAGATTACAACCCACATAAAATAATGCAGTACACTATAGAATTTGTTATAGTAAACTGTAGTAAAATTCCTGATACTTTTGTGACTTTAAACCCTACAATGGTATAAAAATAATACTACATTTATTATAGTCCGCAACTATAATTAATTCTACAAAATACAATAACATATATTATAAAAAATGTAGTGATTCCTATAATATATTACAGCATACTACAATAGTTACTACAGTAAATGTAAAAATTATACTACATTATTGCTTTATATAGTTTTGTGCTACTGAAATTAGTAATTACACTTTAAACAATGTATTGGCTTTAAGGGACAGTGTTGCCAGATTATAATTAACTAGTTAAATAGCAACTATATAATTATTTGCAATGTAGGTTGTTTGCGAAATACTTTTCTGTGCTTCTTTAATTTATTTTTAAATCACGGTTCCCACTGGTCCTTGAAAGTTTGTGAATCTGGGGGAAAAATTCAAGGCCCTGGGAAGTTTTTAAAAATATATACATACATAGATACAGGTCATTAAAAGTGCTTTAATCTATTTTATACAAGAAGTTTCCATATTATTCCCTGTGTAGTGTAGGATAATATCATAAAAAATTCTAGCCTTTTAAGCACACGTGCTAAACTGTTCACTTTAAATGCTTATATATTCTGTATGCGAATGTTGATTCATACCAAAATGCTTTTTTGCATAGTTGTGTTTGAAACATGAAAACGTCTCAGGTTACATAATATGTAACTGTTGTTCCCTGAGAAGGGAACGAGACGCTGCGTCTCCCTTGCCATACTTCCTGCGTCCCTGTAACGCCGTCTTTAGCAATATTTCAGATAGCGATATACTTCCTGGCTTCCGCTTCACCCTGTCTTTGTCGTTAAGCCTCACCATTGGTTGAATTTGATATACACATTCAGACGCACCTACCCCTGGAGGCGTCCCCAAAGTGTCATGGCAATGACGCAGCGTGAGTTCCCTCAAAAGGGAACTGTAACAATGTATCTTAAAAGGTAACACGATGTAACCTTGCACTTACTTGAAATGTGTCCCCACATTTAGTCCTTGAATTTGAGGGTATTGGACCTGGAAAGTCCTTGAAAGGTCCTTGAATTTGAAGTTAACTAATGTGTGGAAACCCTGTTAAATGATTTGAAATTGTTAATGATTGCTGACCTAAGTTCAAATTAAGGATAGAATACAGCATTGGCAATAATCCTCTCCCTGCCAGTGGATAAAATAAATAACACACACAGGAAAAATCCAGTAGTAGCGCTTTATTGGTTATACCTGTATGAATATTAAACTTGATTTGATTTTACAATTAATTAGTATAAATATATATTTTCATGAGAACTTGTTCCTTTCAGCGCTCTCTCTCTCTCTCTCTCTCTCTCACACACACACACACGCGCACATGCACACACACACACACATGTTGGTGTATGTGGTTTACGGGGACATCTCCATAGACGCAATGCATTTTATACTGTCCAAACTGTTATATTCTATTCCCCTTACCTACCCCAGTCCCTAACCCCAATGTCACAAAAACCTGTTGCCAGTCTTTAATCTATGAAAAACTACCATTTAGTATGTTTTTTTAGCTTTTCCGTTTATGAGGACACTCTCTGTGTCCCCGTAAACCACCTTTATAGCATAATAAACATGTCATTATACACTATTCTTGTCCTCGTAAACCACATAGACCAACCCACACACGCACGCACACGCACACACACACACGCACACACACATAATAATTGGTAATTAGTAAGCAAAAAGAAAACTGTTTATGTCAGAAAAAATCCCATGTTGCATCAAAACAATGCCGTACTGTATTACATGTTTATAAATGCAAGGTACATCACATAGTGAATTCGCTAGAGTCATTTTCATCATTCTCCTCCGGTTCATTGCTGCTCAGTAATTTATTCTCTGCCTTGCGTGTGTAGGGTCGAGGATGGTTTTGATGATGGGTCCTTCTGATGTTAGACATGTGGCCCAAAGTATGGACACGACCTTCTTGTCTCCTGTCCGCTAGCCCCATCTGGTTTAGCTTGCAGGAGGCAATGAGTGGCCTGCCTATGTCTAACTCTTTGATTTCAGTCAGCTGTTGTTTAGTTTCTTTATTGATGTATTTCAGGCGCACCTTGATGACCAGCGATCCCTGGAAAGTTTCAGAAGTTCATTTAATGCAGTTTTATTAAGTCCCCAAAAATCATTTCAATCATGCTATAATGCATAATTCTACTTTAGTGGTTTTCAGCTGATCAACCTAACACAGCACCAACATTTAATTTCCTTGTTGTGCACTTTTATCCTGCTGCATGATCTTTAACTTACATAAAAATATTCACATCATGTTTTTGAATGTGTTTCACATTTCAATGAGGAGAAACAATAGATGTAGGCTTACCTGAAGCCTTTGAAGGCAACATAACCTGAGGGTGCAGTCAGGAGTTCCTCCACTGCACATAAGCAGAGAATCCATTTCTTCTAATCTGCCACAAGTTGACAAAATGTCCTGCATCACCTAAACACAGAGGTATACTGCTGTAATAACTTCCATATAAAGGGACAGTTCACCCATTATTTACCCACTTTCATGTATTCATTTCTTTGTTGTGATAAACACAAAGGAAGATATTTTGAGGAACCAGGCTTCTCATCAATTTGGTTACAAACATTCCTCGAAATATCTTTCTTTCAATTGCGTAATTGAGAGTGAATAATGATGACAAAAATTTTTTATTTTAGGTGAACTATCCCTGTAATGAAACCTATGAAAATTTAACATAAAACGTTTTTACCCCTAGAGGTCAGTACACTCATAGTTTTCCTTCACTTTTCCTATACTTCTTGTTCTTGTAATAAAAATGCAGACAGTAGAAAAAAATCGAATGATCTTTAATGTTTTAGATATTGAGTATGTATTAAGTAAAAAAATAATAAATAAATCATTGCAAAGAAAATACATAGAATATCAGAGAAATCATGTGCATGTTATCACATTACACTGAGATTGCATGCCAATGCAATTTTTTAAGCTTTTTAGTACACTAAATTGTTGTGTGTCTAAACCTACCAGTATATTAATCATTTCCCTACATTATATTTATAACCTTGGGCCTAATACCTACATAAACACTATGAAAAACAATCATCTCTTATTTGGCTTTGATACTTAGACTCTCATATCTACTTTGTGCAAGTGTGTCATCAAAGAGGACATAAAAAGCATTGACTTACTGGTTCACTTTCAAGTTGCAGAGTGCACGGCTGGGCCACGGCACCGATGTTTCTCACTGTGCCGAAAACAACGAGGACGTTTGAGAACAAGGCACAGAAACTGAGCTCCACTTGAACGCCACCATCCTGAAAGTTCAGAAACTTCCGGGCAGGAAGAACTGAGAAAAATATGACAAAACACATAAGTACGGTAAAAAAACAGAGCAATGTAAAAGCATTTCATTGTTGTGACAGAGGTCTACATTGCTAAATAGCGCAATTTCTGGCTTACCGCACTTAACTTATTATGTGGGTGTGGAGATTGGGCACTAATTAAGTATTAGTACTAGTACAAGTTTGATAACATGCAAGCTAATGTTGCGGAAGGTAACTAACATAATGCTGCTGATTAAGACATTGGTAAGAATTTAAAGTAAAGTAAGTGCTCATTCAGAAAAAGAATGAACTAACAATAAACAGCACTACTACTGCATTTATTAATCTTAGTACACGTTCATTTCGGCATTTACTAATACATTTATAAAATCAAGCATTGTAACTATTAACTTCAATTAATGCACCATGAACCAACATGAACAACTGTGTTGACATTAACTAACAGTAACAAGAATTAATTGATGCTGAAAAATTATACTGTATGTTAGTTAATGCATTTACTAATGTTAACTTATACAACCTTATTGTAAAGTGTTACCATATAATCTATGCACTGAAGGTTATAGATGAAGAAAATTATAGATGCTTTCTGCATATTTTTTGTACCCAGATAATCCTTTCCACCTTATTTTCGAATGCGGAAGTGACGTAATTACTTTTTTGTGCGAGACTTTCATTTCAATAGCTGGCCAGTAGAAATCAATGTCGTCGTGGAAGCATCAAACATGATTAAACAGTTATGGTAAATATTTACTACACCTGCCATGTATAACCCTGTTGAAGGATGAAATGAAAAGTGACCTGATATACTGTAGGCCTACACAAGAAGATATGTTCAATTATTTAAATTAAGTTTCTGTGGTGGCACGTCAAGCTTATCACACTGTCCGACAGTCAGCAGCATCTTTCTTATTCAAAACATTGTAAGTTATTTAAACAGACCATAATAAACATATTAAACAATTACATTTATTCAGTATTGTTTTTGTTAAATGTAAAAAATAATACATAAGCCAGCTAAATAAGCATATTTTATCAGCATAATATTAGTTGATTCTGAACATTTATTGTATTCATTGTTTACTGGCAGTTTCTATAAAAGGTTTAACTAGATGGATGTGTGAATACAGATCATGGGTGCACATGCACCACATCCACATTCAGCTCTGGTGCATGTTTTATAGAGATTTACTGCATTTGTACCAGCAGTTATGGCAACCACTAAATTATGGGGGGCTTTCTGGATTTCTTTATGAACAAACTTGTGTCACTCGCAATATGACTACCATTGGCTTTAGTGGCTCACCGGAAATTTTACATAAAAGAGCTCAAAGATGACTGCACCCACATTTACGTCAAAAATAAGGTGGATATTTACTTCATCATAGGTGGATATTAAAAATCATGTAAATGGGATTTTCACATTTAAATGACAGATTCTAGTAGTTGTAATATTTCAATGATAAATGGAAACAGAAAAAGGAAAATGTCACGGTTTAAAATTAAAAATTAAATTAGTCAGCTCACTGGTGGTTATCCCCCCCCCCCGGAAGGATGTCTACTTCCTTTAAATACAGAGATGTGGTTTATGAATGATCCTTTAGCACTGCTCTTTCCATGAGTCATGAATCACAGTTTAACCCATATAAGCAAAAGAGTGTATGTCACAATTAAAAACTGTGAGTAAGTTACTGGTGATGGATGACTTTTAAGTGCCAATACTGACTGTAAAAGCTTTAGTGGGTCAATCTTTGCCTTACTTTTATACATCAGCTCCATCATTATTGATGTCAAACATAGAAACAAAAGCCCTTTTCACACAGATTTTCCGTAAGATACACGGGACAGGCATCCTGGAATTTTACGGGACCGCTTGATATTTTATTCATTCACACTGCCAAGTTTACACGGCATCTGATGGTCCCGGAAAGACACGTGACATGTTGAAAGTCCCGCCCTCTCTTCTACGCAGCGTCTGAAGTTTGCATATTATTTATTATTTCTCTCTCCAGAAACAACTCGCGTGCATTTTTGTTTATGATAAGACTACAAAGGAGCGCGTGAATGCACAGTTCTATTCTGGTGAATGATCTCAGCTTCAGAGTGTATATTTGACAAGCTCCCTGATTTCTGCTTTGATACAGTTTTCAGACATTTCTCATCGTGATTGTTTATATGCATTTAAAACCCGCATTTTGAGGAGCTGAACAATATATCTCGTTGGGATGACATGCGGGTATTTTCGTTTATTATAGCTCAAATGAGCACGTGACGCGATATTCTTTTATGCTGCTGAATGATCTCCGTTTCAACGCAGTAAGTAACGAGCTAACTTACCTGATATCCGCTTCAGTCTAGTATGCTGACATTTCTCGTAGTGAATGTTGTAAATCCCTGATTTTAAAGAGTTGAACCAACTTCATGTTGCCATGACACGCGCGTCCTCACTACGGCACGTGCGTCATTGTTTATGCGTCTCATATATCATTTCCTGATAACTGCTTCAATCTAGTTTGCAACATTTCTCGTGGTGAATGTTTATATACATGTTAGTTTGCAACATTTCTCGTTGTGAATGTTTATATACATGTTATCTCTCGTTGTAAGGAGCTGAACCATAACTTGTGTTGTGATGATGACGCGCGCGTCCTCACTTCGACACGCCCTTTATGGCATTCTTGTTCACACAGAGGGTTACCCGCGTATCTTACTAGGTCCTCTTTCCGGCAACGATCCCAGAAGATTAACGGAACGAGTTTTTGTTCACACAGACGCTTGTCTGGCAATTTTACGGGTATTTTCTGGGACCAGAGGTCTGTGTGAATGAGGTTTAAGTCATTTCATGATAAAAAAAAAACTACTTTGTACTTTGAGAACAAATACATGTCAAATGATTATGCTAATAGAAACAGTAAAGGTACTGTGCAAAAGCAAAACATGCCTGTTTAGTTATAGGGGTCACCGTGAGGGTAGTAAATGATTATGAAAAAGTAATTTGGTCCTTTACAATACCTTAATTTTTGCACAAAGCAAAAGTCACACAATTTACACAATATAAATAGTCAGGCAATAGAAAGGACATACTTATGAGAGATAAAATTAGTTAAATTATGTTTACCATTAGCCTGTTTCCAACAAGCGTCTCTCTGACGGAGCTCCATTGTATGTCCTGATGTTTTAACGGGATCGGTCAACGCCCGTGGCTCTGTTAGTGTGTGCTTGATTTCTACAACCTGCCTGCCACGAACCAATGGATCCTTTCCCAGATCTGTATTTTATACAAAAAATAAATAAAAATGAGTTACATAGGACACTTCCTATTTTAAAGTAAAAGTATATTCACCAATTTTTGCCTTTTCTCAACAATGAAAGGGAAGCTATCAGAGCAACATCTCTCAGCAAATTCATGATATAAGTGGGAAGTTATATAAGTGCACTTCTAGGTCAAAGGCTCTAGGTTAAATTTCCCCACCTGAGAGCAGTAGCCAGATAATGAGGTCAAATGCTTTAGTAGCTACAATATACAAAGCAAAAAGCTGTTACCAAACAGACAACAGATCTGCTGGGAGAAGAGTAGGGATTATAACAACCATTAAAATATAAAATCCATATTCACATCGTGCCATGAAGGAGGTTAAGGATTAAGGAAAGAAGCTAGTCGTTGGCAACCAAGAAGAACACTATGACCTTGTTTACTACATCTCACTTCATCCTTTGACACACGATATAATATGCCAAGATCTTGTTATATCTTGAAATGCTACATTTAGAGAAGTTGGCATTAACATATATGTTAGATCTGTTGGTTGTACATTAATGCAATGTAGGATTATGAAACAGTAAAAAAGTAGTTTTGCCTTTTGTAAATAAAGTAATGCACATGAGTGGTGCCAGAGCAACATGATCTCACAAATTTCCGTGGGATAGTCACGGAATTTTTTGCTCATTTTTCCATGGCATTCTCACGGATCTCCGCATTTCTCCGTGGCCCTACCAAGGACTTTCTTTTCCGTGGCATTCTCACGGATTGGTTACTCAACTGCTTTTTCTTATTTTCAAACCATTGTCGCTCCGGTTTACACTGTCAGAAAAAAAGGTACAAAGTTGTTCCTTTTTCTGTCGCTGGGGTGGTACCCTAAAAGGTACCTTTTTGTACCTTTATGGGTATACAACACATTAAAATGTTGTACCTTATGGGGTACAATATTATACCCTAAGGACCAATTGTGTACCCTAAGGAACAATTTTTGTCTTATTTATTCTTTTATATTTTCTAAACTTTAAAAATTTTCGCCTAGCATTGGGGTTAGAGTTGGGTTTGGGTAAGGATGTCATTTTATGTAAATCTAACCCTAAACCGAAGCGACAATGGTAAGAAAATAAGATAAAACAGTTGAGTAACCTATACGTGACAATGCCACAGAAAAGAAAGTCTGTGGTAGGGCCACGGAAAAATGCGGAGATACGTGAGAATGCCACAGAAAAGTAAGCAAATAATTCCGTGACCATCCCACGGAAATTCATGAGATCAGGTTGGCCAGAGGTACAGTAGGCTTCCTAGAAAATTCAAAATTTCAGTTTTTCTCTGTAGATGTTGTTATACTTTAAACAAATTCCAAGCACTCATTTAAATGTTTGCAGTTTTGTAAATCTGTTCTGCAAACAACATTAAATGAAAGTAAAAAAAATGCCAAAGAAACAGACACTATTGCCTTATATAAAGTACCAAATTTCTTTTTTTTCTTTTTTTGTTATTTTATGTTTATTTTGATCATTCATTTCAGTAAAATCACACAGTATATTTCAGTGTACATAATGCTCATTACAATCTCAAAGTGTTTTAACAAATACAAGTATGAGCAATTACATGCTGTGTTTTAAATATAAATTGTACTCTAGATTTGTTCAGTTGTTTCAAAGTGTAATTTTTCCCTCTTTTACAAAAAAAAGTACCAAATTTCTGATGATTGAAAAACAAAATGGAGTGTACTTTTGTGATCGAGGAATCTGTGGGAAAGAACTGTGGACATTTGCTGTACTTGCAGAACTCAATGATGCAATAAACTACTTTCTGATATTTTTAACTTCTCAAAAAGAGTGTAATGTCCATTGGACTAAAGTAGGCAACATTGATCCACATTGGGCATGGGTTTTGAAAGGAAAGTAAAAATATTTATTTGTAGCATCTCACATACCAGAATTAAATTAAGTATTTTTCCCTTACAACACACCTACAAATGTCCCACAAATCTACTGACCTTGGATCTGCACCACTTAGACAGAGTCACAATAAAGCAGTGTTAAAAGACGGCTGTAATGCTTACCCTCAGAGACCAGCTCCAAGACATGGGTCACCCTCTGTGGCTCCAAGATATGTTTGTTCAGATACTTGGTGAAAATTCCTGTGCTCTTGCCACCATCCTGGACTTCGAACGCTTCTGCATCTTCACTCCTGTTAAAAGTCATTTTTTTTTTAGATGTTTCAATTGGGATTTCAAAGAGGTGTTTTCTACAGTATATTTGATTACTCACGTGGCATATCCGTACACTGTGTTGCCCAGAGGAGCCGATGGCTTTATTTGAGATGCAGGGCCTATCTGGTCATACCTAATAGAGACAAAATCATTTAGATTATTCTCCTGAAAAAGAATCTTAAATCTATTTACATTTATGTATTTCGGACACACTTTTTCACAAAGCAAGTTACAGTGCATCCAAGCTTCCAAATGATCAGTATGTGCTTTCATTTATAATCAACCCTATGACCTTAGCAATCTTAAAGGTGACATAGAATGATTGAACGGGGTATTTATTCTTGTTCTGTGATGTGACATGTAGACAAAATTTTTTTGTTTGGGTCTGTAATGCCTTAGAAGCTTCCTAAAAACCTCTCTCAGATAGCTCTATTAGGGTGGAGGATTTTAAACAAGTGGTTTTGCACCTATTTGGCTCCCCCTACTGGCTTAACTTGCAATCTCATTACTGATTGGCTGACTTTGCTGCCACTCAAAAAATGTAGCCAATTATTTTAAAGTGGAGGGGCAGTTAGATGCCTGTGATGTCATAAGCATCATATTTTCAGATTGGGCTGTTTTCTGGCTGACATTTCGAAAAGAGGAATTTCTATGAGACTGAGATGTTTAGCATGTCTAGCACTTTTTGTATGTTCGTGAATGCGGGTAGACTACCATTATTCAACAAAGACAAGGTAAAAATGGATTTTCATTCTCTGTCCCCTTTAAATGCAATCTAGACTTAAGCAAAAAAAAATTGGAGACATTATGGAAAACATGTGGAAAATGGTCTGGGATTTGTCCGGGATCGTTTGATTATTAGTTCTTTTGCACTAGCAGTTATTTTCTACTGACAATGATACTTTGTGTTACTTCAGACCTACCATTTCCTACAGGTGTCCAGAAGAATAACATTCAGCTGGGCTTGTCTCTCCTGCATACTGTGCATCACTCTCTGTACGCACACACAGTTTTCTGTTTTGTAGGGTCGAGGAGCATCAATAGCCACCAGGTAATTTCTGCCCGAGTGCTCGTAACCATGGCCAGCATAGTAAAAAACAGCTGAAAGAGTAAGTATTTAAAGTTTACATTAAGTGTGACACGGTTATGCTCCTCTATCCTTTGTCTTTGTTCTATCATCAGTGTTGGTTGACTTTTACAGTTCCTTATCTTCTTGTGCATCACTGCTATTAATTTAAATACAGAGAAATTTACAACTACCTTACAACTGAGCAAGCAGAATTTGTTTCTGTTTGTTATTACATACTTATTATATAATTATATATTGATTATATGTGTCCCCATAAACTGAAACGCTAAAAAACATACTAAATTGTAGTTTTTCATAGCTTAAAGACTGGCAACAGGTTTTTGTGACATTGGGGTTAGGGACTGGGGTAGGTAAGGGGAATAGAATATAACAGTTTGTACAGTATAAAATGAATTGCGTCTATGGAAAGTCCCTGTAAACCACATATGCCAACATGCGTGTGTGTAATTTAAGGCACATATCCAGCCGCTGGGTTAAATTAACCTAGAAAATGTTAATATTTGACCCAACAATAGGTCAAAACAATCCAGTATTTCGAGTTAAACAACCCGGCACAGGTTAAATAACAACCCAGTGGGTTGGGTTTGTAAATAATACAGCATTTTTCAAAGTTAAAGGATTAGTTCACTTTCATAACAAAATGTTCTGATAATTTACTCAGCCCTATGTCATCCAAGATGTACATGTCTTTCTTTGTTCTGTTGAAAATAAATTAGTTTTTTTAGGTAAACCAGGTTTATCTCTTTATTGAAACTGCAATTGGACCTTTAAATCGTTGGGGTCCATTAAAGTGATTTGATGCAATTTAATGGACCCCAACGATTTAAAGGTCCAAATTGCAGTTTCAATACATTAAACATTAAGGGGCTGATAACTATCCCAACCAAGGCATAAAAGTCTTATCTAGCTAAACAACTGTCATTTTCACCAAAAATAACAACCCATTTGGGACACTGGCAGATGTTTTGACATGTTTTTTCGCTTGCTTTAAACATATTAATGGCTAATATCACATAACAAAATAGTATTTGAGTTACATGTATGTACATGTTTGTATCTTTATGTTTATGCATGGTTAGTAAAAAAAATATTTAAAGGATTAGTTCATTTTCTTAAAAGAAAAATCCAGATAATTTACTCACCACCATGTCATCCAAAATGTTGATGTCTTTCTTTGTTCAGTCGAGAAGAAATTATGTTTTTTTAGGATTTTTCTCATTTTAATGGACTTTAATAGAGCCCAACATTTAATACTTAACTCAACACTTAACGTTTTTTTTCAACGGAGTTTCAAAGGACTTTAAACAATCCCAAACGAGGCATAAGGGTCTTATCTAGGAAAACGATTGTCATTTTTGACAATAAAAATAACAAATATACACTTTTAAAAGCACAACTTCTCGTCATGTAGAGCCGGTCGTGATGCGCCAGCTGACCCCACGCAATACGTCATGACGTCAAGAGGTCACAGAGGACGAACGCGAAACTCCGCCCCAGTGTTTACAAGCGTCTTGAAAGAGGACCGTTCCTACGTTGTTGTATGTCAACTGATACTAATTAATGTCTTTGTCGCAGTTTATTGTTTAAAATGGTCCGCAAATGTGCGTTTTATATATGTAACATGTGACCTCCCTACGTCACTACGCATTTACGTTAGGTCGCGCTGGACCGGACTTAGACGAAAAGTTGTGGTTTAAAAGTACATTTTTAATTTTTCTTGTCAAAAATGACAATCGTATTGCTAGATAAGACCCTTATGCCTCGTTTGGGATCGTTTATGGTCCTTTGAAACTCCGTTGAAAAAAACTGTTAAGTGTTGAGTTAAGTATTAAATGTTGGGCTCTATTAAAGTCCATTAAAATGAGAAAAATCCTGCAATGTTTTCCTCAAAAAACATAATTTCTTCTGGACTGAACAAAGAAAGACATCAACATTTTGGATGACATGGTGGTGAGTAAATTATCTGGATTTTTCTTTTAAGAAAATTGAATATTCCTTTAATAGTGGCTGAAATAAGGCCAAGAAACACATACTAAACACATGTTCACAAACATAAAAAAGTACTGGACCTTGTAGAGTTGGGAATTTCCTACAAAAAGATCACAGAGCCAGTGCAAAATGAGAAATTGTGGTTAACCCATTTACTCCTAAAACGCCTAAAACCTATGTTATTCTAGGATAAATACCCTTATCTTTCAGAAAAAATACTAAGAAAAGATGTAATGTTTCTTCATGCAGCATCAAGCGAAAATGGGTTAAAAGGTACATATATTTTTTAATTTTGGCAAAAATTACAATTGTTTCGCTAGATAAGACCCTTATGCTTTGGTTGGGATTGTTTAAAGCCCTTTAAAGCTGCAATTAAACTGCAATATGGACCTTCAAACCATTGGGGTCCATTGAAGTCCACAATATAGAGAAAAATTTTGTTCCTCAAAACATTTTGGATGACATGTGGGTGAGAAAATTATCAGGAAATGTTGTTTTGAAAGTGAACTAATCCTTTAAGTTCATTGTTAAGCTTATTGTTTACCAAAGAAGGCAGGTCAACACCACAGGATGATGCAACATATGTCATTTGTTTCATATTTTGATGTAGTGATTAACCACTGTTAATAAAAAGATTATCTTTTGTATCTTTGTTATATTACTTTATATGCATTTCCCATAAAAATCTGGTTTCAGTGCGAAGGGACACGTAGTAATATAAAGTCATGCAAAGCTGACTAATGGCTGAAAACTTTCAATTTCACAGTTTCTACTGTATGTCACAACAACTCAGTCATTGTGAGACAGTTTCTTCTTTACAAATAGTACTGTACAACAGTCCAACTCAGGCTAAGCATCCTTTTTAAATCGAAATGATTAAAACAAGCACGTTTCTGTAGCTAAAAATAGCAACTGCGCACACTTCTCTCCTCAGCCAATCAACACACTACATCATTTCTGAAGAAAGTTCTTTGGTTTAAAGCACTGTGGTTTTTTGACGCATGATATACATTTATACTGTATCACCGGAAAAAGCCTTTTTCCTACTCAGACGGAAGTTCCTCTGACGTGACACTTGACACTCAGGTCCAGTTATATTTACAGAGCAACACTGATAAGTCAGTTTTTGACAGTATACAGAGTTCACGTGTGTACTACCCACTAACGGAAAAACTTAAAGCAAACCCCTCACAACACATTCCAACGATCTGAAACTGAGTGTAAAACTTACTTCCTCTTTTACATTAAACAGTTTAATACTTGAAGCAGTCATGTGAAAAACAGCACGCATTTCCTAAAGGCTCCCCCAACCCACACCACGTGACTCACCATAAACTCCTCGACCCAAGAGCTGCAAGAACTTCTCAATAGCAACCTGCATTTCCTGAAGGGTCAGATCTAGCAGAGAAACCACTCTGAAGCCTAACTGTTGTAGATGATTGGCTAGTTTATGGACGTCCATAATGGGGGCCATCAAACCAGGATGGTGGTTGTAGTTTAGGTTGCCGATCAATAGTGCCACTTTGTCAGTCGCTGAGTAAAAGAAGATTTATAACAAAGATGCACTGTTATACTGGGAAAAAGCTGGCACATATTTTAAGTAATGAAATTCTATGGCTATTCTATGACATGATACTTGATACAACTTGATACTAGTTCCAGGTTTTCCATAACGGTGTGTGAATGATGCTTTGTAAGGAAAAAGGTGGGTGTATTTTGTAAAACCTAGGTAAGTACAGAAGCTATATTTAGCATCTGATAAGAAAAACCTGAAAAAATCCTACCAATAAGTGTGGGTGTTGATGGTTCATCTGGAGGTGCTGTGGGGAAAACAAAAAAAAACTATTTTATTGTGTGAAAGGTAAAAAATTAGAGCACCACTGCTTCTTTTTTCTAATGGCATTAATCCATAAATGATTGATTTCACAATAGATAAAAACTGTGTTCCATGTGAAAAAGGGAAACTCGTGGAAATCTCTAGTTTCAGTGCAACTTAAGTTTTGCTCTTATAGGGCTCTCGGATACTCTAAATTCAGTTCCTGATTGTTCTGAACTCATTTGGGGAAAGCACCTACAAATTTAAGCTGAAGTGGAACTCATACACTCTCAGAAGAAAGGTACAAGAAGGTACAAAAGTTGTCACTGGAGTGGTACCTTTTTAAAAATCACACTTTTTAGCTAAAAGGTGCATACTGGTACATCAAAGGTACATATTTGTACGTAAATGGTATGTATTAGGACCTTTTTAAAAGGTACCATCCCTGTTACAACTTTTGTATCTTTTTTCTGAGAGTGTATGTACGCTTAGTATTCACTTCATAGACCTAAAGATTAAAGTTTGCTTTTCTTATGTTTTCTACTACTTCTTTTATAGTTATAACTGAAATCTTACAACATGATGCAATTATGGTCTTACCAATTTCAACTTCAGCTGCCTCAGACCATCTCTCATCCAAACTATTTGACACGGCACAGAGATATGAACCAGCATTATCTGCACTTGCATTTTTTATCTATAAAAGTAAGATTAGATTTATCAGATTAGGATTATAGTAAATTTACTTATGTAAATTCAAAGAGATTAATATGTAAGGAATAATTGACGACGGGCCGTTGAATTATTAGAAAATAAAACATGCAAACTTAAGGTGGTAATGCGGCACGACGCAAAGCGTTATACCA
Organism: Paramisgurnus dabryanus; assembly: GCF_030506205.2. Taxonomy (NCBI): domain Eukaryota; kingdom Metazoa; phylum Chordata; class Actinopteri; order Cypriniformes; family Cobitidae; genus Paramisgurnus; species Paramisgurnus dabryanus. The sequence goes on along the minus strand of NC_133345.1, from coordinate 21,133,444 downwards.
TGGGTGTGCATTGTTTAGCTCAATTATTCAGCTTATAACACAGTTCCCACTAGGGTAGCCATTCGTGCCAGTTCCGCAGGACATGTCCCGAACATGTTTTTGGTTCAAGTCGCGTTGCTCGACCGAATAGGTCATCGAGGTTCTCACATTTCAGTTAAAATACATTAAAAATTTAAGATTTATTTATTTTAAGACATACAATCATTGTAGTTTCATTCTTACCTTGAAATGTAACGGTTGCTTTTCTGAAATTGAACCCGAAATATTAAACCTTGATGACATATATGTGGTCGACCGGCTCTCCTGATTTTGCCAAGTGGTTGATGTCCTCAGGGCAACATTATGTTGACCCTGGGACAACATTTCAATCAACCAATCAGATTTCAGAAATAAGTTTACAGTTTGTTTTAAGTTTAAGCTTACAGCCAGGATTAGCTGTTTCTAGACCATTTTTCTTCACTTATCATTTTCCCTGTGATTTTAGGGTTTGGGGTGGGTTTAGGTTTTATTTAGAGAAATGTTGTCCTTGGGTCAACACAATATGTTGCCCTGAAAACAACAACCACTTGGCAAAATCAGTTTGAGCGTGGTCGACCAAAGCGACTTCCAGGAGAATGCATCCGAAAACAAGTTCGGGATGTGTCCGGCGGAACTGGCAAGAATGGCCACCCATAGATATATACACTAGATTTCGCCTTGGCTACGGCAGGTCATTGGACTGAGTGCCTCAAATAGAGCCGCCATCTTGAAACAGGGGAACCCCGCATCGGCGTCATTGTAGGCAAAGGAGTAAGGGAAAACAAAATCATCATAAATCGTCATGAATGCTATTTTCTTGGGGGTTTTTTTGGTTCGTTTCAACAGTCAGACATGTATTTAGCATTGAGTCCAGAAAAAATAAAAGTTTTGATATTATGAAAATCTACTTTTTCTAACTATAATGCATAGTGAGTGCCAGTAGGCTTAACATCAATATGCTGCACAAAAGTCTGGCATTGTCCATGAATTCGAGTTACAGGCGGAGATAGCAGCTTTACCTAGCTACTTCCTATGACAAGACCCCTGTTCCAAGATGGCGGAGGTTTTGACGCATGCTTAGAACCCGAAGGCGACATCTAGTGTATATATCTATGATGGCCACCCTAGTTACCACAGACAATGGGTCTTATTCACTAAGCATGCGTATGCACAAATTTGTTCGTGAGATGGAGTACGGACGTTTTAACTAACAAATCACGAATCAACAAAAAACTTTCATACTAAAATTTCTTCTAAATGCTTGTAAAAACAAACCCAATAATATACATCTGTGTTATATATTTTATATATTTTTTCCTTGTTCATGATTATTGTGTACGTGTGGTCCAAATTGTTCTTACGTTTTTGCATACATTTAAAATACATTTTTGTATACGTTTTTGTTGAATCGTCCGTACGCACATTTCACGAACAAATTTGTGAAATGTTGATTATTGATTATTTTAAGACATCTGACAGGTCAGGTGCGCGCTTATGGAAAAATAATGCATACCCGTGAAACATTTCTCAACCAAAATAAAGCATTCAACAGCTTGTGGTATAACTAATAAGCAATATATGCACAACCTCAAGCCAAAGAATGATGATATAACAACAAATATACATGGTCATTGCATATTGTAGGCATACCCTGAGTTTTTGTGTGGTCTGTTTAGGCAGGAGTCGTCCGTTCCTGTACCACTGGTAGGTAGGCATAGGGTTGCCTATAGCTCTGCATTTAAGAACGAATGCCTCCCCTTGTTTTACTGTCTGACTTTCGGGGTGAATGGCTATATGGGGTTCCCCCCTCCACATGTGTGAAACACCTAATATGCATAAAGGTCACATCTTAGCCAAAGCTCACAAAATATTTCATTAATCACATAATGTCAGACCCACAGAGAACCCCCATTGGTCCAAAATCCTATGTACATTATCTATGCTGTATCGATTGCATTGTGTTGAAAAGTCAACTTGCTTGTTGTCGCTGTAATCTTTGCACCATTTTTGGTTAAGAGGCTAATTTTTGGAAAGTACCTGGTACAGCCTGGATGTCCACGATTACCCATTCTGTAAACTGACAATTGCAGTGCAGGTCATTTACTCTGCAAACAAATTGCCCACGACTTTGAAGAGAGACGATAAGCTCAGGTCCTGTACCACCCATCATCTGAAGAAATTAAGCAGATCGTCAGTAAAACGTTGTCTTTCTATTTTTGCAATATAAGGAGATGAACTGTACACACCTCCCTCTGTTTTTCATCAAACCACTGATAATTCAAAGGACCATTGCCTTTTGCTTTAACACTTAAAGTCACCTCATGGTTTGGTGGTACACACACAGACGTTGGCTGCTTCAGAATAAAAATGTCTTCTGCACAAAAAAATAAGAAATCATAACTTTATACAGTAGCCTACAGAAAACATACTGTGACATACTTTTTCTACCAGGAAATATTCCTCAGGGTGGGTTATTATTATTAAGTCAATTTCTGCATAGACACATGTAAACAAAAATGCTACAAACAAGCTGTTGAACATTTGAACACTGCTTTTCCAAGGAATATAGGAAATGAAAGAGCACATACATATATACATACATACATACATACATACATATATATAGGAGGATATAGTTTTCAAAATTGGTTTAAGGTGGTTTAAAAGAAATGTTTGAAAACATAGCACATACCAGATTTCATCACTGCTGCCACTTTTAAGTGTAGTAGGACGTAGACCACAATAGTGCTGCTTTTTAAGGCAGTCAGTCATTTCAAAATCTTAACACCTGTATATGAAAGAAAACAGAAGTGTGAACTGTGGCCTGACATTCACAAACCAACTAGACTTTTTCCATGAATTAAACACCCTTAAAGATGTAGTTGTCTGATGACAACAAAGGAAGATATTTTGTGGAATGTTTGTAACCAAACCATTCACTTGCATGGAATTCTTTTTTCCTACTATGAAAGTGAATGGGGCTCATAATCGGTTTGCTTACAAACATTTCTCAAAATATCTTCCTTTGTGCTCATCAGAACAAAGAAATGTATACAGATTTGTAACAACATGAGAGTGAGTAAATAATGGCAGTATTTTCATTTTTGGGTGAACTATCCCTTTAAACCTTTTTAGACAACTATCTTTATGGTTTCTAATGTAAAAGTATCACAGTAACATTGTAATTTCATGTAATATAATTTTATACAGCACTGACACGACGTTCACAATGTTTAACAACACACCATTATTTTTAACAAAGATTTACTTAAAAGTTCAAGCTTTAATAAGTTAACAAATCTATGCGTTATCAAAATATTAATTTCCATACACTGTATCTTCTGTTATTGTCATTCGTTTTGAAACTTTACATTCATCTTGACTCAAAAACCTTTTTTTTTTTATCAACGACTCTTTCTCCAAACAGTTTGACGCGTCGTTCTTTCGCAATGTATGTAATGTAGACTACAGTAGATGTTTACACTCACCTGTCCTACTCATTGTGGTTGTTAGATGTATGCCCGCTGACGAAAAGTGTCACAAGCACTGAACGTTAATCTGTGCGGTCGTAGATATTCAGCGTGCAGCGATTCAGCGAGGCAAAAAAAAATGAATGTTTCCCGTAAGAAAACCAGTCTGACCCTCCCACTACCACTGTGCTCTGTGTATCTGCGCCCTGCACATCTGCTTGCTTGGCAGCAGCAGGTATCCTAGATAATAATTAACAATCCAAAGCTGAAAGAAGGTGCGTATGCACTTGTTATCGTCTCTGTAAGTCTTGTTCCTCTTTCTATTATTTTTCAGACTGGAAGTCCAGCGCAGCCCATAATATAATCCACTGAAGGAAACAAACTTTAACCCATGTCACGCAACAGTTTTAAACCATAGCGCCGCCAAGAGATCAAATTTGTACTAAGGTTTATGCTTCAAACTTTCAAACAACGTAAAACAGATTTATGTTTACTGACTATTTACTGATATTTTCTTCTGATATCCTTTGTTTCATATATTATGTCAAATAATTAGATCTATATTCATACTTTTGTAGCCTAATTAATTATGACCGCATATAATTTCCACCATTTTGAACACTTTTCTTTGTCAAAATCCGATTAAAACAATTTAAGGACTCTTAAAGGGATTTGGGGTTTTCTGGTTACTAAGGGAGTGGATTGTGACTGAGGTGGTCACCATCCACTCCCATAGTAGCCTAACCAGAATACCCTTCGAGCTTTAAATGAACCCAATAGTGTTAAATAAATAACTACTAATAAATAACTTTTAAGTATCCTGAAGACATGTACTCCATACATTCATGTTGTAGACGTCGCTGTTGTTTTAGTTGTTACACATTCTTTAATAGTATAATCTAAACAATTGTTCAGGCACAGATCAAGGCTTTCAAATAATTGATTATGTAAGTTAGTTTTTTACAAAACCCTGTTGTATGCTTTTAGTTGGCTTAAAAAAATACAGTAGCCTACAGAACGAGTTGAGCAGAGTTATTTACAATTTTGGGTCCTTTTGATGCTTGAAGAGTCGGTCACCATCCAACCAGTAAACTTAAAGGTCCCATTCTTTCTGTGTTTTTGAAGCTTTGATTGTGTTTACAGTGTGCAATATAACAAGTGTTCATGTTTCACGTGTAAAAAACACGGTATTTTTCACACAATTTAACTTATCAATATACAGTCCTCAAAACGGGTTTATGTCTTCCTTGTTCTATAAAGTCCCTCCTTCAGAAATACATACTGAGTTCTGATTAGTGATGTTAGGTTCTGCACAAATCGAACTGAATCGAACTTTAGTTTCGGGCATAGGTTCCGGGTTGATGACGCAGGACGCCCAGTCGAAATAGCACGACGGATTCAAAAAGAACCGAATGAGCCGGTTCAACCCATAGGGTTCAACCAACTTTCGAAGTTTGACGATGATTGCCGATGCGAGGATTGCCGATGATTCTGACAAATGAGTTGCTAACACTGCGTGTGTATCACCGAGGATTTAAACGAGCCTGATGTGCGAAGTTTCTTGTTGTTTTATTAGTTTCTTGATATGCTTGTTTTATTAAAATGCTTTAGTTTTAGTACGATTTATTGTGCATGCAAATCATATTTTAGTTGTTTAAGGAAAACCAATGATTTCAAAAGATACGTTTATTTATTCTTTATACTTGATATGTAGAACACATCCGCAATTATCCAAGTTTTAGGCTAGTCAAAACTGGACAGTTGTATCTGGCATTTATGATCCGCGATTGAATGTGACCACAAACATTACTAACTTGTGAATGAAAGGCAATAAATCAGCTATGCCTTCACAAAAACAACTTTTTATTTGAATGTTTTAATGTGTTGACACAAACGACTTTATTTGAATGTTTTCATTGATTTTCTAACAAGTAGTTAGAAAATAAATGCATAGTGATGTCATTTCTTGATGAGATCAGGAACCGGTGAATCTGCTTTTTTAATTGTTCAATGAGCCAAACTGTCCAAAAAAGAACCGGTTCACGGAAATGAATCGGACTTTGCATCACTAGTTCTGCGACTGACGTATTGCTGTGGGCGGATTTTAGTAAAAAACTGTTCTAGTGACGTCATTAAATCATTAAAGTCATGACATAAGTCATTAAAGGGAGTAGAGGGCTGTAGTCCAAACCGGCCGCTGGCTTTGAAAGGCGAATTATGTTAAAGAAAATATATAGCCTGGTAGTGAACTTTGAGCTTTATCATTTTACAGGTATTATTTATGCTATTATAGCAAAATTACACACTAACTAGGGTTTAAAAACGGGATCAGAAAGAACGTGACCTTTCTGATGAGTGTGAGTAAATAAAGACAAAGTTTTGGGTGAACTATCCATTTAACATGCTGTCCCTTACGAAAATTAACCATGGTAACCACAAGAAACATGTTTAAAAAAAAAAAAAAACATTAAACCATGGTTAGTGTAGTAAAACCATGGTTTTGCTGATACTGTAGTAATAATTTCACAAAAAACATGGTTACTACACTTTTACCACAATAAAACCATGGTTCGTTTTCGTAAGGGGTGGTGGATTGTGGGATATCAAAAGCAATAAAGGGTACATCTTACATTGGAATGCATCCTCAAAAAAGGCAGTATTTTCAGCTTTAGGACACTTTAGGGGAGGTGAAGATTGGACCTTACCACAACTGCACAATACTTTTAGAGCAATAATGATACTGTTTATTTGGTTAAGGCTATATTAAGTTTTTTTTTCTGGTTTAGGGGCAACCACTAGCATTGGTTTGGCTCATAGTTAATCATCTTACTTTTTTAGCAATAAAATTAATCATATAAATAATTAAACTGTGACTTCTTGACTTCATGTTATTTTCAAATGGTTTACTTTAAAATAGTGTTCTATATAAACAATAAGGTAAGAGCTTAATAAATAATGTATGAATTATTGTTGTTATTATTTGTGAACATGTTCTGTTTGAATGACATGTTGTGGTGTCTTCACATCGTGAAATCTGAGCCCTTTTATGATTGGAAAATGATGCAATGACATATGACTGGTGGTGGGAAAAAATGTTGACTTGTGGGGAGGCTGTTCAGGCCATATGGTTCAAGCACCGCTGACGCAGAGTGGGCTGTCCTAAACAAACCTGGGCCATGCTTTAAGTTTGGCTAGAGATCTGTCAACAAGGGCCAGTGAATACCATCTTTGTTTTTGCACTAGACTGGATGTATCTGACTTCATATTCTTGGCCATCTGTGTGTTTATATATCTTTAGTGAGTATGATCAGAGAATTAAAATAGATAAGGACTAATTAACCGTGCGATCAGTGATTGGAACTGAATCCTGTTTTTTTTCTCGGACACTGCTTACAAGTGGCTTCAGAGCAATGGCTAGTTTCGGAAAATGTGATGTGCTCTTGCGCCTATTTGTGGGCCTGCTATAAATAGGGCCCTGCTGGCAACACATGCTCTGCTGTGATTGACAGATCTGGTGGTAGTGGGACAGCAGGCTCCAAAGAACAGGCAAAAGGCATACGAATGGTGAGTTTGTTCATTGTTTTTCTGTTATATATTTGTGTCAAGTAATGCAGTGTTAGAATTGAAATATAAATTGGTTGGAAATCGAAGAGAAGTAACTGCGTGTGACCCAAGTTAAAGTAACAAACAGCAGATCCTATTTATAACCTCCCTGTTCAAATGGTCTGCTTGTTGAGACTAGTATTTCCTAAACAGATCTTTCTAAATGTTTTGTAATTTTTGCAAATACGATTTCACATTTTACTAGTTATACTACTTATTCGTATTTTCAAATGTTTGCATTTCTGTTTGGAATTGAATTGATTTGTCTTTTTCCTTTCGGTAGCTCCCCAGTCAGTATCGAAGTGGAGCTCTTCATTTTGGTTCTAAAAGTTCAGAGCCAGACCCTTATTTTATTCTACAGAAACCCCACTTAGAAAATTTGGGGTGTTTTTGGACTGTTGAAGTTAGTTTTTTTGGACAATGACATCCAGAAGGCCAATGACTCGCTCTTTCTCAGCAAATGGGAGATTGGGCAGCCAAAATGGGGAGGATGTCCCAGCATCAAGCGGGTGGTCTGACGGTCGCAATTACCTTTCCAATGTCAGGCCTGAAAACAGGTATAAACCATTTGTTTAGTTTGATTTAGCTTTAGATTTGATTAATAATCCTTTATGTCTCCAGTTTGGATGTTGCCTAGTATCTATACTGTCTTTCGACTTTTAGAAAACCTGGAAAATCTGATTATAAATAAAAAGTAATACCCACAAAGAATATATAAATTGATTGAAATAGAAGTGCTTAGAAAGTAATGAAAACATACTATGATTTATCTCATATGTGAACCAGTCTGTGAAAGTCATTTTTTGTGATTTACTGTTTTCCAATTATCCTACGAAATGTAAAAACAATATTCTGTGAAAATACAACCTTGATATCTTTGATACTAACTTAGTAAGTTAAAGAATAAAACACTAGTCAAATAAAATGTTGAAATGAAACTTTAATGGTACAAATCTCAAAATTACATTATGAGACTTGAGCCTGTATTTCACAGACAGGGTCACATACAGTATTTGCTTGTACATGTTATTATTTAGGGAAATTTAGCACGACTTCATGATCAGTATCAATCAGAGTTGTATAGTAAGTATTTTTACTTTCTACATAAAGGTACATTTTCAATTATTCGTATTTTATTAGTGTTTTTCTTTGGAAAACATACATTCCAAAACATATTATCATAATTTTTACTCCACTATATTTCATAATTTCAAGTTTTTGGTTTATATTTAATATTTAAGTACATAAAACATATAGTAATTTTTTTTTACTTTTACCTAAGTAAAAAAAATCTTACTTTTACTCAAGAAAGTAAAAGTACACAATTTTTATGTAATTAGGCATTAAATCAATTTTAATATGCAATATATAATGAATACACAGTATGATTGAAAATTTTTTAGTAAAGAAAAGTAATTTTTTCCCAAAGACAAACACTCTGAAAAAGCACAGATGCTTGGAAAATGTAACTTAAATACTTAAGTATACCTCTGGTATCAATCACATAACACTTTGAAGGATTATTTTTATACATTTTATGGTTTTTACTGAAATATTATAATGCAACAAAACTGTGGTTATCACATTGGTCATGTTGTGTTTGGGCAATTACTTTTTTATGCCAAAAGAAACCACACCTTTCTCACCATTGGTCAATAACATATAGCCTATATTATATGACATTAGTAGACATGCTTCAAAACTTTCTTGGCTATTGTCCCCAAATTATTTTCTGACTTTTTGAGTGTTCCTTCATTTGCCTCTTTCTAAATAGCTTTTCAACTTACAGGTATTCAAACTACAGGCCGTCGAGGTAATAAAAGCTTCCCAAAAGGTCAATCCTAAACTAACTAAACTTTAAATAACATTTTCTATTTCCCTTTTTCCTGTTTTTTTCCTCAGAATTTGACTGCAGTTTGATAAGAATGTTGTGTTTACTCTCTCTTTCTCATCAACCCATCCCCTGCACCCACCCAAATAACCACCAGATATTTTACCCTAGAAATTTTGGAAAGCAAACCTTTATATGATATCAACCTGAGAAATAATATCCTTTGCAAACCAGTTAATTAACTTTGCAGCCCTTCCTTCCAGTCTTATCTGTCATATATTTACATACTGTATCTGTACTCTCTGCTCTTGACTAATTAATCTTTTCCTCTAATAAACTTGATTGATTTTATTGATTTATGTTCTGCAACGAAGTTCACACATTTGTATTTCCCTTCATAGGAGTACATTATGTACCGTCATGGCCCAGTTGACTGAGGAGACCCAGCCATGTTTTGAGACCACCATAAAATCCAAAGCAGTGTCAGAAACCTGCAATGTCAAATTCAGTTGTGTTGTCACAGGTAAGTTACTAAAAGATTATTTCTCTTATGATTATGTGTGGAATAACCAGACACGCTGCAAAAGCAGATAAATAATCCTTTTATTGTTTTTTATTGTGAAAATTTGTTTTATAGTTTGTGTTTGGTGTATAAAGTCTAATGGTGCATTTTATAACTCACACATTTAATGAAGGCTAACTGTCCGAATCATATTTCAGTATTTTTTTAAACTATGCGCTTCACCTACAGGTTACCCGGCTCCTGAGCTGACTTGGTACAAAGATGACATGGAATTAGATCGATACTGTGGTCTTCCCAAATATGAAATATTTCGCAATGGAAAAAATCACACACTTCACATCTACAAGTACATTTACAAGTTTCTTTCTAAATTCTGAAATGTATCTGTACTTACTGCATACATTTAAATAACAATAAATAGTTTTAGCAGTTATCTACTGTACTTTTGTCTCATTTCTTAGTTGTACAGAGGAAGATGCAGCTATTTATCAGGCCTCAGCGAGGAACAGCAAAGGCATCGTCTCCTGTTCTGGGGTGCTGGAGGTGGGCACCATGAGCGAGTTCATGATCCACCAAAGGTTCTTTGCCAAGCTGAAACAGAAGGCGGAGAAAAAGCGGCGCGACCTAGAAGAAAGTCGACTCCGGGGTAAGGAGAACATCCAGAAGGAACAGTTGAATGTGAGCAACCAGGAACGCTTAATGAGGAAGCGTAGGTCCCCTGCTGAAAATGAACCCTTGAGCGCTTCTGTAACCCACGGAGAGGAGAACGTGCCCTCGCAAGAGATAAACGCTGAAGAGCAACCTTCAATCATAGATGATAAGTCTGAAGATATTACAGTCCAAGCTTCTTTAGGAACCACAGAGCTGTCAATGGAGAACGGTGATGAGAAACGTAACCATATATGCGATACAGAAGAGGTTGTAACCGTACAGCAGTCTGCCAAAGAAAAGCTAGGGGAAAAGAAAATGCGCATTGCCAATGGATTTAATGAGCCTGATATCATTCAAACCGCTGAGGGCATCAGAAAACAAGATGGTTATGAAGGAAAGAGTTTAGCGAAATACTTAACCGAGTCTGTGCAGTCACAGTCGCAGTCTGATGAGCAGCCGGAGGAGATCATGGAGGTGGACGTCAATGCTCTTCAAAAAGAACAAGAGAAAGAGTTGGAGAAAAAACGAGAAAGATTAAAAGAAGAGGAAAGAGAGCGATCGAAAGAAGTAGAGTACCGTAAGGAGCGCGAGAGAGAACGAGAGCGAATTAAGCAAATTGAGCAGGAACAAAAAGCTCTGTCCATATCCGCAGCCAAGGCAGCACTGAATAAAGAGCCAGATCATCAACACAAATCAGCAATAACATCAGTTTTTCACTCCTTAAAGGACATATTCTTTGGCAAAAGTAAGAAGTCTACTGAAACAGCCGAAGCCACACGAAAAACTAGTGGAGTGAATGTGGAAAAAGAAACAACCATCACTAAACAAGAACCAGACACTAAAACTTTGGTACCCAGTGTGGCCTCTGAACAGGATGTACCAAAGCTGGTAAAGGAACCATCTCACCAGGTGGATTTAGAAGTGAAACAAGAACCTCCACAGCAAACACAAGATCCAGCAACCTCCAATAAGGCCTTAAACTCTAGTTCAGTTGAACACACTTCTAAATTTAATGCACACAAACCTGAAAATACATCTCACAGTCATGACAGAAATATCGAGAGCATTGATACTACGCTTTCTCTGGAGGAACCAGAGATGCCAAGGAGAGCTGAGGAGAAAAAAGATCTAAAGGAAGTCCCCCAGATTTCCCATTCGCCTGTGATCGGGGTGAGTTCATGCCACTTCACGACCTGTTGATTTTGTCTGTCTGTAAAGCAGAACTTCCTCTTCTTACTAGTAACACAGCATGTGGGAGCTATTTATAGAGAGTACATTTGTGTGACAAGACTTGGGTTTAATGACACCAGTCTGTAACCAAGATGATGAAACTAACTATACTTAAGAGAACACAGTGGGCAGCTTTGAGATAATCATGTTTCATGTCCTTCTGTTGTTAGCATTAAAGGGTTGCGTCATTGAGATCATAGACTGTTTTATAAGCGATAGTGCAACCACATTGTTGTGAAATATGATTTGACTTTTTATTACAAAAAATATTATCATAGAAATTTGAGTGAGCTGCAAGTTCAAATGAATTTTATAATTTCTTAGTTTAAGAAATAACTTGATAAACTGACTAGAATTGTATAATTTCTAGTCAGTGGAGCATATTGTTTTATTTTGCCAAAGCTTAATATTTAGGTTTTTAGATGTTTTAGTTTTTTACATTGATCAGTGAAGTCAGTGAAGTTGGCATGGCATAGAAGCAAACAAACAATTCCAAAGAGCAATTTATTATGTACAGACGAGTTAACATGGTCAATGCCACAAATGCTTTATTCAATTATTGATTACCTGCTGTAAAAGATTATTTGCTGCCTTACATTTTTTTGTTGAATTAACTCAACTTCATATTCTTTTTTTTGACAAGAGATGTGTTGCTACAATGAAGTTGACTTCTTTCAACTATATTTTATAAGTTATAACAACTCATCTCTAGTCAAGATAAATAAAAGTAAGTTAAAATGACTTCTGAGTTGATTCAACGAAAAATTTTAAGGCGGCAAAGATTTTTTTGGACCCACACTGCTTGAGTAAAACCATGAAAGCTCACACTGAAAAGTCCTTTTGTGCTCTGCCTCTGCCTCGCTACCCCTTAAAATCATCAAACACGTGAGTCACACTGGATTTTTGCTTATCTAGAAAGCGTAGAGAGAATGGGTTTCAGTGCGTCAGCAATACTCAAAAACAACAGCATGCAGTAGATTGATGTGGTAAATATTCTTTAAGACAACATGTGTGTTCCTTGGGCCCAATTCATGATCAAGCAAGTGTAGTTCCAAAAGCAGTTTTGTTTGAGTTTTTCAAGACGTGAACTTAGCTTATCTAGTAGCTGTCTAGACTTTGCTAGTATTCAAATGACATTGCATTTAAAACCCATTTCACGTGTTTTAAATGTAATATTAGGTCTGTTTACATTTACATGTCTAAGCCAATGACTATTTCTTACATGTTTATACACTGAGACAAAACCTCTTTACATTATCTGGATTCTTTGGTTCTTTGAATCTTAAAATAACCTGTTTCTAATCTGTGCTCAGGGAAGCCATACCTTACAAAGAGAGCTCTCTGGCCAGCTCATATGCATTATTCCAGAGCACATGATACTTTAATCTTTGTGTGCTTGATAGACCTAATAAATCACCAAGATACATTATCTAAACTGTAAAAAAATCAAAATTAAAAATGTTCTCCGGAACAAGCATAATAAGTAACTTTTTAGTAGAAGGAGTCAATTAAATAAAATTGGCCCGCCTCAACATGTTTTATTTTTTTGACTGGATACTTAATTTTTCATCCAAAATGTCTCAGAAAGTTTGCTCAATTGAGTAATCTAAACAATTCAAAATTAAACAAGGGTTTATAAGTTTGCAGCAAGCATTGCGTCATGTTGCATTGGGTGGTTAATATTATTGAAAAAGATGATGATTTTGTTGTTGCTGTCTTTGTTAGTTATCTGTTATTTTTTAATGAATGACGTTTGTTGGTTGTCACCATGAGGAGGTTTGTTTGTTCAAAAAAATTTAATAATGCAGAAACATGCAGAAACACAAAATGCTTGTTACTTGCAGTTACTTTACCAGTGTTTTGGTCTCCTTTAAGTGTATATATAATATAATAAGCCTATTTGTGTTCCGCCAACAAAAACATTTTGTTCTGTTATTCATTAGGTAAACATTTATTCAGACTTGTGCTTTTAATGTAATCTTTCGAGTTGGGTGAACTTTAGTTCCTGTTTGTCAAGTGCTTAATAGGTTGCATTTATTTTTTTGTACGTTTTTCCAGTGTAGTTGTTCACTTTGGCTTAAGCTTTCTTAGGTTTTGTTTAAATAAACCCTTGAACACTCCTGTACTCTCTAATTATTCTTAAAATCAACCTGTGCCAAAACTATAGCGGTTAAGTTTGTGTCTTGGTACGAATGTGCACTTGGCAGGGCTTCTGTTAGCTCTCACATGGTTTTGCCGCAGCTCAAGATTAGACAGAAATGAGGTGGTCAGGAAGGCATGTTGCGATTGCATCACCCTTTTGAACCTGACACGGCTAACTGCTAATTATGAAATCGTGATTTTAAGTCAGCATGACGAAGCTTTGTATTTATGGTATTCCCCTTTAATTCATTCATGTGTCTACAGTGCGGTGGCATGCAGGTGACGCGTGGAACACCACACATTCAGCTGTTTTTTCATTGTAAAGCGGAAGTGCAACTTAACGTCTCGTGGGAAGTTAATGTTAGCTGTGTGTTGTGGTATTTCTGTAAGAGGAACCCTCATTTCATCTGAACTCTGTGTTGAATCACAACAGAGGAACTTCTCATTCAACTTTGCATAAAAAGACACTTTACTGTATGTCACAAATTGAAAATTTGATTTAATTTACAGTGAGTGCAGTTGAACATTGTTCAATACTGGAATTGAATTGCTTTATATTAAAAGTTCCTTTAGCTCCACAGCTTTAGCAGTGCAAAGGTTGTGAGTTTGATTCCCAGAGAACACACATACTGATGAAATGTGTACCTTGAATGCACTGTGACTCACTTTGGATTAAAGCGTCTGCCATATAATGTCAACGAGATTTTAAAAAATGATCATCGGTATGATGAAAATTTTATCAAGATGAAATTCATGTTTTTTTTACACATTATTATTGTGGTTTTATGGTATGTGTCGTATCAAATAACACTAGTCATGCAGACGTGTTGTGACAGGTCATAAATATAATGTTGTTTTTCTCTTACTTACTCAGAAAGTAACACAAGGTTGTACTCTTTACAGTATGCTGTTTTAAACTAAAAGCATATACCCTTTCTTCTTTAATTTGCAATTAATTAAAATCAAGAGTCAATTTCATTTTAACATTTCCCTCATTTAAAAGAATAGTTCACCAACAAATAAAAATCCTGTCATTCTGTCATTATTCTGTCACCAATGACTTTCATAGTAGAAAAAATAATGCTAAGAAAGTGAATGGTGCCCCAGATCTGTTTCAAAATATCTTAATATGTGTTCAGCAGAACAAATATATTTATACAGGTTTATAAAAACTTCAAAGTACAACTAATTCAACTTTATTTTATAAGCAGCATGTTATATAATAGCAACTCATCACTAGTCAAAATAAAAAAAAATTACTTTATTTAAAAAAAAAAATTATTTAATTTATAAATGACAGAATTTCCTTTTTTCTGTGAATTATACCTTTAAAAAGTTTTAATCATAAAAAAATTAATTAGTACTTAAAAAAATGAAAAATATGATGTACCTTAAAGGAACACTATGTAGGATTGTGGCCAAAACTGGTACTGCAATCACACAACTGGTGGCCAATGCACAAAATGACAACATAAACATCAGTTGAGGGCTGCAACTCCACTTTTTAAATGACAATATCCTGGCCAGACCACTGTTGTCAGTGATATAAGTATTTGAAATGAAAATGATTTCTTAATGTCTATAGTGACATATCAGGGCCATTTTACGATTAATTGATATAAATTTCTTACATACTGTTCCTTTTTAATGCAGTGGTTCTCAAACTTTTTAGCGTGCGGGCCCCCTTTCCTTTGCAGCCCCCCAAAGAAAATTTATGACAAAAAAGTTCTAAAATTTAACACTTTAATAAACAAAACATAACATTATACAAAGTGGTGCTATTGGTTAGTACAGTGGTGCTGTAATTCATGATAAATTAATGTATTTTATAAAATGTCATGAAACGTGGGCCCCCTGGCACCATCTCGTGACCCCCAGTTTGAGAACCACTGCCTTAATGTACAGGTGATGAGTCTAATTTATTTCAGATGGCGCAGAGCCTACATTTTACTGTATGGTACTGTAATATTTTAAGGACCATATATGTTACCTATTTTAACAAGCATTTGTTTATTTCTCAAGGCTACAGATGACCATACCAAACCCATCAGCTATGAAGTTCCTGGCTCATTAAACTTGGCCAATCCTATTTTTGAGACTAAAGAGCTGAAATCTACCTATCCTGTTGATGAGGTCATGCAGGGTGCTGAGGAAATGCATATTTTAGGGGATCAGGGAGGCACAGCTGCCCCCTTGACAGACCTCAACATGGCAGACCTGGAAAGCATGCAGTGTTGTGAGAGCCAGCCAGAGTCTCAGCTTTCACAGCTTGTCGACTCTGTCCCCCTTACAGTGCACACTGACTCCCAGTCTGCTGAACCAATGGCAGAAGAGAGCAAAAAGTGTGACTTAAATTTAAATGAGAAAGAGATTCCTCATATTAAAGAAGAACGTGTTGTCGATTCTGTTCCCCTTACAGTGCACAATGAGCCCCAGTCTGGTGAACCAATGGCAGGAGAGAGCAAAAAGTGTGACTTAAATTTAAATGAGAAAGAGATTCCCCATATTGAAGAAGAACGTGTTGTCGATTCTGTCCCCCTTACAATGCATAAGAAGTCCCAGTCTGCTGAACCAATGGCAGAAGAGAGCAAAAAGTGTGACTTAAATTTAAATAAGAAAGAGATTCCACATATGGAAGACGAACGTGTTGTTAAAACGCAAGAGGGAAGTGTACTGACAGAAATAAATAAAGAAATTGATGGTGCAACAGAAGGGAAATCTTCTACTGCAAAAGAAAATGAAGTGAATATTTCTTCTGTAATAAACACTTCAGTCTCTACTGTAGATGTAGTGAGTGAAACAAAAAATGATAAGAAGGTTCAAAATGCAGCATTGCTACAAGATCAAAAAGGCGATTCTGTCTCTTTTTCATCTGAAAGTACAATAAAAATTGATATAAAACCTGATGAAAAATCTGTAGCAGCACTAGATGTTAGTCTCACTGAGAATAAAGAAGTTGGAGTTGATTCTGCTTCAGCGAATGACTATAATAGAGAGGAAGATAAGAAGGATAAAAACATGCCAGGTCAGGATACAAGTGTTGGAGAAAAACAAAATAAAAGGGATAAAGATACGTTGGACAAAACCAGTGAGAAGGTGAGGAATGATACAAGGAATGATAAGAAAGGGAATGTTAGCCCCGAAGAACAGAGAGATGCAAAACAAAAAATGGATAAGGTCAAGATCAGTAAAAATGTTGTTCCAGAACCAGCTGCATCCATCGTGATTCCAGAGGTTGAGATGTCCAAAAATGTAAGACGGGCAGCGATTGAGGTCTTAGAGATTCAACCAAGGCCATATCAAGTAAGCAGATCTCCAAAAATCCTCAATAAAGCGCAAGCTGAGAGACGTCTGGCTGAGAAGGACCAATCGGCTACCCAACCAATAATAATACTCCCTGATACGAGGGAAACAGTCATCAAAAATGTGGCAAAGAAAAGAGCCATACCCCTTATCCCAGAAATCAAGGTCACACTGCCAGAGAGAGTCAAACGGGAAGAACCTACTCATTTACCTAGAAATGATATTTTGAAATTGGAGCCTGAGCGAGTCATGCAACCAATAACACAGGAGGTTGCACAGATATTTCGAGAAAGTGAGAGACCAGCAGATGAAGCAACAAGGACATCAAGCGAATCGGCCCCGAACAATGTTGTAGTTATTCCAGAGACTTCAGGCGTGACTAGGCACATTCTGTCAGCACCTTCAGGGGAGCGAGCACAGGAAGTTAAACCACAAAATCTAGATACAAGAGTGAGAAGTGGAGAAACACAAGGAAGTATCAGCAATGGGAGGGGCAGAGAGGATGACAACAGTATCCCTATTATTAACATAGCATGTGCTGATGATAATGCAACCACTACTCAACAAGTGCAAACGTTCAGCCAGGCCTCACTTCCTGGCATAGTAATCTCAAAAGATCAACCACATCCAATTCCTCCCATTTCTGTCACAAACACTGATAACAGTTTAAAAAGGAAAGAAGATTCAAAGAGTGAAACTGATCAGGTCACTGTCGCTGCTTCTGAGAAGCCAAAAGAGCAGCTTAGGACTCAACTGAGTCCTGACATATCTACAAAAAATATTATTACTAGTCAAGAAACTGACAAAAGTCCTCTACCAAAAGACACAAGAGTAGAACCCGAAGCTGACAGGCTTCAGAGAGACAAATCTTCAGTTGAGAAACTTGGAGTTCCAACCCCTGTAGGACCTACTCTCCCTCCACTTAGTCCGGCCAGTTTGCGTAGACTTATGGCAAAGAATAACCCAAATTTGGAGAATCAGGGGTCTGTGTCGGCTGCATCGGTGGATGGAAATGAGAAAAAAGGGGACGAGAGTGGGGGGAGCACACCTACGTCCACTCTTTCCTGTGAGAGCAGCCCCAAGATGAAACGACGTGACAGTCTTACCCTAATCCCCTCTGCCACGCCAGAGGAGCTCGCTTCTGGTGCTCGCCGCAAAATCTACCTCGCCAAAACCAAGTCTGAGGATGAAGGATCTGACACGCAGGGTAAGAAAGACAGCTCGTATATGTCACCCAGTCAGGCACGTAGGGCAGCTTTCCTGCAACTTCAGAGTGGACAGCAAACACCGCCCGAAAAACGTTCACCATTGACTGCCCGGCGCAAGGCCACGCTGGAGGTGCCAAAACCAAAGGAGGAGAGCACGGAGGTTGCAGACATCGCAAAGACAGAGAGCAAACCAGCAGAAAAGGAGAAGCTGGACCCTTTCAAAGGTAACACATTATTGGTTTGAATGGTTTTTTATGCATTGATAATAGCCCTCGTTTCTGTTGACCATTATTCACGACTCCTGGCCGAATCTGCACTGGATCCACGCCGAAGTCAGCAGCTCCGTTGCAGATTCAGCCTGGAGTCATCTGCTGTCTGGGAAGTTGTCAGAAGATTTTCAAACCTTTTTTCAAAACAAAGACCTAATGCAGATAACCAGTAGATCATCTTAAAATCTGTAATATGAGCTAGTTACTCAGTCAGCCACTAGGAGTGTAACGATCAAATGCAACATGCTGATATATGTGTCTGATATCGATTCTGAATCATAAAGGCGATATTATGCACAGCTCTTTCATGTACTACAACTCTTTGATCAGCAGGAAGTCCTTATCATTCTAAAATCACTGTGAGTTTCAGTCATTTATAACATGCATTTGAAAAGGCAACACCTGCCAAAAATAATTATTATACACATTCTTTATTATCATAAAAATACCTGAAAAGATTTGAAAAACAGTGATATAAATATGCTAATAGGCATTTCCTGGAGCTGCGTGTGTAAATGGTACTTCTTCTGTGGCGCATATTGAGTTTCTGCACGAGAGCCCCCTCTGGCTTTTGGATGTAGCGTCATTTCACCATAATTCAATGGCTGGGCCCGAAAACTTAGACAGCTGACTTGTTGCCTCACTGCCTCATGAGGCAATGACTTCGGAGGCTTTCGGACACACTTATATGCAGCGTGTTTGAAATATAAACAAAGAGCGCCTTTGTCATAACTAATCAATCACATATTTGAAAACTACAATACAAATTTCTTGCTAGAAATCCAATTAAAAGGTGTAAAAAGTGAAAATGTACATTTATTTGCACTAAATTTGTGCTCCAGGCGCTTTCTTGGCTGCAATTTTATTGTTTTGAACTCGACCAGGCTCGACCAATCACATTCCCCTTGCGCAAACACACAAAGAATTGTGGGACAGGACGAGGTATCTCAGAAGTCAGGAAGTAAACCTAACATTGGATTCGGACATGCCTTGATGCTTTCCTGCCTTCAGAAGGCATTAATTTAGAGTTTTTGGATGCAGCCATTGAAGTATAGCAAGCAAAGTGCGCAGTTTATCATGGCACCAATTGACTGTACAAAAAGATGGACGTAGTGCGTGACGTCACACATAGGTTTCTGAAGATCGTTTTTGAAGCTTAAAGTATGCGGTTCCTGCCGTCGCCATCTTGGTCGCGGGTCACCGTGCATCACTCGCGGATATCCGAAAATGGGTAAAAGGCGGGACGTGGGTGAAGCTGAGGTGACTGGTTGCTAAAATCACGCCCGCCTAGTTCGACTCTATTGACAGCAGTGGCTGTTCAACCGTCACTCAAGTGACCACGCCCTTAATTATGCAGAACTTTAAGGCTTAAAATCATTTAAACAGATGAGTTACAAAAAAATTAACCCCCTCACAGTTGTCATGAAGGGCAAACTTAGCTATATAGACCAAAAACTATTTTTGTACCAGGCTGTAAACATATTATTTTCTACTGTTAAGTTGGCCATTTTAACATGGAGGTCTATGGGAATTGACTCCCTTTTGGAGCCAGCCTCTAGTGGCCAGTCAATGAATTGCAGTTTAAATCACTTCCGTATTGGCTTCATCAGAGAGATCAGATGGTTGCACCTCGGTTGCACCCCCACTATACCAATGCATCATACAGTTCATTGGGATATATTGTTGGTTGTTTTTTTAAGCATTTTATTCTTCCCTAACAAGTTATCTTCTAGACACACTAGAGAGCAAGTAACTTTACTGTACCTTGTTGTTCCTGTTAAGTTGTCCCGACCTCCTTTTCATTTAGCTCCTCAGGTTATCCGAAAGATTAGGGGGGAGACCTTCTCAGATGCCTCGGGTCACTTGAAGCTGTGGTGCCAATTTTTTAACGTTCTCAGCGACTCCACCATCAAGTGGTACAGAGATGAAGAGGAGATTGTGGAGATGGAAAGGCGGTAAGTTGTTTAGCACTGACTTCATCTACATGTACACAGTGCAAAGAAGTAACTAAGATGTTACTAGGATAACCAGCAGAGAAGTTATTATGAAAAGTTAAATGCAGTAAATATTGAAAAGCTATTAACTATATTGTTAGCTGCATCATGCAGTCATGTCATTCACAATTCTCATTTGACCATGAACTCCACAGCTGTGACTGTGGTGTGGAGCTCTTACCTAACCAGACACAGAGTCAGTAACCCAACACTGCTCCATTTCGCCATCACGGCATATTAAAATCTAAATTTGTTTCTCACAGTGCTGTATCAGCACAGTGATGCTGTACTCACACACACATACACCCCCAAATGCGTCATCTGTGCTAGTTTCTATAACACACCGCCCTCATGTGGTGGTAGGTACAAGTACATTTAAATTATAGTCCGTGAACGTGATATTAAATTCGGAAAAAATAACCAGCATTCTCTGTTGTGAAACGCAGGGGGCGTAACCGCTTTCGTCGCTGAAACCACGCCCACTTTCGAAAACTTTTAAATACCACTACATTTAGGACTCTCACAAAGCTATGGCGTAATAGATAGATTACCTATGCGATTGGCTAAATTAATGTGACATTTAAAAAAAGTACAAATAGTTTTTAGTAGTAATAGTAATAGTTTTAAAGTATTAAAACATGTTAGTCTTCATAGTCAAGGTACATTTAACAGAAGTTCTCTTTTTACGCATGCATGCCATGCATAGGTGTCATTTACACTGGGGACATGTCCCCACCACTTTTTGAAATGGCTGATTTGTCCCCACCACCTTTTGAAAGCATTTGGTGAAAATTTTCTGAAAAATCAAATAATACCTGTGCAACTTAAAAAAAATTCTTAAATCAAGATGCTTTTTCATGCAAAATGACCTGAGAAAATAAGTATAGTTATTAGACAAAAATGTACAATTTAAGTGAATTTGTGATTAAAACAAGCAAAAATATCTGCCAATGGGGTGAGAAAAAAATCTAAAAATAAGATTTCTTTTTTCTTAAACACTTAATTTAAGCAAATTTTTCTCACCCCATTGGCAGATATTTTTGCTTGTTTTAAGCACAAATTCACTTAAATTGTATAGTTTTTGTCTAAAAACTAGACTTATTTTCTTACGTCATTTTACTCATCAAGAAAATACATCTTGATTTAAGAATTTTTAGATATTTCTACTAAAAACAAGACAAAAATACTAAGTTAGAATTTTTTCTTAAACACTAAATTCAAGACAAATTCAAGAAAAAATTGCTTACCCCATTGGCAGATTTTTTTTGCTTGTTTTATGCACAAAATCACTTAAATTTGATATTTTTGGTCTAAAAACTATATTTTTACTCATCAAGAAAAAGCATCTTAATTTAAGAATTTTTAGATATTTTTACTGAAAATAAGACAAAAATTCTAATAATTTTTTTTCTTGAAAATCTGACTTTCTTACTTAGTATTTTTTTTGTCTTGTTTTTAATAAAAAAATCTAAAAATTCTTAATTTAAGATGCTTTTTCTTGATGAGCAAAAATCTAGTTTTTAGACCAAAAATATCATATTTAAGTGATTTTGTGCATAAAACAAGCAAAAAAAAATGCCAGTGGGGTAAGTAATTTTTTCTTGAATTAGTCTTGAATTTAGTGTTTAAGAAAAATTTTCAAGATTTTTTGCTTACCCCATTGGCATATTATTTTGCTTGTTTTATGTACAAAATCACTTACATTTGGTATTTTTGGTCTAAAAACTAGACCTATTTTCTTAGGTCATTTTGCTCATCAAGAAAAAGCATCTTAATTTAAGAATGTTTAGATATTTTTACTGAAAATAAGACAAAAATTCTAATAATTTTTTTCTTGAAAATCTGACTTTCTTACTTAGTATTTTTTGTCTTGTTTTTAGTAAAAATATCTAAAAATTCTTAATTTAAGATGCTTTTTCTTGATGAGCAAAAATCTAGTTTTTAGACCAAAAATATCATATTTAAGTGATTTTGTGCATAAAACAAGCAAAAAAAAAAATGCCAGTGGGGTAAGTAATTTTTTCTTGAATTAGTCTTGAATTTAGTGTTTAAGAAAAATTTTCAAGATTTTTTGCTTACCCCATTGGCAGATTATTTTGCTTGTTTTATGTACAAAATCACTTACATTTGGTATTTTTGGTCTAAAAACTAGACCTATTTTCTTAGGTCATTTTGCTCATCAAGAAAAAGCATCTTAATTTAAGAATTTTTAGATATTTTTACTGAAAACAAGAGAAAAATACAAAGAACATTTTTCTTGAAAAGAATTTTTTGCAGTGTACGACTGGTTTTGTGGTCCAGGGTCACATATGTTGCGTTGTGTGCTTATAGTGTGTTTTCGTTTACATATATAATGAATTTCATTGTAATCACTGACTTAACGTGCTGCTGTTTTCTACATGGTGCTTTGGCTCTGTTCGGTTGAGCTGGTGTTGTAGGGACTGTTAAATGTGCAGTCGACATTGTTGAGGGTTTTATGCTGAGTATTTTTGTGTTGTTGACTGGCCTACACTATGCCCATTTTTGATGCGCCGTTATTCAATATTTTTCCCGTCCTGCTGTAATGTTTTTTCATCTGATCTTTTGTCCCCACCACTTTTCAACACAAACTGACGCCCCTGCATCCATGTATAGATAAATTGTTCCTTTTCCTGTCTTGTGCATTCATGAACTGTTCTTTAAGCATTCTCATGTTAATATGTCTCTTTCGTAGTGCTGGAGATGAGAGTCAAGTGGCACTGGCCTTAGTCCAGGTGTCCAGCAGAGACTGTGGAGTGTATGGCTGCTCAATCAAGAATGAATACGGGACAGACGTCACTGATTACCTGCTCAGTGCAGACAGTAAATCAAAATTAATCTGTTGATTAACCAAAAAAAATTCCTGAATTAAAATGTGTTCAGCTGAGGTTTTATTGTTTTTAAATTCATTGTTTTTTCATTGGCAGTACTGGCAGAATTTTTCTTAAGGGATGATCTAGAAGGTAAAACAAGTCCAGTTATTCCTTTAAATTACACATCAAGTGTTATTTGCCTCAAGTTGATTTTTCTATGTGCTTTGTTATCAGTGGGAGAAGAGATTGAGATGACACCTATGATGTTCACCAAAGGCCTTGCAGACTCAGGTTACTGGGGCGAGAAACTTTTCGGACGCATTATGACAGAGGAGGTTCAGATTGGAGAGGGCTGTGTACACAAGACCTGCAGGGTGAAGGCCATCTATGGTTTGAACCCTGTCTTCGAGTCAGGCAGCACATGCATCACTAAAGTAAAAAATCCAATTGCATATGGGGCGAAGGAAGAGGGCAACCTGGCTGAGAAAAATCTAGAGATCACAAAACAGGTTGGAGTCTCACTGCATTACATTGTACATTATACACAAGCGTCTCTATTAACAATGGATCTGAATGTTTTCACCACAAAAAAAAGTTAAATATTATGATTTTCTCATCTAGTATTATTTTCTTTCTTTCATGAAACAAGTTAAAAAAATTAAGCAGAGCTTCTGTTTTCCATGCAAGTGAACTGAATAGTGATTTATACTGCAATACTGTACTATATGGATACAACATTATACAGCTTATATTGACTACCTTACAATACTAGTGTTTTTATGTTCCTTTTTTTTTGCTTGGCATTGTAAATTATCTATTTTTGCAACATAGAAAAGAATACAAGTAACCTGGTCTGCCTAAATGATAACAAACAACATACTGCTTTCAAATCATTATCTTTTCTTACACCCCCAGGAATGTAAAATCCAGAATACTGTTCGGGAATACTGCAAAATCTTTGCTGCGGAGGCCCGAGTGATCGAGAACTTTGGTTTCGCATTAGAGTAGGTCACAAAATACACTTAAATCATAAGTATCGTCTTTATCATATAGATGTTATTATAGGTCAGATACACTAATCTACATAAAAGTCTGGATTGTGCATGACGTTATCAGATTTTTTACGATAAAACAGTACTTTACCAGTACTTTAAATGTGTCCCTGTATTCTCACGAAATCCAGTGTCCATTCTCACACAATCCGAGTTCAGCATCAGAATTTTTAAAAAACCCTTGAAGCCAATTTTTTTTGCACATATAAGATTAAGGTCTGAACTTACTATAACCATTATTTTTAGAGGATTTAAAACATATTTTAAATACATTTTTTTAGATTATCATTATCAAAAATTTTCATTATCGCAACATGATATTACATTAAATAAATGCATTTACGAACTCATGTTTCGGTAATGAGAACTAAAAAGGTTGTCTAGGTATTATGATAAACAATAGAAAAAATAAAAACTGCTTACCTGGTAGCCATCTTGAGTGTCACAGTCAATTATGTCCCTTCCAACAATTGTTTTTTAAATGTTAGTTCCTTGAGGGCTTAAACAATGATTGAAAATTGTTGCGGAGTATGAGAACATTTTTCTTGGACACATTTATATTCCTTATTATTGTCTCTACATTTACCAATGATCACCAAAGACCACCTGTTTCTTTACTGTAAATGTTTATAATATAACATGCACTGAAGCTTTTTATTTTTAGATTATTTAATTATAAATATTTCCATGTCAAAGAACCCAAATCCAGTCATTGCGGTAATGAAAATTTTCCCCTTAAATGCGAAAAAAAAACACAATTGGTTTGTATGATGTCATTTGAAATCCTGTGCAAAATAGTACATGAAGAGATGTTTGTAACTAGTGATGCACCGATACCACTTTTTTGGAATACGAGTACGAGTACTTGCATTTCAGTACTTGCCGATACCGATACCGAGTACTTAATAAAAAAACATGATTTAAATTTACAGGTAACAGCTTAAGTCATATAATTTAACAAAAAAACAAAGGACTAGTTTTCCAGTTTGTTGTAAACTCTGCCTCTTTGGACAACACGAGGCATTAACCCCTTACACGCCGCTCAAACATAGACATTTCTCAGACCGTGGTATTGATTCCAGGTATCGGGGGACTTTTAACGAGTACGAGTACTTTAGAAAATGTGGTATCGAGGCCGATACCCGATACCAGTATCGGTATCGGTGCATCCCTATTTGTAACTGTATGCTTCTTATTTTGATACTCTTACTTTGCATTTCATTTTTTTATCAAAATGTTTCATGACACCTCATAAGTGTAATTTTGCAAGAATCACCCAGGTTCTAAGCATGGACATAGTTATTTATTTAAAGTGGTGCATTTTAACACCTATATTACTATACATTCAATTTCATTACAATAACAAACATATCAAATCAGGGGACAGAACGTAGCAAATATATTATTATGACAAACGTCCTTATTCTGAAATCAAAATAAATAATAATTCTTTAAGTGCTGCATGTGCATGTAAATATTTGCTGGTTTTGTAATTATATAATGTTATACAATATTGTATATGTATATATTTTGACATTTGATTCAGCAATATAAAAACAACCCCCAATTTTGATGCAGTTATGCTTATAAAAATCCATAGAATATAGATCTTCTTTACTTACAACTTATTCAGTAAAATAACGTTGACCGTGTATGCTCTAATGTCATAAAACATTATTTTCACCTGGGTCATTACAACAGAATGCAGCAGACAAACTCACCTCAACGTTTTCTATGAATCACTTATCCTGCCCGAGTAAAACATAAACATTGTAAATAACATCAGAAGTAACAATTAATTTACATAAACATATCCTATAAAAAATTTTCTTGTGTGAATGATACACTATAAACCATGTGAATTTAGATTCTATGCGCAATCCAGTCATTTATATAGATCAGTCAGATATTATGCTTGCCTATTATTCCAAATATGAGACAGCGTAATAATGATGTGACTAATTTCAGTCATCTTTGCTCCCTGAATCAACACAGAGTGATCCCCCTTCATCTAATGTATCGGCCAGCCAACACAATCCCATATGCTACGGTGGAGGCTGATTTGAAAGGCGAATATTTGAAATACTGTTTGATGGACGGCACTGAAAGATTTATCACTAGAGGCACCTCTGAGGTGGAGCAGAAGTGCTGCACTTTCCAGCACTGGATCCATCAATGGACCAATGGAAACCTCCTTGTTACCCGACTTGAAGGTAAAAAATATGCTTATTACCTAATAAATCACTTTGGTAATGTAAGTATCATAGGTGTCCATAATGAAATAAAAAATAAACTCTTGTATATTTTAGGTGTCGATGCGAAGATCACAAGTATCGCCATTGCTACAAAGTCTAAAGGGTTGGTATACATAATAAGATGCTCATTTTTATCTCCCCATCATTTGTTTTGTGGAGACTAACATTGCCATCTATGCTGCAGGTATCAAGGACTCACAGATAAGGCGTCTCCAAAGATAATGGAGCAGTTCATTACTCAACATCAGTGTAACTACTACTGTGGTTTGCTGGGTCTTAGACCCCTGAAGCCCACAGACTCTTTACAGCAACCTAAAATAAAGACCTCCAGGAGCCCTCTACTGGCCCGAAGAGGCGGGTCAAGCTCATCTAGTCCCCAGCTACAGAAGAAAGGAAACAATAGCCCGCAGTCCACCAGAAAAGGCAACTCGAGCCCTAAAGTGGCTAAAAAGACAGGTGAATCAGGGGAGAGCTCACCCGCTGTCAAACACAAAGCAGTAGAGGTCCCAAAACCTGTTAAGATGAGGTAGAGAGAGAGAGGGAGGCAAGCTAGGGCATATTTTAAGTGTGGAGCCTATACTATACTATTATCGATAGCTAATGTTGTACAGAAGAAAAGAGATTCCGACTGGCTTGAAAAGCTATGACTGAAAATTATGATCATAGTCTTTGCACATAGTGACTATAAAATGCAACAGCTTAAGGAAGCTAGAAGAAGGAAAGACTTTATATAGAGAGTAAAGTGGTGAATGACTAGAGGTGTTTGGAAATTACTGTGAATATTCACCACAGATACCTCTAGAGACCATTACTTTACTTTTAAGAGCTGAATTGAGATGATCCCCCTTCAAGACCATCGCTGGGGAAACAACTTAAAACCAGGACTGTCTACAGATGGACGAATAGTTGAGTGATTTCAGAAAGACTCTGGAACTTTGTTATGGTTTATTTCAATGCTTCTATGTCAGATTTATATGACTGAGGAGGATGGACTCTTTAAGGATTCCTCAAACATCCGTGATGTCTCGGCTGTGCTGAAATGCTGCTTTTTAGTAGCTATCACTGATACACTTTTTACGGTAGATTTTTCTGCATTTATGGGTTGGGCTATACAGTTGCTGTGTGAAAGTTCATGCTTTACAGTCTGTAACACCGGCTCACCACACTTGGTTATTTATACACGGACTAACTTATGAGCAATACAGATTTGTTTTGAAGGATAGTTGAGCTTTATGGTCACAGTAAAGTCATTTACTGACCCCACAGACCTCACGTGTCATCAATCTTTATAACCCTGCACATTTACATATAGGCACACATATATTTAAAACTTATATATATTTGTAAACTTTTAATGCTTACAGTGTTTACCAAAATACCAAGGTTTGGAAAATGACAAAGAAGTCTTTCTTTTTGGTTTTGACGAAATATCGCAAAAGTCAATAAATGTTGACTGCCTAAACCTTTACCCGATTTCAACACGAAATGATCATTTTAGTGGCTGTTGCTTATGGTGATTGCAAAATTGATCAAATGTCTGAATGTAGTTTATTAGATGTATTTCATGTGAAGGGTTAGCACAGATAATGGTCAATGATGATAGTGGTTCATAATGATAAGGTCGGGGCACACTGTGATATTTTTTAAAGTACTTGTAAGTACTGTTTTACCTATTTTTGTTGTGTTGTGGCTTTTGGTTTTGTAAAATAAACATGTAAATAGCAAAAGCTGTAGAACCTTCTATGACATTTTAATAATTTAATTTGTGACACTGCTTGTGAAAACCCAGCTAAAGTCATTTTTGTGTTTTACTGTTTTCTATATAAAATCATCCTAGATAATGTAAAGGACATTCTGTGAAGATATAACATTGATATCTTTAAAATTGACTTAGTAAGGTCATGTCAAAGATTGAAATTAAAGTAAAATCAGTGATTGAAATCTAACTTTGATGCTCACTTATCTCACAATTAGATATTATGAGACTTTTACAGACAGGGTCACATTTATTGTTTTATATCAGTTCTAATTTTTTTTTAAATATCAATTTTAAACACATTAGGCCTAATTTTTATTTTCACAATTTATTTATGTCTCATTAAAGTCAAATAAAAAATAAAATATAATGTAAAAGATGCCAACATTTACAGCCTTATAAAAAGCTGGTATTTTGTCAAGATAACCATCATAAAATCGTGTAATTATATGATAATTATATAAATTACCATTTACAAACAACAACATTGAGTGTTACACAAAAAGTTCATTAAATAAAATATACATTTAACTTGCACATGCTTTCGCTCTATAATAATACATGTTATTTATATTATGAAATTACACATCAAAAACATCATCCACTCAAAAACAGTCCCAGCTTAATAAATAATAACACATAAAGTTTTGCCACTGTTGCAGTGATACCTTTGAGTCAACCTACATGCAAACAGGTTTACTGAAGAGACCACAACAGTTGGTGAAGTACAGCGTAGCGTTTTCTATTTTGCCCCAGGAGCCCTCAAAGGAAATTGTTCCATTGGTGTTATTAGCACTGAAAAAGCATTGAGATTATGAGTAAATATTTATTTCTTGCCATTTAGATGCTTAGATAGCTATCAGTTACTGCAGTGCAACAATATTCCTTATACATACCTATCAAAAAGATCATAACAACAAGTTTTAATGTCGGGCACAGTGCTATTGAAGACTGAATTCTGAAACACACCCACACAGTCCAATGGAGGGACAAAAAGTATACCTACAGGTGATAACCAAAGTCATAAAACTGTTTAATTGCATACAAATTTATTTAAAGCAATCCAGAAACATTCATTCTACTTAATAATGCATTTATATATACAGTGAAAAAAATCTCCGGTTGCACATGATTGAATTAAGTTCTCTTAAAATTATTTTTCTTAAAAAAAATGTTTTGCTCTACATAATTTAATTATGATTTAAACATGATTGAATCAAGTTTTCTTAAAATTAAATTAATTTTAACCCTTGTGTGGTGTTCGTATTTTTGTTACTTAGACGATGTTTGTGGGTCTGGTGGACCCAGAGCATTATTAGTATCTTAAACCAATGCATTCATACAAATTTATGTAATATTGTTTACAGATGTTAACTTTAGCCTTATTGCAAGTAATATAGACAGAATTTATGGTTAATATTGGTAATTTCCACTGGTAGAGGACTATTTATAAACTAAAGTGCCATTCGTTTTTGTGGTAATATGGAATAAAAGAAAATTCTATTCTGATCCCGATATTGGGGGAAAAAATCATATTTATCTTAAATAAGTATAAATGAAACAAAGTTTTTCATCACTGTTGATGTTTAATTATTTGAACTTTTTGAAATTGTACACATTTGTGTCAGTCTACACAGCACAGGCCCCAAACTGAACAGATGCGTATCATAAGACATCATCCACACTAAACACATAACCTGTTCATGCCAGCCAACACAACACATAAGAAGCAAATTTTTAATGTGTAGCTGTGTTGTATATGCATTTCTTGCATTTTATACACATATACTGTGTCCATCTGGTCCACACACATTGAAGTACAATGTGTTGCTATTGGCCACAACTTAGAATGATGAAAATACATGGATAATATTTTACTTTCTCTATTATTCACTCTCTCTCTCTCTCTCTCTCTCTCTCTCTCTCTCTCTCACACACACATCTTTGTGGGACATTTGGTCCCCACAACGTGATAAATAGCAGGTACACACACACCATAGGTTTTGTGGTAAACCCATGGTTTTACAAATGGTAATCAATATACCAAATAACCATGATTACTACTCTTTTACTACAATAAAACTATGGATTTTTTATAATGGTAAAATGTAGAATGGTTCCTGTTAGACAGAAGGTAAAGTGTTTGGGACAGTAGGTACAGACAAATGTTCATGCACGGCATATAACATGTTGTATCCTTGCGGCATTAGAGCAAAAGCAGAAGGAGAAAACTCTGACATGCATCCATCACATATGTACAGACATGTATACAAACACACTCATGCACTCACATGAGTCCCAGGTAGGAGAAAAACAGAGTGAAGTTACATAGCACATTCAATTTTTACACTTATTAACCCCGGGTCCAGTGGACCCGAACACCACATATGTAATATAAATGTGTAGGGGGGGTGTACAGTGTACATTAATTATAAAGTTGTTTATTTTTATGTTCTTCATAGAAAATGAGCCAAGGCCAATGAATCTGAGGTTGAAACAACAATTAATTGCATAATTTTTCTTTCAGTAAACATTCAAAACGGGTCCCACAGACCCGAACACCACACAAGGGTTAACGAATGTTCATTTAATTTTAAGAAACCTAATTAAATCATGTGCAACCGATGTCCAGAAGTTTTTTACTTTTATTTTTAATCAATTGAGATTTACAAGTCATTTTAACTTACTATTATTTATCTTGATAAGAGATGAGTTGCTACAACTTTTATAAAATTAAGTTGACATATTTCAACTATATAGTAATAACAACTCATCTCTAGTCAAGATAAATAATAATAAGTTGAAATGACTCTTGTAGATCTAAGTTGATTAATCAAAAAAAAATTAAGGCATTTTTTTGTGGTCTGTAAAAATAAAAACTGCTTACCAGCAATACAGGCATTGATCAGTGAAACACATGTGCCTGTAAACAGGGCCCTAAGCACTATAGCAGATATATCACTTTTTCTTGGTGGACAAATAGAGGCTGTGGAATTAAAATAATTGAAAATCTTATCAATAAATTATGTGACAACAATCACTAAAGAAATGAGATAAGAAGAGTGATAAGTTATGCAATCCTAGCACGAAAATCATTTGGCACGCCTCTTAAACAGGTAGAGCAGATGTAATATTCATTAAACAGTTACTCGTTTAGATACTCACACAAGCCTCCAATAACAATGCCAAGAGAACTAAAGTTAGCAAAGCCACACAAAGCGTAGGTAGAGATGATTTCTGATCGAACCTGCAAGAAGTTTTGGTGACAAAAATGGAAACTTCAGTTCATGCATTTGACTGATTAAAACAGTCTGTATATCATTTCACAAAAATACATTGAAATAACAAAATACTTACTGAAATCCAATTTCTGTCTGGACCATATTGCAAAGTGCCATTAAGTCTGGTGCTTTTGAGCTCTGACAGCTTCTCATAGGCTACAAACTCATTGAGGAAGAGTTTGGTACCAATAAGTTCAGCCACAATAAATGATTCATCGTATGGAATCCCCATCATAAAGGCCACAGGCATAAAGACGTAAGAGCAGATCAACTGAGGGATCAGAGATGATTCTCTTAAAATGCTTCACTTTTCAATATGCAATGTATTCAATCTATTTTTACACACCTGAAAAGTAACGTCGGGGTATCCAACCATTCCTCCCAACCAGCTGAGAGCTGCATTGATAAAGTCCAAAATGGCGAGGAAAGCAATCAGGTTAGCAGCGATGTTGGCCACAAGTCCTATAGATGCAGATGCTCCACCACTGACAGCTTCTAAGACGTTCTGCTCACCACTGAGCACAAACAAACACCATGTGACAAACAGTTAGATGCGGTATTAACAAACCTAAATGTGTTTATGTTCTTGTTTGAGAGAGGACCCACCCGCCATCAACTTTAATCTGACTCTTAGATGTGAACTTGCTCTTCTCAGTTTCAGGGTAAGACAGTTTGGAGATGGATAAGGCACATGGGGCCGCCATTACAGATGCTGAGATCAAAGCTGAGGCATCAATCTGTGTAGAGAAGATCAGTGACTTACTGTAAACACAGACATTCATTGGATGTGGTGAAAAGAAATTCTAAAATTATGCAAGTTTTTCTACCCCAAATGATATGAAGGCACCCATAACACTCCCAGCGATGGTGGCAAATCCTCCAGTCATGACAGCGTGAATCTCTGATTTAGTCATGTCTTTCAAATACGGACGAATTAGTAGGGGTGCCTCTGTCTAGAAAACAACAATCATATTAGATATAAAGAGCATATTTAAGCACGTAAAATCCGGACAAGAATGAGCATTTTCCAGCCATGGTTCTCTCCTTAAAGGGAAACACCACTGTTTTGATATATTTTACTATGTTTTTACCTCAATTTAGACTAATTAATGCATAGGCCTACCTATCTTTTTTTTAATGCGTGCACTTAACACGTGTACAGCGTGTCTTGAATGTGTTAGCATTTAGCCTAGCCCTATTCATTCCTTAGGATCCAAACAGGGATGAATTTAGAAGCCAAACACTTCCATGTTTTCACTATTGCTCTTCCGCCATATAGCTCTCATTTTTTTATCCGCTCAAAAAACCACCACGTTTTATTTTGTGCCACCATTTTTACTCGTGTAACTACTCATGTAACAGTCTTTAAATAGGGAAAACATGGAAGTGTTTGGTGGCTTCTAAATTCATCCCTGTTTGGATCCTAAGGAATGAATGGGGCTATAGGCTAAATAATAACACATTCACAATGCGCTGTATAAAGATTAAGTTCACGCATTAAAAAAAAGATAGGTAATTAATTTGTCTAAGTTGAGGTAAAAACATAGTAAAATATTGAAAAACTTTGGTGTTTTCCTTTAAGAAGTTAATGGTGCCCCAGATCTGCTTGGTTACAAACATTCTTCAAAATATCTTCATTTGTGTTCAGCAGAACAAAGAAATTTATACAAGTTTGATATAAATAAATTATGACAGAATTTTTATTTTTGGTGAGCTATCCCTTTAAATGATGTTTGAATAGAGGTGTTTGATTCAAAGATGAAATAAGGTCCATTAACTTCATGTCTGTCAGTTAACACATTTAGTTCTTATGTAGCAACTTGCTACACAATCCTGGATTGTTTCAAATATGTTCAAACCCAGCTGCTGGTTTAAAGGATCACGCCAACATTTTGGGAATTTAGCTTATTCCCTGTATCCCCCAGAGTTAGATAAGTCCATAAATACCCCTCTCATCTCCGTGCGTGCTGTAACTCTGTCTGACGCAGCCCCCGCTAGCTTAGCTTAGCTTAGCACAAAGACTTGAAGTGAATGGTTCCAGCTAGCATACTGCTCCCAATAAGTGACAAAATAACGTGAAGATTTTCCTATTTATGTGTTGTGATTTGTATAGTCACACCATGTACAAATAACAAGGTCATATGAGACACACCCATCTTTTAACAGTATACATACTGGGAACTATATTCTCAGAAGGCGAAGCACTGCTATTTGGGCGGAGTGATTTGCACAACTCTGACCAAATTCTCTCCTCCTTACCAGGGGGCTTCTTGGGTGCTGCGAGCAAATCACTCCGCCCAAGTAGCAGTGCTTCGCCTTCTGAGAATATAGTTCCCAGTATGTATAGTGTTAAAGATGGCTGTGTCTCACATGACCTTGTTATTTGTACACAGTGTGACTATACAAATCACAACACATATATGTTCGAGATATTTTGTCACTTATTGTGAGCAGTATGCTAGCTGAAGCCATTTACTTCCAGTCTTTATGCTAAGCTAAGCTAGCGGGGGCTGCGTCAGACAGAGTTACAGCATGCACAGAGATGAGAAAGGTATGTATGGACTTATCTAACTCTGGGGGATATAAGCTAAATTCACAAAATGTGGGCGTGTTCCTTTAAATGAACTTAGAAAATGTCCATATTTGGCACAACCATAAACTTCAACGCTTCAACACTTCAACGTTGTACTTTGTTGTAAAACAGAACAGGAAAGCAATGTTAAGCACAGACCTTATTTTACTCAAAAAACACAATGCGAAAAAGCCATTCAAAACTCTCTACAATGTAAAAAAAATATACGATTTGAACAAAAAGTAAACTAATATTTTTATTTGAATTAACCTAAAATTTTTAAGGCAACCTGGTAATTTACTTTTTTAAGTTGAACCAAAAAATTGTTTACAGTGTAGAAAACCAATGATAAATTTGTCATCTGGATTGTACAAATTATATCACAACTGAACTCTATTTAAAAAATTAGTCAACAATGCATTTTCCAAAATTGTGTAATTGGCAGATAAAATGTTCCATCAAGTAAAGTTTTTGGAAATTTTATTTATGACTAAGATTACAATACTTCCCTTATACAGTTAGCTAATAAAAATGTGCTTTTCTAAAACGTCATTTAAATTACAGAAACAAAGGATATTACCTGTCCAACAAATATATTTCCTGCCACACTGAGAGTCTCTGTAGGGGAGGTTCCCATCGTGACTTGCATAACCCAGGCTATCTATTTTTACAATGATACATTGTTAATATCAAACGAAGATCAAAGTTTGAATCTCTCATTTAGTCATTTAAAGACCCGAGTAATACACTCATACCTTCATAATAATCCACTGCATCACACCCAAGTAGTACAGAACAGACATTACACTGCTGAAGAACACAACTATAGGAAGAGCCTGTGGGTATATTGATCAACAATAATAATATAAATACCTAATTATAACAATAACATAATTATATAATAAAATTTCAAAATAATCCCATTGACATTTCATGTCAAATGCTCACTGACCTGGAACGCAAATATGTTTTCAATCAGGTTTCCAAACACAAATGATGAGCCTGCTTTTGTGTAGTTCAAAAATGTCTGGAAAACAAAGATGAAGGGAACATGCATTAGTTTGCACATAAGGTTAAATGCATTTTTATCATTCTGACTTAATATTAAAAACTCCCATTTGATACTTCTTTATGAGTTCTTATAAAGGAAGCACAGTAACCCTGGCTTCTCTCTCACAGTTCAAATACTGTAATCATCCACTGTTGTTTTGTCTAAATACGTTACTGCAGCCTATAACTTATTAACTTCATTAAAAGTATATAAAGCCATTAATTATGTTTGTGCAAGACAGTATATTTGTGGGATAACAAACACTGATACCTGAACTTGCTCTCCGAGCCATTCGAAGGCTTTGAGACCTGGTTCTGTTCTTATGACAAACAGGCCGATGGCAAACTGTAAACCAAGTCCCCAAAAGACCGTCCTCCATCGCACCTATCATAATTCAACACAAACAACCACATTAGATACAAAATAATTGTACATTGTCAAAAAAATTAAATTATTTTTGTTTTATTGGTGGGAAATTATAGGTGTAATCTCAACACTCAGATAAGGTTGGCAGGAAATCCAAAGTCTAGAAAAAGGCATTCCAGGATAAGCAAGTTCAATAAAGCAAGTTGGAGAGTGTGAGTAAAGTAATCCATATTCAACTGCGCGTGTGAACGTGTTTATAACTCACCGCAGTTCTGTGTGCAGAGAACAGAAATATGACAATAACAAAGAGGCAGACACCTCCAAAAGAGATGAGCTGTTCTGGACGCTTTCGTGTGTCGACCACCAACCACGCCACCAGCAATCCCAGCACAATTACTACAAACACCCTACAAAACACAGCAATCACCTTTAAAATGACTTGCACATCCACTTCTAAACAACTCCAAAGTAGACTTACCATTTTATCCATCTCATGTTAGATTTAAACCACCTTTGAGCAGGCTTAAAGAATCTCCTTATGCTGTCACCCTTATACTTATGCACGACTTCGAACACAATGACGAGCACCCCAAAACAAGTGAGAACAACCAAAGCAATTGCCCTCTTGAAATTTAAAATACAGGCAGCAATGAAGTATGCCACATAACCTACAATATGAAACACAAAAACATTGAGTGGTAATCAATTAACATTTTATGTTCCAAAACGATTATAACAAGGAAACTGTAGATGAAACTACATTACCTGCAGCAAATATTGCCAGAGCAATGTATTTGATTATTTTGGAGTGAGCCTTGAAGAAGGTCTCTGTGGCTGTGATGGGTATGCAAGCTTTTCTGTGGTGAACAAGGAAAGTATATATGTAGTGCAAAATGCTTTTTTGAGAAATATTTGCTAGATTTGACTCTTAAGTCCAGTCTGGTTACAGTTTTCAGTTTTTATACTTTTTTGGCTCATTTAAATCAAAACAATCTGTGTGTAATACTCGCTTTAATTAGTGAATTTCAAGTCCTGCTTATTTCTTTGCTTTGCTATTTAGCTTTTATCATCTTGCTCATGTGAACAGAATGATTTTTTTGTGTTATTCTGCATTTACTTATAAAGATTAAAGTATCTGGCATTGCACTCTAAAAATGCTGGGGTGGTTTAAACTCGGTTGAAGAGAACATGTATTAGTTGGCACATAAGGTTAAATGCATTTTTCTCATTCTGACTTAACATTAAAAACTCCCATAAGGAAGCACAGTAACCTGGCTTCTCTTTCACAGTTCAAATACTTTAATCATCCACTGTTGTTTTATCTAAATACGTTACTGCAGCCTATAACTTATTAACTTCATTAAAAGTATGTAAAAGCTATTAATTATGTTTGTGCAAGACAGTATATTTGTTACCCCCCCAAAAAGGGACCCAATCTGTTGGGTTGTAACTTAACCTATGCTGAGTTGTTTCAACTCAAAATGCTGGGTTGTACTGTAAACTGTAAAGATATTTTCTGGGTTAATTTAACTCAATTGTCCTTTTTAACCCAACACTGGGTTGTAAATAACCATTTTTAGATGTGCACTCTCAGAAAAATAGCTACAAAATTTGTCACTGGGATGGTACCTTTTAAAAAGGTCCAAATACCATTCTGGTACATATATGTACTTTTGAGGTACCAGCTTGTACCTCAAAGTGTACCTTGTGTACCTTTGAGGTACCAAGATGCACATTTTTAAAAAGTTCAGCCCCTGTGACCACTTTTTTGGTACCTTGTTGTACCATTTTTTTCCCCTGAGAGTGTGTAATGGCAATTATTTTGTTAAAGTTAAAAGGGGACATATCAGGTAAATCTGACTTTTTTATGTTTAAGTGCTATAATTGGGTCCCCAGTGCTTCTGTCAACCTAGAAAATGTGAAATAAAACAACCCAGTAACTCCCCTTGTGATGTCAGAAGGGGATAATACCGCCCCTAATCTGATCAGCTCATTTGCATTTAAAAGGACACAGCCCAAAACGGCCCATTTTTGCTCACATAGAAAGTGGCAATTTAACATGCTGTAATAAATTATCTGTGGGGTATTTTGAACTAAAACATCACATACATACTGTGGGGACACCAAAGATTTATTTGACATCTTAAAAAAAAAAGGCAAATGTCTCCTTTAAAGCAATGTTTAGGCTACTACAACCCCCAATATTGTGACAATGAATCATATGTGTGAGCTAACACTGAAATATTACATTTATAACCACACCTTAAGCATGATTTTGAATCCTTTTCTGACTCTTCTTGATCATTCTCACTGTCATCTGATGATTTATCATCCTGAGGATAAAAAATGTAGATATTGAACTTGCACAATAGTTTCTTGAAAGAACAAATCACCAGTAACCTTAAGTCTACCTTTACAAATCCTGGATTATCTAATCCCTCTTCATTCGCACATGAGACAGTTGTCAACTGTAAATCCTCTTTGCCCGCTGTAAGTAAAGTATCAGTTTAAATATTTTACCCATCTCCAATGAACCTTGATTTTACAATACCTCACTACATGCATAAGAATTCTATTCACGTCCAAATTCACATTTCGTGTAAGCAAACAATACAAAAACAAAACTAACATAGCTCTTACGCAAACCTTGCAATAAACCACCTGTTTATACACATGTTAAATAAATCTAGAAAGAATGGAGAGGTAAACAAAAGACTCACTCATTCTGATTTCTCCGTCACAACTGTTGGCTCTTGAACCTTGAGCTTGGGATATATAACCCACTCTGCCCAGTTGGAAATCTTATCATTAATTAACTACACACTAAAGTGTTTTTAAGGCACCTCCACGTTGCTTTCAGATCACTAGTCAATGCTGACTACACACAGTTGTCATGAAACAGCATCTTTTTATCATTTATTACAATAAAGCTCCTCCTTATTTGCAGAGGAGCAGAGATAGAAAGACACAAAGTAGTAACAAAGAAATGTTGTGATGCATGCATGGCCTTCTCTAATATGTGAGTTTATGAAGAATTGAGCTGTTGATATTGCTCTCTTATGAAACTTTAACTTTCACACAATTTGGGCACAAGATGTCAGTGTTGTACACTTTAGAGAAGGCCTATAGCCTAGTAATAAAACAAATGGAGTGCGTACAGCATGTTTCTTACTGGTAAATATGTGACTTATATAACAGTGATTTGATGCAATAGGGTATTTGAGGTATCACTGCTTATAGCAGAAGAGAAATTTCATAAAGAAAGTTATTATATTCATTTTGAAAAGGGAGATTTTGTTGTTATTGCAGAGATGTTCTCTCACAAAAACAATGATTACCTATCATATGGTTTCACAGAAGGCTTGTGACGTTTACAGAACACAAATGATAAAACTTAATACAATCATTAGGCATTACAATCTGTTGAATTAATGACTGCCTCTTTGCATCCTCGTAAAATTAAATGGGGCTTAATTCCTTTTTAGGTAAAAGAAGATGACGCATTCTGGCATCTAAATAGACTTCGGTGTTCATCGCTGCATTTTATTGAAGTTGATGTGTACAAAATACATTAAAAGATATTGATGAAGGCATTTTATGTGCTTTGTTGAAGCGTGATTCAGTGACATCATCAAAGTCTTTGCTGCATATGTACTGTCCTCAGAATAAATTACAGAGATTATGATTGATTTGTTATACCACTTCTGTTCCTTGGTGCTTTATGATTCAGCCAGATTATCTCTCGTGGTGAGGAAATGTGAATTCAAAAAACATTTCAAATGTTTCCACCTTCCATTGTTGACTCAACTGGTAATGCTTTCCACTCCTGCCATCTCCTACAGCTCAAATATCTGACTGATTTATAACATCTTGGAGTCTTGCAGACATGAGAACGCAGGTCAGATTGCATTCATTCAGATTGTTTGTCTTTGTATGTATTGGCACAGAGTTATTGTCTATTTTCAGATTTTCTTTACCTAAAGAAATTGTCACTCCAAAACTATCTTAAGGGCACAGTGTATTTAATATTAATGATTGCATTAACCTTGCACAAAGAGGAACAGTATAATTTAAATAAATTTAAATGAATAATAATCAAAATTAACATAAATAAAAACTATCTGCAGACTGATAATGGAGAATAAAACTGATAAACACATTTAGAAGATTATGTAAGGCGAGTATAAAAATAACATATGTAGACACAGTGTCGATTTACATTTCATGTGTCACCAGATCAGAAACACAGAAAAACAGAAAGGAGAAAATTAGAATTAATGCAGCAGAACAGTGCTGCTTCACTTTAATTTAAGCTTTTATTTCACATGAATGCAAGAATGCTTAAAGAGAAGATCACACATGGAGTTGTCATGGAAAACAAATGCTGAACAACTAGCAATATTCTGTCCAATAATACTGACTACCCCAAAAGTATTTACCAATTCAAAAATTCTCTGTGGGTTGATCCCCAGAGTCTACTTACTAATATCAATAAAGAGTAAATAATAAAGAAAACTTTGGAAGAAGCATCTACTTCTTTCATATACAAAACACAAATATAGTAAAAAAAAAAGATCACTGTCTTTCCTTGAACCTGAAACTGATTGTGCAATAATTATTTTGTGTTAATTTAACCCTATATATTTAACTGCAGTATTGAATTTTATCACAAGAATTAGTCATGACAATTCTAGTAATGACATCATTTATACACATTTACATATTGTCAGTACATTAACCCTCAGGACTTTATCTGGGCTGTTTCTTCGGACAGCTATCTGTTTTCTAGATACAAAGATTTCCACCCTCTCAAAGTCTATGTCTCAGTTCAGTTTTATATCTAATAAATAATCCTAAAGTAGGCTATTCATAATACAATCAAAAATACCTCAAAATCTATTAAATAATTCCCCTGTTAGAATAATATGTATGTGCAGCATTACTGAAAGTTTACTACTCAGTTTCCACCCAGCGGATTAGCAAAATGTAAAGAAAATGAAAAACTTAATTACACTACTGCACATATTACATGAACTATTTAGTGCTGCCTCACGATTAAGACTAATCATTTGCAGAATAAAAGTTTTTGTTGACATAATATATGTGTGTGTACTGTACGGAAGAGGATTAGGGCCACTGGTGAAAAAAATATTTGAATTCTGAGTTTAAAGGGGACATATTATGAAAATCTGACTTTTTCCATGTTTAACTGCTATAATTGTGTCCCCAGTGCTTCTATCAACCTAGAAAATGTGAAAAAGATCAACCCAGTAACTTAGTTTTGGTAAATCATTCTTTCCAAGCATGTGAAAAAATAGGTCATTGTAATTTGGCTCTTATTGTGATGTCAGAATAAGGTAATACCGTCCCCTTTATCTGCACTATCCAACCACAGCACTGCCATTTAGTTCAAAGAGAAAGAGAGAGAAAAGAAGGACTTGACAGCACAATTGAGTTTCAATTACAACAAACCACCATCATTGTGATCAGTGTTTGCACTTCAGCCGCTCATTTGCATTTTAAATGACACACCCAAAACGGCACACTTTTGCTCGGACCTAGATTAAGACTTAGTTTACCTCTTAAAAAATATCTCATAATATGTCCCCTTTAAAGTCAGAATTCTGAGATTAAAGTCAGAATTCTGAGATTAAGTCAGAATTCTGAGATTAAAGTCAGAAATCTGAATTCTGAGATTAAGTCAGAATTCTGAATTCTGAGATTAAAGTCAGAATTCTGAGAATAAAGTCAGAATTCTGAGATTAAAGTCAGAATTCTGAGAATAAAGTCAGAATTCTGAGAATAAAGTCAGAATTCTGAGAATAAAGTCAGAATTCAAATATTTTTTCACCAGTGGCCCTAATCCTCTTCCGTACGCGACTAATCGTGAGGCAGCACTAGAACTATTATGATTAAAATAACAAGGTTAGTTCTGATTTAGAAAGACACTGTCAGCGAATAAAGAATAGGCATAGCCTACAATCGATGTTTAAAAACTTAGTGATTTTTGTGTTAACTGAAAAATAACGCACACCTTTAGAATGTCTGTTAACCAATCAGAAACATTCAACCATTCTGGGTAGGCTATATAACAACATAAATTACACTATTGCTGTAACATACTTAATGTTTTCTGCTTGTTTAAATCCTATGTATAACAAATAGGTTAAAAAGACTAAAAATTATTCTAAATTTAACCGTGAAGACGCATCAAAGAGTATAACTTCTATAAAATTACTTTGAAACTTGCACACTTCTTAGAAATTTGAGTTATATTCAGTGTGCAACATTTTATCCCTGTGCATCTATCCCTTTGAACAAAAGTGCATCATTTTTTTTCAGGTTAAAGATTCTCCCTTTTTGGAATAGCCTATCAAATTCTTCTTGAAAACTGAACAACGTTAGATTCGAAGTCTTACTAAACTGTCCAAAACTGCTGTCTAGTTAGGCAGCTCGGTAGAATTTGACACATCCTCCATATGAGGCTTTGAGCGGGGTCCTCCTCGTTCACACACAGGAAGGAGAGAGA
Source organism: Paramisgurnus dabryanus (assembly GCF_030506205.2). NCBI lineage: Eukaryota > Metazoa > Chordata > Actinopteri > Cypriniformes > Cobitidae > Paramisgurnus > Paramisgurnus dabryanus. The sequence continues at coordinate 21,091,509 of NC_133345.1, read as the reverse complement.
GCTGTTAGCTAGCACAGACATCGGACAACTGTAAACAACTCACTTTATAAACCTCACAACTCAAAAAAGACTGGACGCTTACTTGAGCAACCATTTGCATGCCTTTTAAAAGTTGTTTTAAAAAGCGTGTTTGGCTGTTGATGTCTGTACTGTTGTACAAATAGGACAGGATTGCGTTATTTACAAAACTGGCATGCAAGCTGCTAGTCAAGCGCGCACCCGACAGCACAGCTAAAGCGTCTGTCAGTACGGGCTGCTTTGCTTGTTTCATGAAAACTCTCGCGCCCATTTTTATAACTTAACACATGACAGAAATGTCATACTGTATGTTACGGAGTGAAACGGGACGAATTTATCTGTGAAGAATGTATAAAAGGGATTATTAGCTTGTCGAGGGTTTGTTTTCTTAGTTAGCATATAAGCTAAAGCTAGCTTCGTACAACCTCGCTCGAAAAGCTAACTTCTCTGCAATTGCATGACTTATTTAAGTAATGACAGTTAAATATATGCTATGGTTTAAATACTATTCTCTGTACAGGTTAATAAAATCATTTTATGTGATTGACAAGCTAGCTAACTAGAAAGCAAAGTAGACTTGACTTGCTAAAAGTAATTTGAAATTGTGTCAGAAACAGTAATATTATGGTGAAATGCTAAAAGGAAAGGTGCTAAAGTTTTCCTAACCATACCACCAATTGTTTGAGTTGGTGGACTGATAAGTTAATATGGAAGGTTCTACAAGTGTCAGTATAGTACAGAAAAATATACTGATGGAGACTCTTAACACCCATCAACTGCTGAGATGAATTAATCAGGAATCAAATGGTAAATATAAGTCTTTGTTTTGCCTTCAGCATTTATTGCATGCATTAATAAAAAAAGGCATGTACCATATCTGTATATAATTATATATTTTGTATTTTATAGGTTTTTAAAGTCCTCAAACATGGGTGATATGAAGACCCCTGATTTTGATGATCTTTTGGCCGCCTTTGACATCCCTGATGCGACCAGTCTGGGTGTCAAAGAGGCCATACAGGAGCATCATGATGAGGGAGAGGGACATCTGAAGCACTCGGACATGTGTATGGATGCCACAGCTTTGATCCCTCACCCTACAGCAGATGCCCCTGCTGTCAGTGTTATAGTAAAAAACACCAGCCGCCAAGACTCTTATGAACATCTTGTGGAGAAAGAGGGCTCACATTTGGGACACCTTTTGCAAAATGGGTTCAAGACTTCTGCAGGCTCACTAGAGACACATCATATTGAGACTCATCCCATCAGTTATCCAAAGCTGGATACAGCTTCTGTCAATGGAAACTGTCCAGAACGTTTCTCGGAAAAGAGCCCTGAAAAAAATCCCACTATCTTAAGGTCAGTTCCTCAGTTTAGCCCCATATCTAGTCCAGAGTCTGAAGATGTTCAGAGCAATGGAATTGATGACCATCCAAAATCTCCATACTTCCCAAATGATTCACTCTTTACATCTTCAGCTTTTCCTATGTTAGACAGTCATGGAAAATTACAAGCGTGCAGTCAGACGTATAAGTCCCATGAAAAAAATCTTGGTTCTAAAAATATGGATGATGTTAGGAATGATGATGACTCCTCTTTCAGAGAAAGTTTCAAAGATGATAAAGATACAATAGAAACATGTCTTGATTCAGTCACTAAGAAAGACAACGCTGAAGATTTTGGAACAAATGCGTATCCAACCCCCGAGACAAACATTTCTTCTTCTCGCACGTGTGTCAAAGCTTATACCTCTAGGTTGTCTTCTTGTTTAGATGCATTAGCGTCCCTGAATGCCAAAAGGGATCCAAGTGAGCAAAACAATCCAGTAACCTCAAAAGATCCAATAAAATTTAGTCCAAAAATACCCATATCACCCAGGAGCCCTAGGAGTCCTCTTGAGGTGGTGAAACGTTTCGCAAGACAGCCTGACAGCCCCATGAGCATATGCAGTGATAGCAGTGGTAAAGCGTCTCCAGCTGTTGCTGCCGGCTCACCTCCGGCAATACCAAGAGTCAGAATAAAGACAATCAAAACATCATCTGGAGAAATTAAACGTACTGTCACAAGCATATTGCCGGACTCTGAAACTGAAGATTTCCAGTCACCTTTTGGATCATCTCCAATATCTCAGTCCTCAGTTGAAGATGCCTTCTCTAAAACATTGCCTGTGTATCGTTCAAATGATATCGTTTCTGAGGTCATTTTTGAAGATGGAAAGCAGGAGGCCTCAAAGACGGATTTATTGGGTAGCAAATCGGTAAGGAGCGTAAAGAAACCTCAATCCCAAAATAATGATCATGTACTAAAGACAACACAAGGAGGGAATAAGCAGAGGAAGGCCAATGCTGCTCAGATGGGCTCTTTGGCTAATACAAATTACCTTCCAAAAGCATTACACTTAGCTAACCTAAATCTAGTCCCTCACAGTGTGGCTGCTTCAGTTACAGCAAGATCTTCCAGCAACAGACAAGACCGCTCTCGGTTATCATCTTCAGCGGTGTGTAGTTCTGTACCCTTAGTGCATCAAGTCAAAAAAGTCTCCCCAAACGCACGGGCTGTTACCCCAAATACTGCAGCTGGAACTTTAAACAGACTATTGAATTATTCGAACCCCGTGCCAACATACGTTCCTGACCTGAGTCCACCTCCGGGCAGCAATATCAAGCTACCACCACAAGGCTATTGCTGTCTAGAATGTGGAGACGCCTTTGGGCTGGAAAAGAGTCTCGCTTACCATTATAGTCGAAGGAGCGTGCATATTGAAGTAGCATGTACCCACTGCTCTAAAACATTGGTGTTTTTTAACAAATGTGCTCTTCTGGCACATGCCCGAGATCACAAGAACAAAGGCATGGTGATGCAGTGCACTCAGTTGTTTATGAAGCCCATTGATGTTGAGCAGATGTTGGCGCCCACCAAACCTATGCAGTTGAAGAATCAGATACCTTGTGAGAACAACAGAACAGAGTCATGCAAAAACCAAGTGGTCTTGCCTCTTTATTCTGACAGAGTTATTAGACATGGGTTCAAATGCCTGGATTGCAATAAACAAATGTCAGACTACACAGCTCTTGCAGGACACTATCAGAGAATATCAGTGGATTCTGAAGGTCTGGTGAGTAAACTATTATTTTGTGTTTTATTTATTAATAAATTCAGTTTTGTTTTGTGCTTATGTCTTTTTCACTTCTAATGCAGATGTGCAAGGTTTGCTCAATGCTGCTACCAAACAAGTGCAGCTACATGGCTCATCAGCGCATTCACACACATAAATCTCCTTATTGCTGCCCTGAGTGTGGGGCACTCAGTCGTTCTGTGGATATCCAAAAGCATGTAAAGGAGAATTGTCTTCATTATGCCCGCAAAATCGGATACTCGTAAGTAACTCTAACTTTGACCTCCATAGCAATAACAGGGCTCGACATTAACGCTTGTCAGAGCCAAGGGAATGTTTTAGATGGGCAAGTGAGAAATAATTTTACTTGCCCGACTGTAAAAGTAACTTCTAAAGAAAATCTAAGCTGACCGCCACATACAGATTTAAGCTCGACCTCATTTCACATGACTGGTTTTTGTACACACCCCCATGACTTCAGTCACTCTGCTGCATCCCTGACCCCTCATTTAAGCCTGATTATACTTAAAGGGACACTCCACTTTTTTGAAAATAGGCTAATTTTCCAGCTCATTCCAGTTAAATATTTGATTTTCACCATTTTGGAATCAATTCAGCTAATCTCCAGGTCTGGCGGTACCACTTTTAGCATAGCTTAGCATTAGGCTTGCCGCGATAGTCGGTGAAACGGTGATAACCGGTGCTTTAGCCTCTCACCGGTTATATCACTTGCCCACCGCGACACCGTCTTTCACCGTCGTTTTGATATTTTCGTGTAATTAAATCATTTAGTTTTGTTAGAGAGACCAAACACTTACAACTGAATGTGTTTGTTGTCTGAATCCAGCGGAGCTGAACGCGCGTCGCGTCACAGAGCAGCAGGTGTCAGATTTCATTTATTTCTGAGTTTGCAAGGTGAGCTGACTGACCAGATGATGACAGAAGCTGCGTGCTTACTCATTTTTGTTATAATATACATATATGATGTTTAATATAAGCGAGATCGTTTTGTTGTTGTGTTTTTCATCAAGAAAAATATTAAACCCATCATTCAAGCCGCGCTTTTATGGAGAAGTAGCCGGTTGGTCTGCTTGGGACTGGCGGGTTCTTTGAGAATTACCTGCGCACATTGACTCAAGGACTTAAGTAAACCAGCTGTTGCACTCGAATTGCACGCAAATTCATAGGCGATTTAACGCAGCTTACGCAAGCGCTGCATTTAAACAGTTGCGTAATTCAAAAGTGAAAGTAAAATGTGCACGTCTGCATGCGCATTTATAAGCCCCTCCTACTCGGTGACACCGGGATCACCGAGTTTGTGACGCGCCGATTAACCGGTGGGAAAATTACGTCATCGCGGCAACCCTACTTAGCATAATCCATTGAATCTGATTAGACCATTAGCATTGCGCTCAAAAATAACCTGTACTTACATCGTGTACTAAGACCAACGGAAAATTAAAAGTTGCGATTTTCTAGGCCGATATGGCTAGGAACTATACTCTCATTTCGGCATAATAATCAAGGACTTTGTTGCCGTACCATGTCTGCAGCAGGCGCAATGATATTACGCAGTGCCCGAAATAGTCCCCTTAGTAACTTTTAATAGCAGTGGACTATTTTCGTGCACTGTGTAATATCATTTAAAGTAAAAAGGCATGCACACTACCACAGTTAAATTTTGTAACTTGCGCGCTGCTCCGCATCCTACCTGACCACATATTAGCTACCCATTATTCACCCATCCATCCGTCTAATGTTCCTCCACAAATAAACTGTAAATCTGTGGGAAAACTGAAAAGTCAATGCAAAATAAATAATAAAATTTGCTTTTATTTGTGATATAGCCTTTGCTCTATATACCAACCAAATTAACATGGCAAACATTGTACTTTTGTCTCCGGACACTTTTTCTTTTAATTGAATGACAAATTTACTTGACCGAAGGACAACCACATGACAATGCTTAATGTCAAGCCCTGAATAAACGTATAAAAATATATTTTGTGTTGTTTATCACCTAAATGCAATTTCTTGCAGGTGTCTGCATTGTGAAATGCTTTTCATGTCACTATCCCTCTTGAAGAGTCACATTGAGGACAAACATTGTCAGGTCTTCTATAAATGTACTATCTGTCCTGTAGCCTTCAAATCTTCTGATGGCTGTCTGGCGCATGTGAAAAGCAAGCATGGTGGCAGTGAACCTGACCATCAGTAAGTGCCTCTCTCTTTTTATACTCAGTCAGTGTAGGTGATCTTAGACCTGTCTTAAAAAGTTGCTTGGGAGTGATTTTTCTTGATGTTTTCTGTACAGAGTGATCTGCAAGTGTTCCTGTGAAACCGTCTTTAAGAGAAAACAGCTGTTGTATCAACATTGCCATCATCGTATTTGTGTGTTCAAGTGTCCAAAGTGCACATCATTTTTCCCAGAGAAGATACTTCTGGTGCAACATTTCAAGGTTTGTATCTTCTTTTATTGCCATTACGCTCCTTTCAAACCACCAGCGGCTTTCTCGCTGTATGTCGCCCGTCTCTTTCAATTAGGAGGCGTTTCTAATTCTGGTTTTCTTAAACAAATGAGTACCATCCACTGCAGTAACTGACGAGAGACAGGTGATGTGAACTCCACTGCTCGCTTTTATTGGTAGTCGCTCTCGAAAGTTCATTGTGTTCTGTGTGGTGATATGGAGCAACTGCTTTTATTGCACATTGCTGAGGGGCGCAGTTAGGTGTAGTTAAAATTCATCATTGACTCATCTTTGATTTTGTTTAATGCTGGGTACACACCAAAAGATTTTTTACATTTTATAAGATTTTTAAAATGTGATACACCACAAACATGAGGATAAAAAAATCCTAGATTTAACCGTTTTGCACCTATAGTGTGTGTGGTGTGGCATCATGTGTCAAAGACAGCACACCACACACAGACAGATTTTCAACCAGTCTCGACTGTGAACACAGGAAATCTTGCAAAATCTCGCCAGACTTCAGAATAAGCATGGCGGACAATATGCAGGAAGAAATTTCAATGATAGTGTTTGGAATGATGAAGGGAAAAAAGAAAAGGGTTTGGGTAAAGTCATGGAGACTGTAGAACTTCACTTTGTGCTGCACCATGACTGCTTCCGCCTTCCATCATCTTGCTTTTTGATTGGATATTGTTTCGTTTCACGTGATAATCTCAAAAGCATGCACAGTTTGTCCTCAAGGTTCCCCGCACACATCAGGATTTCTGATTTTAAATATTAAAGATGTTTAATATTTGCGTTCCGGGCGGCTCCAACGTTCTTCTGATCAGGTTTGGGCACTCTTAACACACATCACACCAAGGGAGAATCTGATAAAATAATCTGTAGAACCATCAAGATAATCAGGACATAGCTAGGATTGTCGGAAGGGGGAGATATCGGCACAAAATCAGCCCGAATTATCTTTTGGTACCCAGCGTAAGGCAGGGGGATTTGATAGGTTCCTTCTTGCAGGGTAAAGTTTTCCTGGTGTGTATAAATGAATTAAACCAAATTTTGACCAATTATATGTTGCTTAAAGACAGTCTAGTAATTCAAGTGTGGCTATATAGTCCTCCCAAATCAACATGCAAACAAGATAAAAATGTCAGTCTCAGATTTTTTTGTATTTCGTATCTTCTGTTTAAGTGTTCAAATTCTGTTGATTCTGTTTTAATCTTCATCAACATGAGGATGAGTAAATAATGAGAATTTTTATTTCTTTAAGGGCGAGGTGCACGATTTTTGAAAAACGGGGAGTCGGGCCGAGTACCGAAACACACTTGTAGCCAATCAGCAGTAAGGGGCATATCTACTAACCAACATTGTTGCCTGGGTTGCGTATGTGTGGGACGGGTCTATCAACAGAAGGTCCCGATTCTGTTGGGGTAGGGGCGTGTTTGTTTAGGTGATTTCAAATGTCAACATTGGCTTTCAGAGATCGTGCACCCCGCCTTTAAGTCACTTAGCTAATGTTGTCTCCTGTGTTGCTATTAAATAATTAAGTTGTCTCTCTTATGATCAGGGTGTTCATGTTAAAGTTATCAAAGGTGAAGCTGAGAAAAGCAAAACAGAGACAACATCTTTCTGTGATACAGTGTCATCACAAAACCTTCAACCAAGGTCCACCAAACCTGCTAATGAGGCCTGCATTAAAGTTAGAGAGAGCTCTGCGGCACGGAGGTCAAATAGTGGACATAGTGTGAAGAACGCTGGTTGGACCTGTGCAGAATGTCTACTGTGGGTCGCAGACAGAGAGGCCTACATCAGTCATATGAAGACCAGCCATGGAAAGGTGAGCTCCATTATTTTTTTTTATTAAAATGTGTTTAAACCTTTTTACTGCTTTGGCTGGTTTTTTTGTTTACCATATTTTTGTATTGCTCTAGTTTATTGTATTTAAAAAAAAAATTTGTTGTGCAGTCTGTGAAGAAACATCCATGTCGACTGTGCGAAAGATCCTTCAATTCACCCTTGAGTCTTAGACGACATGTTCGCAGTGACCATGATGGGAAAAAGAAAGTTTATACATGCTGGTAAAGCTAAGACGTCACTAAACATTTAGAAGATTTAACGTTCATCAGCTTTCTTTATCATTGTTTTTGTTTTGTTTTTAAAAGTCTGACTTCGTTTTGTACACTTTCCTGAAGGTACTGTACAAATGAGAACATAACCTTTACTAAACACTCTATGCTGAAGAATCACATCAGCTTGATGCATGGAATCAAAAATCCAGATTTCAGCCAGATGGCAAAGTTGGCATCTCAGGAGGTGGGAAAAACTACAAGCGAGGTAATCACAAAATACCTATTTTGTCCAAGAGAATCGCAAAATACATTTTGTTTACAAAACTTGGGTTGTATGAGTGAATCTACACTGGAAACTTCTTACAAAGAATTTTTTTCTTATAAATATTCCATGCACAATTTTTTTTTCTTATTCAGCACACAATTCTGATTTTATTACATATCACATAATGTTCAAGGGGTATGAGGAATTTCCCTGACAGAGCTATATTTTTGAATGTCTAAATGCAGCTTCCTGTTCTTCTTTCAGAGGCTGAAAAGAAGAGCAGAGGAGGCCAATGGAAAGACAGCAAAAGCAGGAACATCATATTGTTCTCCTGCCAAGCGTCTTAAGCCACTTAATCGCTGTGCCAAATGTGGCTTTACCTCTGAAGACCAAGCGCAGTTTCAGGAGCACATACCTCAACACAGAACTGACAGTGACACGCCCCAGTGCCAGTATTGCGGCCTTTGTTTCACATCTCGGCAAGCGCTCAGCAGGCATCTCTTCATTGTGCATAAGGTCAAAGAACAAGAGGAGCAGAAGGACTCTAAAAATGAGGTAGCAAATCGAAAAGGAGTAAACTCAACTGACTTGAGAGGTGAAAGAAAACTTGTACCTCTTCTGCCAAAATTAACTCTCCTGTCCACAGAAGTAAACTACAGTAAGTCCGTGACCCATAAGTCCATAGACCGTGCTTGCAGCATCACACAGACATCAGAAACAAGTGGATTTGTTCAGGAAGATAAGACCTGAAAAACGAGAACACTTTACATGGAAAGCTGCTAATTAACGTGATTGCAAACAATGATGGGCAAACATGCCCTATAGCTGAATATGCAGCTAATAAATGTGGTACAGCAAACATGTTGCCTTACAGTGAAATATTATATCTCAAAATGCTTATAAAAATATTATAAAACAGATTGCATTAACATAAAACGGTTGGATACATGCAATTAATCGTCACTTTTTATTGTGTCTTACTTTGATCTGTATGTCTTTCTTATGTATGTGGTTAATCATAATTTATTTTCATATAATTTCAAAAGCACCGTGTCAGGGGGTTACATTGTTTATCTACAGAACAACTCTATGTCTTTGTTCATTTCAAATCTATCATGAATTGTTACGCATGTTTCATTTTCTAGCCATATGTTGGAAAGTTTTGTAATACTTTGACTGTTTTCAGGGTCACCAAATATGTCAACAGGGGAAAATGCTGATGAATTTAGTTAATACTTTTGATGGTCAGTTTTTGGTGGTGCTTGTTGTGTTATGATTGTCTTGAAGGAAGGGCATGCCTGATGATAAATGTTTGACTATTTGTTAGCTAGTGTGCTTGTATTATGAAGCTAAATATCTGTAACAGTATTGCTACTCTGGAGATTACATTTATTCTTAAAGGTATTCACTTAAACCCAGGTATCTGCACTCAGAGAAAATATATTTTCATATTCATTCCATTAGAGGACTAGTTTCAATGACATTTATATTCAACGAGCCATTCTTACAATCAAAATTAGCACTTTTGTAAATGCTTATATGGAGAAAAAACTTGATAATTTACATATTCTCAGATTAAAGACAACCGAGACTCAAACTTACAGTATGTGTTATCAGACGTTTGATGTTTTGGAGGCCTTCAAATACAAAGATTACTATTGTTTCTGTCACTATTATGTTTGTCAATATTTCAAATTAAACTTCTATGTCAAATGTCTAAGAAATGTTCTTGATAGCAAGTTTGTCTAATATTTCTTTCGCAGTCGTTTCCAGCCGGAAGTAGCGTACCGGAAGTCTTGCCGCGTGTATGCAAACCGGTAGTGGTGACACAACTTTACAATAAAATCACGCTTTTTGCAATGTTGTTATGTGCTGTTGTTGTGTATAATTAACTGTTGCACAAGATGATATCATTAGATTTCCTCGACGATGTTCGGCGAATGAATAAGCGCCAGGTATGTATTAACTACATGTTTCATTTGCATTGCTTTCTGCTACTACACGTCAGCTTGAATGGTTGAAAGATGGTTTATGTTTTTACCCATTTATTACTGTAATTTGCAAATATAATGCTATTTGAATCGCTGTACACATGGTTAATAATTGATCCGGACTTTAAATTAAGTATAGTGCCTTAAACTATAGTTGAACCCATGATTACAGCAATCCTTGTTTTTATTAGCATTATATACATTTCGTGAAAGCATAATAGAAAACATGAAACATGGTGCAGACATTAAAACAAAAGCTTTCTAAAATTGAGCAATATTCTCGTGTTTAGCTTTACTATCAGGTGCTGAATTTTGGGATGATTGTATCTTCAGCCTTGATGATCTGGAAAGGTTTAATGGTTGGAACTGGAAGTGAGAGCCCAATTGTTGTTGTTCTCAGGTAAGGCAACCAGTAACAGTCTGCCCATCATTTTCAGATCTGAAACTTTGCACACATTTTTTACATTGATTCCCCATCATGCACAGTTGAAAATGTTAACCAAAAATGTTTTTATGTCAATATCTTTTTTTAGTGGAAGTATGGAACCTGCATTTTACAGAGGAGATCTCCTCTTCCTCACAAATCGTGTTGAAGATCCGATCAGAGTGGGTGAAATTGTTGTGTTCAGGATTGAAGGAAGAGAAATTCCCATCGTACACAGAGTCCTAAAAATTCATGAGAAGTATGTACACTTAAAAGATTCAAGCCTTTTATTGTCTCATTATGCACAATTTTCCTGCACAATGAAATTCTTACTTTGCTGTTCACACCAATGCCTTTAAAAACAAGATTAAAAGTACAAGATCACAGGTTCGGTGTTGGTGAGACATGTTTTTGAAATATTTTTATCAAGGCAAAATCTGAATCTGAAAAAGATTCAAATTCACTGCATTAAGAATTTAAATTGTCGGGACGGGAGCAGCATGTACTAAGCTTTATTGCTAAATCCAGGTTGTACTCCTTTATGAGTGTCTGATGCCTATGTTCATTCTAATAACCTAGACCCTATTGTTTCTTATAGAGAAAATGGGGACATCAAGTTCTTGACAAAAGGTGACAATAATCAAGTGGATGACAGGGGCCTTTACAAACAGGGGCAGCACTGGCTGGAAAAGAAAGATGTGGTGGGCAGAACAAGAGGGTAAGAAAATGCATCACATTTAATGTGACTAACCACATCAGTTAATCAGTAAAACAGTTAAGTGAACAGATATGGAGAACTTTATCTCATTTGTGGCATTTCTCATATCGTTCTTCCTCTATTCCAGGTTTGTGCCTTACATTGGAATTGTCACAATTTTGATGAATGACTACCCCCAATTAAAGGTATGCAGTGTACTGAAATCAGTACTTACTTGAGATACGTTGTACATTTTATACATTATAATACTTTTTCTTTATTCCCTGACAGTATGCTGTACTGTGTATGCTTGGGCTGTTTGTTTTGGTACATAGAGAATGAAGACCCTCAACAACAATTTTGTCAGTCAAACCATCGATGCATTTCTCTAGTTTTTACATTGTTTGTTTATATGCATGGGAGTGCTAAGAAACATTCTCTTAAAAGAAGGTCAAATTATAATTTTCTCCGAAAGAACACACAACTTTTTATATTTGTTAATTTTCCATGTCTTACAAAATTGAGCTTTTGCTTGATGTGACTTTACAGACAGATTTCCTCTTTCTTAAACGTCAAAATTTTGTATGAAATAAAATGTTGTGTCAAATGTTACATTGTATTATTTTGTGTAAGGTATGAAGCATAATTAAGGCTAGTTCTTTTGCTTTCATTTGTTTTATTTACACCTAACACAGTGGTATGTATTTACACAAATTATTTAATTAAGCTGTTCGTTTGTTCAATATACATAAAAATGAAATAATAATATATTATTAAATAAGTGAATAAAAAAATTAAGTTAATTATCAAGTAGACACATTAACAAAGTGCCTACACTTGTATTTCCATCTTATTTCTATAAAACTACATTCGACCACAACCAACCAAAAGTGGGTGGATTAAACATATATGTCCAATACATTTCAATTAGTTTATGAGATTAAATTAAATCATTCTGTTAAAATTAACAACAAAATTATTTGAAACTACAGTTTCCATGTCGCGTTTCTCTACCGCTTCTATCAACCGGAAGTGACATAACCGGAAAAAAGTTGCCGCGTATCCGCTAACCAACAGAAGTGGTTGCGGAGCGTCAGAAAAAAATATATTTTTTGAAAATCTTATATATATAACTTGCTGTTGTTGTACAATATGTTATCATTAGATTTCCTCGATGATGTTCGCCGAATGAATAAGCGTCAGGTATGTATTTATTTTGCTAGCTTGATGCTTCCTTCCTTGCCATTGCTTTATGTTACTACACGTCAGCCTGAATGACTGACAGCTGGTGTAACGTTCTTACATATTTATTATTACTGCTCTGCACCGACGGTTTTACATGCATAATGTTGTTTCAGCTTGTTATTATAAGGTGCTGTTATTTATTTTATAGTTGAAGATGCAAACCGAAAATAGGCTTTTCTAGCAGCCGCTATTCACCTTATAGTTTAGTCGCTTTACCGTTACATTTACTATTACTTTTTTTTTTTTTTTTTTTTTTTTTTGATGAATCCAATACAGCATTTATTTAATAAGCAGTCTATATTTTCATAAGTATGATTAAGATAAATATTACAAACTAAAACTAAAGCTTGTTGACATCATCCAATATTTTTCTGTTTTTCAGCTTTACTATCAAGTGCTGAATTTTGGGATGATTGTATCTTCAGCCTTGATGATATGGAAAGGCTTGATGGTTGTAACTGGAAGTGAGAGCCCAATTGTTGTTGTTCTCAGGTAAGGCAACCAGTAACAGAGTCTGCTCATCACTTTCAGATCCAAGACTTGGTATGGATTTCTCTTGCATGCATTGTTGTGGATTTCTGTAGGGCCATTGCCTATTTTATTTGGAAACCATTAACATTTTTAAATGTCCTTCATTTATTTCTTTAGTGGAAGTATGGAACCTGCATTTTACAGAGGAGATCTCCTCTTCCTCACGAATCGTGTTGAAGATCCGATCAGAGTGGGAGAAATTGTTGTGTTTAGAATTGAAGGAAGAGAAATTCCCATTGTACACAGAGTCCTAAAAATTCATGAGAAGTAAGTACACCCGTAAGACATGTTTTTGAAATATATTTTCATCAAGAAGGATTTTTGCAAGTCCTGCACATATGGGCAGGGCAGAAGAATAGATGAATAGCAATATAAGGGCATACGTTTTTGGTAAAAAAAATCTAGTGTACTTTGTTCTGGAAAAACATTATGATTCCAGTCTAATTCCTGGCATTAAGAATTTTAAATTTGTCAGGGGCCAGGGCAGGAGCAGCATGTACTAAGCTATATTAGTAAGTCAAGTAGTACTTTCTTATGATTGTCTAGTCATACTGATGCCTTTGTTCATTCTAATAACTTAAATGCATGGTGATTTCAGAGAAAATGGCGACATCAAGTTTTTGACAAAAGGTGACAATAATGCTGTGGATGATAGAGGTCTTTACAAGCAAGGGCAGCACTGGCTGGAGAAGAAAGATGTAGTGGGTAGAGCAAGAGGGTAAGTAATAAAAAAGCTGTTAACCAAATTAGTAAATAAGTTAAACTGTGAGAAAATGTGCATGTTTTTCTGATCACTGTTTCTCTGGGGCAGGTTCGTGCCTTACATCGGAATAGTCACAATTTTAATGAATGACTACCCCAAATTTAAGGTATGCAATGTACTGATGTCAAGAGAAATATTCATGTTTAACTTATGAAAGTTGTATGTTACTTTAATGTGTTTTTTTTTATTCTTCCCTGACAGTATGCTGTACTGTGTTTGCTTGGGCTGTTTGTTTTGGTACATCGAGAATGAAGCTGCTCAAGAGCAATGGTGTCAGTCAAATCATGCAACAGCATTCTCTAATGACCAGTTTTTATGATGTTTTTTGTTTGTGTGAAAATCCTGCACTTGCTTTAAGTCAAAGTAATTATTTTCTCTGCTTGATAAAACACGCAAACATGAGGTACATAAAACTACTGAAAGCATTTATATTCGCTAATTTTCCATGTCTTACAAAATTCTGTTTTTGTTCGATCTGACTTTACCCACAGGTGACCTTGCATTGTATGTTGAATACTTTCTTAAACCTCAATATTTTGTATGAAATAAAAATGCTGAGCCAAATATCAAATCATATTATTTGGTGTGTATAAGATATGAAGCCTTAAGTCTTATTCTTTCGCTTTCTCTCTACATTACATAGAGAATTTGTAAATGGTTTGTTCATTCACAAAGCGACTATACACTTGCATTGCATTTTCATTTATTTATTTAATCGACATGCAAACACAAATGTTTTTCATTATAAGTGAGCATATTTTCCTCCGGGTTAAAAGCAATGCAAATGTAGAAATAAACCAAATGGTGCAGTGTGAATCTTTAATTTGAGGTTATGTCAGTGTGTATTAAACTGTCTCGTTTAAAGATCAAGACTACCCATTTACTGTCGTTACGTGCGTTTAATGACAACATCTATGAGCTCAGAGCTGCGTGCCATACCAGCCCCCTTGGCTCGTATAAAACAAGACCGCAAAGATACAGTGAAAGAAAAGCTGGCACGAGCTGAATCTGAACTGAGGAGCCCAACTGTCGGATACTTGACACGAGAATATGGCTGTGAAAAGCGGAAATGAACTGTGCAAATATAGATTATTATTCATCTTCATAATGCTCTTCAACATATCCTTAAGTACATCAGTTAGTCTAGATTTAACCGAGTTGCGAAATAAAGTTTCCAAATTTAAAGTCCATCCACGAGGGAATCTCTGGGCTACAGGTAGGCTATGTGGTTTTAATTGTAGTATCACTTTTAAGCGTTCAAATAACAATTGAAGAGTTTGCAAAATGAGATGACTCCGTTTTTAACATTTTTGTCAAAATGTTTATTATTATGTTATTATTTTGTTTTATGGTGCTTCTTAGCTGTATTTTTTAAGTTAAAATTTAAAAAACGGAGTTATCTCGTTTTGCAACGAAACTCTTCAATTGATTTGTTTTTTCCCACATGAAAAAATTGTGTAACGTTAGAAGTAAACTGTGGAATAGTTGTTTTTGCAAGTTTACTACAGGATTTATACAGTTTATTAATAATTAAAAAAAAGAATATTATATCATACAATATATAGTAAACTATGATATACGACAGTGTATACTATTTAGTCTACTACAGTGTTTTTCATGTGGGACTTTCTTATGAACTAAAACTGTTTTGATCCTTTTAATTATCTGCCTAAATCCATGTTCCAACATCATTATTGTCTTCTAGGTCATTTCATGGGCAAGAAAAGCATTTCAAATAGCCAGTTACTAGACAACTCATCATCCTCAGGATCTAAGAGGTTTCGTATTCGGTCAGCGAGTTCAGAAACTGAAGATTTGAGGGAACTGATCAGTCAGGAGGTCCTGAAAGTCGCTCTTCAAGCTGAACTTCAGGATCCAAAAGGGACACAAGATCTTCATAACCAGGTGAATCAAACTATTCACAGATTCTGTTTACAAAATGTACATAGCTAAGAAAGAGATTTAAATATGTCTTACTGTACTCTTATTTACATGTTTATCTTTTATTTCAGGACACAGACTTCTTGATGAAGCTTTTGAAAAACTACACCAAAGAAAGAAACATTGGCTAGCCTACATAAAATATTTATGTGACTTACAATTGTTTACAAGATCTGTATACACAAGTCTTATTTAATGCTCTTGTTTGTGTTTCTTATTTATGCCTGTTATATAAATATGTATGTATTTTGTAAAAGTGTTTAAACTAAATTCATAGACTGCTGTGGCTACTGCATATTAACTGTATGAATGGATGGATGGATGGATGAAGACTTTAAAAATGTATTTTAAGAAAATAAATATGAAACAGCAAAAAAAGTATTATTATCACCTCTTATATTGATGTCAAAAGATGCAAAGTTATCTTAACCTACATGAAAAATACTGTAGTAAAAGTATTTACTTTAATAAATGCTAGTAAAATTCCTAGGTGCTATTGTGTTTTTTAAACCTTATCATAGTAAAAATTAAAGTATATGCATACTGTATTGTACTTACTACAGTTAATCAATTCACTATATACTATGCATTAATAAAGTTTAGACTAGTTACCATAATATAGGCTATACTACAGTTAATACTTAAGTTTACTAAAGTATTTTTTATGTTTCGTATGAACACTGAGATAAGAAAAAAACGTGCATTGGTAAATATTCAAATTTCCATAATATATCAAATTCAAAAAGTACCTGGTTAAGTGCAAAAGGTTAAAAACAGTAGGATTTTAAACAAACTTGCTTCAATATAAACACACATTTGGCTTTGACATAATTGATTGGTAACAAATAATTACCAAATTGCGTAATTTCAGTGTTTTAGAGACCCGAGGTTAATATATGACAGAGTGATGAGTAATGCTAAACACACATGCTCCTGTGTTAAGCGAAATTAGACAGTAATGAGTTTATTTCTTTATCAAACTGAACTAAATGAATTTATTACAGATATAACCAGTACTGTATTTATGCAGCTGTGTGGTGTTTTATCACAGACATGTAGAGGGCAGCAATGCACTACAGGCCTGAAAACAACATCCACACGAAGAAGAAAAAACATGGATCAGTGTAGAAAAGCATGAGTCTCTTCAAATAATCAAAAAGTTTGCTTTAAAATGCCTTTAGTTGTGTTTTGTGGTTATCCGTGCAGTGGTAAAACGCGACGAGTACATGAACTGAAAGATTACTTGACGCAAAACACAGGGAGAAAGGTTCATATTGTCGGAGATGAAGCTCAAGGAATTGATAAGAACTCTGTATATGCAGGTAAAAAGCTTCTTACAACCCATACTTGAAGTAAATACTGTATTTTACTAGTATTTACGATATACGATGATATGCTATTAAATAGTAAACTATAGTAGATTGTAGTGTACTGTAGTATGTAATAGTAATTAGCATTGCTACACTTTGGTACACTGCAAAAAAATGACTTTCTTTCTTGGTATTTTTGTCTTGTTTTCAGTAGAAATATTAAAAAATTATTTTATTTACTGTAGATGCCTTTTCTTGATGAGCAAAATGACCTAAGAAAATAGACAAAAAATATACAATTTAAGTGAATTTGATCTTAAAATAAGCAAAAAGATCTGCCAATGGGGTGAGAAAAAAAAGTTGAAATAAAAATAATTTTTTCAAGCAAAATTTTCTCACCCCATTGGCAGATATTTTTGCTTGTTTTAAGCACAAATTCGCTTAAATTGTAATTTTTTGTCTAAAACTAGACTTATTTTCTTAGGTCATTTTGATAATCAAGAAAATACAACTTAATTTTAAGAATTTTTAGATATTTCTACTGAAAACAAGACAAAAAATACTGTAAGAAAGTAATTTTGCGGTTTAATACTATAGTTTAGTGTACAGTATAGTGATTTGATAAACTGTATATTCTGTTTATTTACTACACACATTATCTAGGAACTTTACTGTAGTTTACTAATTAATTAACAAATACCATACTTTACATTTAGTATGCTAAGGTACAAAAACACTGTTGTATCTAGGCATTACATTACAGTTTACTATAGTACATTGATAAACTGTAGCAAATACTATAGTATATTATAGTATAAAATATATATACATACAAATATATCAAATGAAAGAACAGACCCTCTGCTTTCAAACAAACAATAAACAAACAAAACGGGGAAAACCGGTTTCATTCTATGTGTATGGGTATTTTTCTTTAAAAATACTTTTTAAGCAAAAAGCTGAAATAATTGCATTTTTGTGAAGGAATTTTGTTAGAGATCAGATTCAGAACGATTATCAAAACATACATAGAGTTTAAAATTAGTAAATAACGTTTTGGCTTCAGTGTTTTCATAAATTGGGTAAGTGCATAACAATTCTTCAGAACGTGCAAATGTTATTTTCTTAATTGACGAGATAAATCGTCAATGGCGGGGAAAGAGTTTAAGGGGACACAAGACTTATTTTAAGATGTCAAATAAATCTTTGGTGTCCCTAGAGTACGTATGTGAAGTTTTAGGTCAAAATACCCCACAGATAATGTATTATAGCATGTTAAAATCGCCACTTTGTAGTTGTGAGCAAAAATGTTTAGTTTTTGGGTGTGTTCTTTTAAATGCAATGAGTTGATCTCTGCACTAAATGGCGGTATTATCCCCTTCTGACATCACAGTGGGGGCCAAATTTCAATTACCTATTTTTTCACATGCTTGCAAAGAATAGTTTACCAAAACAAACGTTACTCTTTTTCACATTTTCTAGGTTGATAGAAGCACTGGGGACCAAATTATAATTAAACATGGAAAAAGTCAGATTTTCATGATATGTCCCATTTAATCAAATGTGCTTTAATGGGCAACTCACAAACTCATTGTGGGCACCATGTTGGAGACCTCTGATCTAGGCATTTTGCTACAGTTTTTTTTTTGTAATAAATTGATAAACAAGTAAATACTGCAGTATACTTTAAAATCAACTATACAAAGGTACAAAACTACTATATTATAGGAATATTACTACAGGTTACTATAATAAATACTGAAATATTGTACAGTATTTTTAATGTGGGAGTTCATGTTAAAAGTAATGCTCACCATGTGCTGCCTAGATATTGCACACATGCTCTATCAAAAGCTATAACCTATAAAAAAGAACCAAATTTACATAGCTATAAGCATATGTAATATTGTCACCATGCGTATAAATAGTCTAACAGGACGTGTTGTGTCACATTTACTATTTGACTGCAGACTCACAAAAAGAGAAGAATCTGAGAGGAGAACTGCGAGCTGAAGTTGAGAGGTGAGATGTTATTTATCTCTATGTCTGCCTCATACATTAAATAGACATACTGGTACATTCTCTGTATGGACTTATTCATGTTACTTAAAATTACATTTGAATCCAAAATTACAATCAATTCAAGTATTCAATTTGATCCAAGTATGGTCTGCTTTGAGCAGATGTAAATCATTAACTTATGTACTCTTGTTTTTGGATACAGGAAAGTCAGTAAAGATGACATTGTGATTCTTGACTCCTTGAATTACATTAAAGGTAAATTGAAATGATGACGTGATTGCGGTGTTAGAATATACATGTATAGGACTTGTTTTTCTGAAGAGTTAAACCCATTTTTGTGTTATATGGAACGGCATGAAGATTGCAGCTTTGCTGGCACTGACGAAGACAAGTAAAATAGCAGATCTTGGTCTGAACAGCTGGCGTTACATAAGGCACTTTAACATTTAAGTCTCGCATAACATTAACAAATAATTGGCTTTCATTTCTAGGTTACAGATATGAGCTCTTTTGTCTTATCAAACATACACAGACACCCTTTTGCTTGGTATGTAAACTCTAGAAACTCCTCCTGAACATGTTTGAAACTTCTGCCCATTGTTTAATAAAACAGTACTTATAGTTTATACTTCAATCTTCTACAGGTGTACTGTTTAACATCAGCTGAAATGAGCTCAGAATGGAATAAAGAGAGAGAGGCTGATTCTCAGTACAGTCAGGAACTGTAAGTATGATTATTTAATTTATTTATTAATATTAATTGCATTTTTTCAAGCTTTTCTTATTGCTTCATTTACTATCAATAATTAGCATTTCTGTTTTTTTATTATAATAGTCTTGACGCACTTATACTGAGATTTGAAGCTCCTGATTCAAGGAACAGATGGGATAGTCCACTCTTTACTATTCAGAAAGAGGACACACTTCCATTTGAAGCCATCTGTGATGCACTTTTCAGAAAAAAAGCACCACCGCCTAATCAGTCAACACAGAGTGTAAGAACATTACTTGCATACTTGCATAATGCATTAATGCATCATTCTAGCAAAACCTTGACTCTGTTGTCATGTGATATAGCAACCACTCTCATCCACCAATTTTCTGTATGAGCTGGACAAAGTTACACAAGACGTCTTAATGGTACAATTTCCATTTTATGTGAAAATCTTTATATGAAATTTGAATGTATGCAGATGTATTTAATATACTTATTAGTTTTAAATTACAACATATTATTGTAATATTTGTAAGTATGAATTGTATTTTAAGGCTATTTTATTTTGTAGGCTGTTCTTGACTCACAGAAGACGAGCGTGCCTGGGGATCTTATATCTATTCCTGGAGCTACAGAAAAGATATCCTTTTCTTAACAAATTTATCATTTTAATCTTATTCGTGCACTGAACTTTTGTTTGTTTAGTATTTCTTTGCTTTGGTCCTAGGGTGAAAAAGTAGTCATGTCTTGCTTTCAGCCAGAGCACTTTGATATTCTCATATATTTTTGCTAATCGTTTCTCCGTATAGCAGATCATTAAAAAATAGATTACTTTAAAAAAGTCACATCAAGTCTTGAATTTTAATAGCCTCTGCTGAAATGTTGTACGTTGAGAAAAATTGAATCCGTTTAATGCTAATTGAAGACTGATTGAACCTATGTGCATGCAATGAATACACAGACATCAAAGAATGCTATTTCGTTTTAATGCATTTGCAATTTGTTGACGGTAAAGGTAACCAAAGGTGCCAGTACAGATGGCCTTTTGAAATAATATAGCATTCAAAGGGAATATTCCTAGAATTAATTTAAACGGCAGTATCAGAAATGTGCTCCTGCTGATCATTTTAAAACTGGTTTATTGGATGTGGTAATACGATTCACAATATGCAACCGCTTAATTTCCTTAACCTTTTTAATACATCGAACTCACGAGAAGTCTAAACATGGTGGAGCTAAGGAAACTCAGACGTCAGTTCATCAGTTACACCAAGATGCATCCAACGGAGAACATTGGACAGATTGCCAATATGTTTGTGCAGTATCTCAATAAGAGTATGCACTAATTGTACTCTTTTTAATTGTAGTTAATGACATATTTATTGTTTTCAAGTTGCTTTTTAACAATGTTTATGTTTTAAGTGCAATAAAATGTGAAATCTTTCAATGCATGTGAGTATTCATAACAGTTCGTAACTGTGCTGTAGTAATTCTTGCTTATGAAGTTTGAAGTTTATATCCAAGGATTATCCAAAAAACACGAAATTCATCTAAAAATACAATTCAGTACTTTGATGCATTTGAAGAGACATGATGACCAGAATTAACTTGAAGTCAGAATTGAACTCATTCATCCATTTAAGCATCATTTCACATGTGCTAACCACTAGGCCCACACATAATACAACACATTTTCCTAAAGATACAAACATGCTTTGAAAGGTTTAACTACATTTAACTGCTTGACTTACTGGCCCAATCCTATTATGCTCAAAAATACCAAATGCTTTATTCGAAATGGGACACTGTAGTTGTTAAGCACCTCTTTAAAAACAGGATGAAAATAAAACCGTATTAAATGTTTTAGTAGACCACATGAATTGTGGTATACAAATCTTGAACCGACTGCAAGGTTTAAACAAAGCTGCCTGCATCATATACCTACAGATGTTTTCTCACTCCATGTGTGTGCAGGCTATAATGAAATAATGCATTAAACTCATCTAGACACTGACTTTATAGTATTTTTTTGCAAGCCTCTTGTTTATGCCTCAGGGATGATCTCTGTGTCTTATTGACTCTTCTTTTAGTGAATCACTGCAGGAAATCAGTCCAGCTGTTTATGTGAAACATTTTAATGTGGTAAATATGGTGTGTAAAGATTGTGTCTTGAATGACCTCTCACGCTCTGCTGAATGGGGAAATCAGGAACAGTTTTACAGATTTGTGTAGATTTTTATCACTATCACTCTTTAAATATACAATTATTACATAAAGTTAATATTTTTATATTAAATAAATGCTTTCCTATCTGACTTTAAAGTTAATTCCTGTACAGGGAAATTAAAGTACATATGAGTTGTGATTCAAGGTGAAACGTCTCACAATTTCAATAGGTTTCGGTTTTTGGCTCTTCTTATGTAATTTACACTAAACTATTGACCGTCATAATAGAAACACTATTAGTAAAATGTTCAACTTTATGATGAAAATCTTTCCAAATGAAATTTAGTAAACCAATATAGTTTTTTGCGTCTAATTAGAAAGTATAGCAAAATACCTATTATTTTTTGCAAAGTTTCCCAGCCTAAGTGATTAGATATCAAATATTATAATATTCATATAAGAGGAAGCTTATATATATATATATATATTTAAAAGCTGCAAAATACCACTTTATTGTCTGAAACTAATGGGTTGTTAAGTGCTGCCACCTTTTGGCAAAATAGCAATATTAATTTAACATCAAAACACATTTGATACCAATGGATGAATTAAATTGAGTAATTTTATCAGGGTTCCCACACCTTAATTAACTTTAAATTCAAGGACCTTTCAACGACTTTCCCGGTCCGAAACCCTTGAATTCAAGGACTAAATGTGGGGACACATTTCAAGTGAGAGCAGGGTTACATTGTGTTATCTTTAAAGATACATTGTTACAGTTCCCTTTCAAGGGAACTCACGCTGCATCACTGCAGTGACACTTTGGGGAGCCTCCAGGCCAGGGGTAAGTGCATCTGAATGTGTATATCAAATTCAACCAATGGTGAGGCTTAATGACAAAGACAGGGTGACACGGGAGCCAGGAAGTATATCGCTATCTGAAATATTGCCACAGACGGCGTTACAGGGATGCAGGAAGAATGGCAAGGGAGACACAGCATCTCGTTCCCTTCTCAGGGAACAACAGTTACATATGTAACCAGAGACGTTTTCGTGTGTCAAACACAACTATGCAAAAAAGCATTTTGGTATGAATCAACATTTGCATAAAGAAGATATAAGCATTTAAAGCGAAAAGTTTAGCACGTGTGCTTCAAACGTCTAGAATTCTTATGCATTATCCTACAATACACAAGGAATAAAATGGATTTTTTTCCAGAAAACTTCTTGCATAAAATAGATTAAAGCACTTTCAAGGACCTGTATCTATGTATGTATATTTTCAAAAACTTCCCAGGGCCTTGAATTTTTTCCATCAGATTCACAACTTTCAAGGACCCGTGGGAAACCTGTTTTATGGAGGACATGTTTACTTTACAAAAGTATGACCTAAGTGTTCAAGAAATCCACAGCAAGTTGTTGAATTTCCGATGTGGTTTTCCACAGGCATTCAAATGCTAAAAACAATGAGAGTCTACACATTCTGGTTGACACAGCCATACTTATATTGCTGTAATATCTAGATATTGTACTTTTTTCACACTTTATCCCTAAACAAGATCTAAGACAATTGGACCTTTTTGTTGCATTATATCCAAAAACCTTTTTGTGAGTACCCCATTTTTAACTACTTTAAAGTTGGGGACCGGGGGTACTTGAACCAACCAAAACCTATTCAATTAATTTTTAAACGTTTTGTGTAAATAACAAAATAAATATACCCATCATCTTTGACAACCGAGTTGTCTATCTTTCATGCTTTGCAGTAGTACAGTTAAGGTATAATAACATATTGTATAACATTTTCAGACAGTGCGTGTCGACTACGAAGTAGTCAGGTATTTTTTCCACCTCACTAGTGTAATTTGAGTGTTATCTGAAGACAGTCTATTATTGTAAAATACAATACACTCTATCAACTGATTTAGTTTACAAAACAACAAAAGAGATTTATATTCTGTCCATCCAAGCTTGACAAAGACTTAATAGAGATTCAAACTCATGATAGAGAGATTTCTAGTTACAAATAACATAAATCTAAACAGTGGAGGTTCAGAAATGTTTTAAGAAGAAACAAACCCTCTATGTAAGCAATCCATAACTCATGTAGATATATACTTTTTATTTTACTATCAAACAAAACATTGATTATAGAACTGTGTTAACATGTGTACCAAATGTTATGTAAATATATTTTATTTATTTTTCCTTTTACACTAAAAGATTGTGGTAAAATCATCTAACCAAAAATCTCAGAATTTCATCAATCTTTGTGAAGTTATGTATAACATGATTTGAGAGCGGTTTACGGATAATCTGATTGGTAAAAATAAGATCTTCTGGTTTCTTTGTCTTTGGTTATTTTTTCTCATTTGTTGTTTTCTTGGACACTGTTTTACACGTGTTGGTGTATTTGTGCTTATCATTCCTGTATAGAAAATAAGAGAACAGAAAAGATTCATGTTGAGTTCAAAGTGCAAGTATAATGACATTGTATAGGCAACAGGTCACTAGTTTCTAAGTGCAAAAATGGCAATAAATTAACTTCCCATATTCTAGGATGGAGGATTGAAAAGAACAGTTCAAAGTTTAAATGCACGTGTGATTATGTTTAAAGATTGCATATGACTCAGTCTGTAAAAACTCAGCTGTAATCATTTTTTGTGATTCACTGGGTTTTACATAAAATCATCCTACACAATATAAAGAACATGAAAAATAATAATTTAATGAGTAGGACAAAGTAAAAAATGTAAATGTTTCAGTATAAAATCATTAATTTCAATATTATAAATGAAAAATATAAGTACTGTATTTTAAAAACTATCATTTACAGTCATTTTAATGGCCATGACTACTTTGATGCTGCTAATTTCATTATTAGATTAAGACTTTAGTCTGGATTTTACAGACAGGGTCACAAATTACACCACCTGTAAATCAAGGGTGATGTTGCAACATCAGTCAGTAGCCAATGGGATGTTTATAACCCTCAAATAAAGGCAAATCAGCTGAATTAGTGGTGGTGACAAGAAAAAAAGAGCAATATACCTGCTCATCTTAACTTTGCTCCTACAGCCCTGTCCACCTTCCCAGTGGCTTGTAAAAGTTGCTCTGGTCATCATACCACCACAACCAACACATGGCTTTCCATTGCCATAAGGCTGGAGAGACAAAACAAAGCAAGAACATAAAAGTTTTGTTTTAGTATTAGGTACAGTAAATTATATGCATAAAAATATATCTTGTTTTGTATGTTAAAATAAGGTATTAACCACTGATCTATATAAATGACTGGATTGCGCATAGAACGCTTGACGTAACTGCGTGAGGTGAAGCCAGCGCAGAGTTCGAGCCGCCATCTTGGTATACCCAACAGGCAGAGAGCGTCATTGACTTCCATTCAAAATCATGATCAAAATTTACCCCCTTTACAGCGTATCAGTTACACAAGGTTAATTTTTAGGATATGTGTACGTTAATTATTTGTTAATTCTGGTGTTATTTGCAATGTTTATGTTTTAATCGGGCAGGATAATGGATTTATAAAAAACCGTTAAGGTGAGTGTGTCTGCTGCATTTGTTAATGACATGGGTATAAATAAAGTTTTTTTTGACATTCAGCTACACTGTGACGGTCAGCGTTATCTCTAAATAAGTTTAGGTAACTTGTAAGTTAAGATAACATAATTACAAAACTAGCAAATTATTGCATGCACATACTGTACAAAGCATGATTATTTATTTAGATTTCAGAATGAGCACGTTTATTGTCATTAATACTAAATATGCTGCGGTCTGTCTGCTGATCTGATACTGTAATAAAGATGAATGTATAATAACTGTTTAAAACGCAAAATGTACAACTTTCAGTAAATAACTATTTACATGCTTTGGACGTTTGTGTTGTTATAATGTACAGGGTAACTTCAGATATAAAAACGAAGACGAGTAAAGTGATGTTTTATCATTAAAATCTGATAACGTCCATTGATTAAAAAGAACGTTTGGGTATACCAACATGGCGGTGCGGTGGCTTCACAAGTGTGACGTCATGCGCAATCCAGTCATTTATATAGATCAGTGGTATTAACACATTATACATGCTTTTAATTTAAAGCAATTTAAGGGCAGTTTCCCTGACAGGGCTTATCCTAAAATACATGTTTGAGCTGCCTTAATTTAAAAACATGCTGCCCTAACAAATTTTTATGTTATCACTGCCATTGTTTTGTTTCACGATGCACAGCAATATTGTTTTTGTTTGGTATGTTTGTAAAAAACGACTTAAATGCCCTAATTTAACTAAGGCCTAGTCCTGGATTAATCTAAACCCTGTCTGTAAAACTGCCCGATAAGGTTCATTCAAGCTAACTTTGATTAGTATGTGTGTGTGATCACTGGAATGGAAACACATTTCCTTTGTGTTACTAACACAATGCTCTACCAGTTGAGCTACATGAACTTATTTTAATATTTAAATTGTGATCATTTAAATGGTATTAATACTCCAAATAGGATTAAAGCGGCTGACCTGTTCTTTAGCACAATAACCACAGATCATTCTAGTGGCCAGCTCCATCAGATGGTCCTGATCCTCATCATGGCAAGCATCACACGGGTAAGCCCGACCACAGCACGGGAATCTGTCGGGAAAAATACATTAATACATACACAAAACCTTTTAAGACAAAAGACACAAATTCAAGCCCCAGATGTTATACGTCTATGACAATTCTCAGTCGATCACTTTAAATCTAAACTTAAGACTTTTTTCTAAACAAAGCATTCACATAATTTTTCAAGTAAATGTACTTGTCGCACAATAGTTAGCATGTACGGAACAAAGCATTCACATAACTCGTCTGGGTAATATACTAATGCTGCAATAGCTAGCCTGTCTGGAACCGAGCATATATTAAAACACAACACTGTGTGACAATTGCATTACATGTGAACGGTCCCTACACTAATAAGATTTTGTTTCTCTCTCCCTGGCTGCCGTGGAGGTCAACACACCACTGATCTACTGGCCGTCCTTCAATGTGATGCCAGCTGATGCCTGACCTACAACCACCGTTGGAACCAGTTTAATCTCCTTATCCGTTTACATCCCACATAAATATATATATTTTTTTCCCTCCTAGCTCTTTTTCCTCCCAGGCTTAAAGAATTTGGGAGGTTTTTCCTCTTAGGGGTTTTTTCAACCACGGAGTCAGCCGACATTGGCTTAACTTAGCACCCCCTTGTATACGATACATTATTAATACGCTCGCTTGTAAAGTTTATTCATAGCCGCTGTATTTTGCTACTTATATTGTCTGTCGATTTTTTTCTGTGGTTTCCCCTGCTTCTTTTAATGTAAAGCTGCTGAACCAATTAGCAATTGTGAAAAGCGCTATATAAATTAAATTGAATTGAAAAGGTTACTGTCTGTTACCTTAGCCATCTGTGACTTTGTTTGTAGTGCTTGCAGGCACCTTTATCAGGTAAAGGTTTCCCTTGCTGAACTGCAGGGTCTCGAAATCGTCTTGTGTATTGAGTAGCTGCACCTTTAAATCAAATAAAATGAATAAACATGATTGTAACAATACTTGTAGCCCAGAATGTAAATGCAAGGGAAACAATAGCTGTACTTTAAATAGTAAAGGTCTATGAGAATATAGCACAAGAGTCAGACCTGTCAGATTTCTGGGCTGTGGCTGAATGAACTGAAAGCGTGCAGCATCCACAAAAAGGCTGAGTTTTGTGTGACAATGTTGACAGTTATGTTCCCTGTTTTGCCCATAGGTCAGATTCTAGAGAAAAACAGGAAAAGAAGAAGAGAAAGTAAATGACAATATTATCAAATGCTTTCGATTACAAAGAAACAATAAAACATATAACGGAAATGAAAGACCAAGGCTGTTAAAGTAGATGACAGAATTTTTACTTTTAGGTGAAATATTCTTTTAAAATATTTAAAGTAGTGTTAATATTCAATTGATATTAAAAACACATACTGTATTACTCAAAAAATATACGCTCCAACAAAACCATATCGTAATTTTACTCTTTATGAGTAGATTGACTACACAATACAGACTTAAAATTAACTTATCATGTGAATATTATCGCAGACCTTAATTGTGTCCTCTTTGTCGCAGTTAAGGCAACCGACACTGAACTCAGAGTCCTGCAGTATCAGGTCCACAGCCACGGCTGCTTTAAGGTCCAGGTAGCCCAAAACATCACTGTAGTGGTGCAGCATACTTGGTCTGAAAGCAGCTTTGATCCCTGCTTCGCATTTCCCACAATGAGCTGTACAGGGCAGACGGCCATTCAGGGTCAGGTCAGAGCTCACTTTACACCTACAGTACAAGAAGGGACACTGTGATTGAAAAAAATCAAAGGCCTGTAAGGGTAAAATCCTAAATACAGGGGTGAACCAAAAAGTTACCATCAGTATGTTCTAAAGAAACATCTATAACTATTTTAGTGTGCTTCGAAAACAGGACTAAAATTCACCGACTGCACTGCAGGGTCACTGAGATCTGTTTGGCCGCCACAGTGGCTGTCTGTTCTCCCAATCTCAAGCCCAGCAGTTTGATCTCAGTGCCACTCCGTCGCTCTCTTGTTTTTATGTTCTCCACCTGCCGGTCGCCTCCCTCCCCTTCAGTACCAGGAGCAGTCTCCTCTTCCTCTTCCTCCTCAACACCTTCATCCTGCTCTTCCCCCACCTCCTCTTCTTCCGAAGCCATACCGAGTGACACTATACGCTCAGGAGTGTTTGAGTTTTTGCCTTGGTTCTTAAAAACCGTGACCTTGAGTTGCTCATAGGGGACAAATTGTATTCCGGCTCTCTCTAGGTCAATGTCTTTCTTCAACTGCAAACAGCAGAGATTTTATAGGGATTTAAATTAAGAGTTTAACTGGATAAGCACATTTACATAGTTAAATAAGAGAGACTCACCTGTCTGGCTCCATCAGTGAAGAGTTTTTCCATGCTACGATCCAACCAGCGCAGGTAAGGCCTAAAGAGCAACTCAACTCTGCCCATCAGCTGGTTAGTGGCATGTTTGGCCTTCAGCCATTCCTCTGAGACCTTCTGTACATGTCTGCAAACAAAACATACAATATAGTCATTCTCTCTAGTTTATATTTTTATGCTATATTCGAGTTGACAGAACCAAAAACCGGGTTTTTCTGACCTGCCCATGAGCTCTGGCAAGTCCTGGTCCACTGGAACATCCAAAGTGAATACCTATACATTCATTATCTTTTAGTCATTTGACGCAAGTATTTACATTAAACTTGAGTATTGTTTAAAGCATGCATACCTCTTGAGGGTAATTCTCAGGAAAGCTGACCATGATTTCGATTTCATTTTGGTCAAAAGGCTACAAAACAACAGACATTGTCAGTGTATAATACTACCATAACTGTATCCAGCACACCTACTTACAGTATTTACTACACTGCTTAAAGGAAAACACCACCGTTTTTCAATATTTTACTATGTTCTTACCTCAACTTAGACAAATTAATACATACATATCCTTATTCATTGCATACACTTAATCTTTGTACAGCGCGTCGTGAATGTGTTAGCATTTAGCCTAGCCCCATTCATTCCTTAGGATCCAAACAGGGATAAATTTAGAAGCCACCAAACACTTCCATGTTTTCCCTATGACAGAAGAGCACTAAAGGGCAATTTATAGTCAAGCGTAGGTCCTAGGGCGTAGCCGAGATGGCGTAGGTTCCGCGTCGGTTTTCATTTATACTTGTGTGTCGTCGTCCGCGTCGACGTTTAAACACACCCGCAGACCGCTGGTAGGCCGTAATCACGCGTATAACCACAGTAGCAGCAAAAGAAGTCACAGAAGAAGAAGCTTAGCAAGTTAACCCACAAACAAAGAAGAAACAGCAACTTGTTGTGTATAATTTGAGAAGACCAGCAATGATGGAAGTAAATAAACAGCGACTTTTGATGCAGTTTGAGTTAAATCACTCATCAACTTGGCTCATCTTTGTTTTCACCGTCACAAACGGAAAAACCTATGACGCAGTTTTTTTACCTGACGGGAGGGTTTCTGGTGGACCAATCACAGCGCTTGCGGTCCGCGTAGATCTGACGCGCTGTTAAAAATTTGGTGAGGTGCGCGTCAGGCTACGCACAGGCTACGGATAGCCTACCCGACCTACGCACGACTATAAATCGCCCATTAGTTTGCAACACTTCAACCTCGGCGTGCAGTAACATCATCATTCCTCCTGACTACTCCCCCTCTTGCTTAAACTTCTGTCAATATTACTGTGTGCCCGAGGTCGAAGTTCTGCAAACTAAGTGCTCTTCTGCCATACAATATAGTTCTCATTTTTATCCACTTAAAAATCCCCACGTTTTATTTTGTGCCACCATACTTACTCATGTACTTTAAATAGGGAAAACATGGAAGTGTTTGGTGGCTTCTAAATTCATCCCTGTTTGGATCCTAAGGAATGAATGGGGCTATGCTAAATGCTAACACATTAACAACACACTGTACAAAGATAAAGTGGACGCATTGAGAAAAGATCGGTATGTTTTCATTATTTAAGCTGAGGTAATAACATAGTGAAATATTAAAAAACGGTTGTGTTTTCCTTTAACCTATTCTAGACAATAGTCTAGTCGATAAGTCTTACCCAGTCAGGGTCTGTAGCTTGGACCGTCACTCTGTAGTAGGTCAGCTTTCCATCTTCTCGCTCCTGCACTATAAGGTTGTCTTTTGGGAATCTCTTGATCAGTTGTGCGATCTCAGTGGCTCTCAGCTGCTTGCAGACCTCCTCGGTGAGATCAGCCAGTTTGGCTTGTTCTTGAGCTGGTCGTGGAGCAGGGGGCCTGAAGTTGCTCTTCTCTCTGGGTTTCTCTTTAGGCTGGTCCTCTACAGGTGGAAGCTGCTCGGGGTGCCAAAAGCGACAACGGTCTTCCATCGCACAAAAGCCAGACATGAAGTAGCTGCAGGTTCTCCGGGCTCGTTCTCGTTTCACGGGAGCAGTTTTGCGGCTGGTTGGGATCGACTGCTTCTCTTTACCCGATTGGCTGCTTTCACTTGACTCTGACGGCTGACCATCTGCATTTTTGACCTTCTCTCTGTGATCTTTCTTTGGATCTGTGCTACTTTCTGCTTCATTCACAGCTGGGGCGGCAGCCGCAGCTCTCTGATGAAGAAAGCGGCACCTTTTACCGTAATAGCATCGTCTGCCTTGAGAGTAAAAACGGCAGAGCGGTCGCACCGGTTCAGCCTTCTGTACTGTGTCTGTATTGTTGATCTCCTCATGATGGCTTGTGCTGTCCCGTTCGGTTTCAGTGGATAAGGATGAAGGGGCTGGTTCATCTTCAGGATGGCTCACCTCCGAAGACTTTGAATTAAAAATAAAACAAGATTATGGAGTGTTTGGCACTTGACACTTTTGTTCTCGAAATGCAGGTGTAGTTTTTAATGTGTGATGAAGCATTTATGATATATTTAAAAGCATGACAAAGCTGTGTTTTCTTTAAAGCTTGATATTTTTAGTTTCCAGCTAAACTAATTTAGTCAAAGACTGCTGCTGAGAACTTAAAACCCATTAACCAGTCTATTAAAAAGACACTAGTTTGCTTGTTAACGCAGATAACTTAAATCTATTTTCTGCATGTGTTTGCATAGCATCATTGGTGCACATTGAACTCCTTTATGTCAATGAACACACGCGTGCCACACAATGTGATCAGGAAATGCTTTTTACTGTATAATGAAAAAAATGACATTATTGAAACAATTAACTTACGTATTAAAAAATATGGTTAAAGTCTTTTTTAAAAATTATGCTAACTCTATGGTTTAATTTACGGGTGTTTTCTTCAAGTGAGATCAACAGATCGCATTGACATGTTATGTATGCTATAACCAAGTTACTTGCTTGTTGTCTTTTATTCAAATCAATGAAATTTAGATGTTCGCCACTAACCTGCACCACACCTGCACTTTCTGACTCCATTAAATCGGACACCAGCTGTCAATAAAAACCACCCAATGCCTAAATAGTTATAGCTGATTGTCACTGCGATTCCTGACGTTAGCATAAACCTAAACATATGAGCTTTCTAAATAAAAGCTTCCTCCAGGGGGCGCTTGGCTGGCTCAAAAACATTTGTTTTTGTCATAATTGGATCAAAAGTATGTTAGAATATGTAATCTTTTAAATGTATTCATTTAAATGATTTAAACATGACATACACATTGAGATTTTGTCCAGCAAACTCTGTAAAGGGAGGTTTTTAAAATCCTTTATGTTGTTAAAACGATCAACTATAATTGGTCCAACCTTACAGCGCGGAGAAAAGTAACAGTCACCACGTGACCACACAGGATCGGTTCTGGATAGAGGGCATACGGTTACGAAAAATCTCGCGAGATGTTTAGCATAACAGCGCTCCTCCGGCGAGATTTCACGAGATTTTGGCCGTAGCTGTATCTTTCTAGCCACAACGCAGGCTCGGAATCGCTTCCTTCAGACACACGTCTGTAATAGTTATTCTTAAATAAAGACACAGCTAGACTTTAATAATAAGTAACGAATTAAAAAATAAATTCGTTGATTAGTTTGAAAAAATTATAATGCCACGTCTTCATACTTTTGGAGTAGATGCCCTCTTGCGTTATGAAGTAGAATGACAATAAGAGAGTTCAAGTTCAAGTACTGAAAGGCCACATACTCATAATACAAAGCACATTTGAATGCCTAGTATGTAAATGAAAGAGGACTTTTTGACAGGTTTAGAAATACATGGTTCACTACATTTCTTAAACACCTAAATAATTGACAATTTACAAGAGGATGAAGGTATAAATATTTCAGTGTGTCATTAGATATACCAGATACCTGAGTCACATCATCCAGGACAGAGGAACATTCAGAGAGCTCAACTATTCTGATTCTCTTAAGGTCTCATTTGTTTCCACGAAAGTAAAATAGTGGACAAATATATTAATAATGACTCTAATGCAAGTGTTTGTGACATTTTGGGAGAGTTACCATAAAAGTGATTCGGTTTTACAGCCTGTGTGGGATTACCTGCGACTCAACCACTTTGACACGCTTCGATCTCCCCTCTTTCCTGTGATTCTGACTGTAGCATCATACTTTGTTCTTTGTCTGCCCTACCTAGTATGCGACGTTATGGGAGAGAATTGGCCAGCTATTTACCAGTACAAGATCCAGCCTGGCAAGATGGCCACACCTGCAATGGTCCTACACTGCAGTGGAGTTACCCTCTATAATCATTTACTTCTGGTGTTTCCTGCAGCAGTGGCTCAGTGGATGTGGAGACCTTCCATACCTCTGCCCGAACAAGCACCTACTTTACTAGAACTTGCAGTTGGGGTGGTTGGAAACCTTCTCCTTTTTGACTTTCAGTACTTCATATGGCACATTTTGCATCATAGGATACAGTGGCTGTATGCCACTTTTCATGCCATCCACCACATTTACTCCGCTCCCTTTGCTTTGGCCACACAGTGCCTCGGAGGGTGGGAGCTGGTTACAGTGGGTTTTTGGACCACACTCAATCCTGTTTTGCTGAGATGTCACCTTCTCACCACCTGGGCATTCATGGTGGTCCATGTGTATGTATCTGTGGAGGACCACTGTGGATATGATTTTCCCTGGTCCACATCACGCCTGATTCCTTTTGGTGTTTATGGAGGTCCAAGCAAGCATGATGTACACCACCAGAAGCCTAATACTAACTTTGCTCCACATTTTAGCCACTGGGACAAACTGTTTGGGACTCATACTGATTTTAGTTTTGTTAAAACTAAGTGATGACCATTTAAAAAGTGTACCTCAAAACACAAAATCAGTATGTATGGCGTTAAAATGAATTAAGTCAGGTTACATTTTGCTTTTTTGAGTTAGAATGAAACCAAACCAAGCATGGTAAACCAGCATGAGAAGAGATAGAAATAAAACCACAACCCTATACAGAGTTCACCTGCAACAGGAAGAGGTTTAGCAGTTGTGTGCATTTGTGTAAGTTTTTTTTATTATGGTTATTGTAAAAATATCAATTTAAATATTTAAACATGTATGTGTATCAGTGTGTCAATAATTTCCCTTTGTTGTTTTTTCAAGGGATAGATGGAGATTGACAGTTTTTTCTAAATCAAAAGTTTTAAACCATTGATCACATTGAATGTATAGATGCAATCATTTTCTTTAACACTAGATGTCAGTAAAGTAAAGAGACTATTCTGTTTACACAGTTCTCTATTAGGACCCTAATAAACCCTTACGAAAATTAACCATGGTTTTACTACAGTTAAAACCAAAAAACCATGGTTACTGCAGTAAAACCATAACCACAAAATAACCATGGTTTTGAGAACCATGGTTTTCAAAAACCATAGTTAAATCATGGTTAGTGTAGTAAAACCATGGTTTTGCTCATAGTAATCAAAAAAACATGGTTACTACACTTTTACCACAATAAAACCATGGTTTATTTTCGTAAGGGAAAAACAATAATAGATGTTTTATTAAAACGTGTCCTGAATTTAAATGAAATAGTAATATATAGATATGAGCATATATGATAAAAGTGGAAAGAAAAAAGAAAAATTAATTCAATAAACCAAAAAGAACAATTCAGATGCCAGCTGCTGCATTAAAGTTGGTAATTTAAAGCACACATTTAAAAGAGCAAAATAAAGAGTATTTTTGCATGCTGTAGCTAAGCATGCCCTTCTCGCGAATTGATCTCGCGATACTTTGGTGTCATACATCGATTGGGCCTGCGCAGTTCTACATACTTTGAGTCACAGCCAATGAGTGTGAGTCAGCTGAGCGCTGTGGTGGCGCTGTTCCAGGATCAGACTCTCGCGACTCGCGCACACACACACGCAGTAGCAGCAGCAGTGATATGGCAGTCAGGAAACGGACAGCCATTTTATAATCCGCAGCCTTTCTGTACTATAAAAACGGATTTATTCCATCTTCCAATAATGGGTCAGTGTGGGATTACATCATCCAAGACCGTCCTAGTGTTTCTGAACCTGATTTTTTGGGTAAGTTTGAAGTCCTCGATGCTGAATTTGAGAGTGCGTCAGTGTTGTCATATGGATGGACACAGTCAGGTGTCGAGCAGCTGCACAGCCCTTTATATATCGCTATGCATTTTTTTTAATGGTTAAATGCGTGCAAACTTTCCTTTATTTGTTGTTGTTTTTAAGTTGTTGCATTGAAAAACCGGTTTGCTGCGACGTTTGTTTACATAACAGTCGTAGTGAGTTTAAATATAGTTTAGTAAAATTGTAGTATACTTTTAGTATTTATTTACTATAGCAATTAGTAAAATGTAAAATTAGGTAAAAATGTAGTGTTTACTAAAGTATACTTCTGTACTGTTCTGTATTGTTTTTATAGTGAAATGAAAAACTTAAGTAAATACTGCAGTATACTTTATTAATAATTCATATATAATAAAGTTATTTATGTGTGTGTGTGTGTGTGTGTTAATATATAATAAATTATTAATTATTTACTATGGCAACGTTTAAAAACACTATAGGATCCAGGAATTGTACAGCAGTCTGAGTACAGTAGTTTACAGTACAGATTTTAAAGTATACTACAGTATGTTTCATGTGGGAACATGTTCTTTCTTAATATTTTTTTTAGTTAACAAAGTGATTTAGACAAACTATAAGCCACTGCTTATAAAAATCATTGTCTGTTATGTTGAATAGTTCATTTGGGGCATTTGTACTACTTAAATGTGAGCCCTGGAATTTCTAGAAGCACTCTCCCTCCTATCAGCTTGCATTGCTTGTCTTAATCCCTTTAATCTGAGTGTGAGTGAAGTTTAAAGTCTTGTGTCAAATAAAGATAGTATGACTCTTCTGTCTTATTCTTTATTTAGAGATTAGGCTGCTTGATTAAATCTTCTCTTCCTGTCACAGCCTGACAGCTTTACTATATTCACAGAGTAAGGGGGGACTAAAACAGACACATTGTTTGTTTTTGTTTTTCCGCATTGTCTGATGCTTATCTACGAAATTCTTTTTGCTTTAGTGTTGGTTTTCTTCTCATTCAACATTCCAGTAACTTTGGAGAATGATAATTTTTAGGGTTGCAATTTTTCGGGAATTTTCAAAGCTGGAAACTTTCCATGGGAAATAACGGGAATATATGGGAATTAAAAGGAATATATGGGAATTAATGGGAATAATGCACTTAAATGTAGTTTTAAAGAAAATCTTGAAGCATAATTTTGTTTAAAACAACAACATTTAATGCAATTTCAGTTGAATTTCTAGTTTAATTTCTTACACATTCCTCATCCACATGCACACAGCAACTGTTTACTGAAGGGCCTTGATGCCACACTCTCTGCATGTACTTGCATTTTTTTCATAACATGCACAGATAACTTATTGATTCTGCACACAAAATAATGTCAAAATGTCAATCTTTGCACATAAATAATATAAATTTGTTTAAAATCCATGTTTGAGTGCTATAATTGGGTCCCCAGTGCTTCTATCAACCTAGAAAATGCGAAAAATAACAACCCAGAAATTTAGTTTTGGTAAACCATTCTCTGCAAGCATGTAAAAAAATAGGTCATTGAAATTTGGCTCCCCTTGTGATGTCAGAAGGGGATAATACCACCCCTAAATCGGCGCTATTCAACCATGACACTGCCATTTAGTGCAGCGATCAGCTCATTTGCATTTTAAAGGACACACACAAAACATTTTTGCTTACACCTACAAAGTGGCAATTTTAACATGCTATAATAAATTTTCTATATGATATTTTGACTTTGAGCTAGAACTTCACATACATAGGGACACCAAATTATTTTACATCTTAAAAAAGTCTTGTGAAATGTCCCTTTTAAAACTTCCTTTGTGCTGTGTGTAGTGTGCAACAATATTATACCATTGTAAAGACAAATACACTGACTGAGGAAACATAACTTATGGTCCTTAAGCCTGCATTTATTTGATCAAAAATCCTTGATTTCTGAAGTATTTTTGATCAAATAAATCTACGGCTTGATGAGTGCAAGTATCAGGATTCTTTAAAATTTGTTTAACCTTGCATCCATGTCTGCTTTGTTAACGAAACAAAATGTTTATTTATGTTTCTATATAATATGTTTTTTATAAATTTCCCTACATTTCCAAATAATTCCTGTAAAATCCTGTTAAGTTTCCTATTTGGAATATTTCTAAAATTACCCAGATTAAGTTCCAATGGAAAGTTTCCAGAAATTTACCAGAAATGTTCCCCCATTTGCAATTCCTCCGCCATTATGTTTGACAAAGTGCACCTTTTTTTTTTTTTCAAAAACCAACATTTTCTTGTTCAGACTGCATCATTAAGAAAATCGAGTACCTGTAGTATCTATAACTGAATTAGGATCATATCTCTATTTATATTGATGCATATAAACATTTGAATCACAAACCCTGTCTGTTTTCTACTTTTAGGCGGCTGCTGGTATCCTGTGCTATGTCGGAGCCTATGTGTTCATCACGTATGATGACTATGATCATTTCTTTGAGGATGTGTACACACTGATTCCAGCCGTTGTTATTATCGCTGTTGGCGCGCTCTTGTTCATCATTGGCCTAATTGGTTGCTGTGCCACCATTCGAGAAAGCCGCTGCGGTCTGGCCACGGTTAGTTACCTAATTGTCCTATACACAGCACTTTAACATAGTGTTTAATTTATCATTGAACAACTTTGGCAATGGTTAATGCAGTGATGCACCGATACAAAACATTTTGTAGTGCAGATCATACATGCAATTCTCTTGTCATTGTCACACGGTTAAAAATAATCACACAGCATGTGTGAAAAAATGCTTTTATCTGCCAATGCAGATTATAAGCTGATATATCCTAGTTAAAGGACAAGTTCGGTATTTTAGACTTAAAGCCCTGTTTTCAGATTGTTTATGGTCAAATAGAATGGTTTTGACTGAAATTTCGACATTTTCGGCTGCCCTGAGAATTTTCGCTTGTTTGTGTTTCAGCTCAGACCTCTACAATGGCTTTATAGGTGCACTGGAACAATCCTTCCTAAAATGCATTAAACTTT
This sequence comes from Paramisgurnus dabryanus, assembly GCF_030506205.2. Classification (NCBI taxonomy): domain Eukaryota; kingdom Metazoa; phylum Chordata; class Actinopteri; order Cypriniformes; family Cobitidae; genus Paramisgurnus; species Paramisgurnus dabryanus. The sequence continues at coordinate 21,053,649 of NC_133345.1, read as the reverse complement.
CGTTTACAAAGACGTGAAACTCACCGAGTGGTCAGGGGTGTTCACTGATATGCTCACACAAAAATCGCTGCAAAAGATGCTTTCCAACAGCTGTTTTAGCATTCGTTGTTAACTTGTGGACCTATTTCCCCAAACGCCTCACACCCGTACATTCTTCCGCTTAGAGCTTGAATAATAGACACTCCAGCCCAGGTGGTGGCGCTAATCCGCCTTTGCCAATTGCAAGAATAGAAACAAAGTTCCCGGCGCGGAGTAATACCGTACCTCACAGGACGTCTAATACAGTCAATGGAGTTGGTAAAAACTACGATAAAACCTGTTGGAATGCGTCTTTTGGAGCGATTTTTGTGTGAGCATACCAGTGAACACCCCTGACCACTCGGTGAGTTTCACGTCTTTGTAAACGAAAGTTTAATGCATTTTAGGAAGGATTGTTCCAGTGCACCTATACAGCCATTGTAGAGGTCTGAGCTGAAACACAAACAAGCGAAAATTCTCAGGGCAGCCGAAAATGTCGAAATTTCAGTCAAAACCATTCTATTTGACCATAAACAATCTGAAAACAGGGCTTTGAGTCTAAAATACCGAACTTGTCCTTTAAATGAATTATGGTATATAACTGTAACTTGTTTCTAACCTTGTGTTTCTTGTATTTCTCTCCATATAGTTTGTCGCCATTCTTATGTTGGTGTTCGTCACCGAGGTGGTTGTGGTGGTACTTGGCTATATTTACAGAGCGAAGGTGAGTCTAAAGAAAGTCAATATTTACTGGATGAGGAGTGCCTGCATCTCTTGTTTTATATGAAAGCCACTATCACTTTGTATGTCCAAAGTTTGAACAAAGCGTCCAATTTGTAATGTAATACCTGGTTTGTATTGGAATTAAGATTGTACTGTTTGTATAGCAGTGTTGTCTATGGCGTATAACAAGTCGTGCAAATCCCCTCCCACATGCAGTATATAAAAAGGACAAATGATTTACAGTATTTTTGTTTCTAGGTGGAAAATGAGGTCAATCGGTCCATCCAGAAAGTGTATAACGAATACAATGGCACTAATACAGATGCTCCCAGCCGTGCGATTGACTATGTGCAGAGACAGGTGAGACTGGAGTAGTTATACTAGTTCATTTGCATTCCACCCACGGCCACGTTTTGTTACGGCACGCCATCTGAATCTGCATAACAATGTTTCAGAAAACTAGTCCCAGTTTTGAAAATACAAAATAGAGTTCATTCCCAAACCCAATAAAATCACATTAATTTTTCACTACGTTAAAGCTCCATTGCTGCGGGATCGCCAACTACTCCGACTGGAAGAACACTCGCTGGTTTAAGGAGTCTCGCAATAACAGCGTACCACAGAGTTGCTGCAAACCGAACGTGAGCAACTGCACCGGCTCTCTCTCCCGCACTGGAGATCTCTATCCTGAGGTGAGAGACTTTTAGCCACTAAAGCAAAAGCCTGCATGCATTTACTATACAGATTTTAGTGTAGCATCAACGTCTTGTGTTGAATACTTAGGGATGCGAGGCGCTGGTTGTGAAGAAACTTAAAGAGATCATGATGTATGTCATCTTGGCCGCTCTTACGTTCGCTGCAATTCAGGTATGCTTACTGTATGCTATGTTGTATATTTAGTATTGTTAGTCATGAAGATGCACAGACTGTAAATGAACAGTACAGCTATTAAAACAGAAGTGAGAGTTACAGCTGCAAACCCTGGCAGTTTTTAGTAACTTGATGTTATAGCTATAATTCTAGATGCATGTGACCACTGCCTTATTTGGTGCTGATGACATTCTCATTTATGGACAGCTTGATCAATTAAAAGTGAAATTATGGATCAGACCATTAAAATAAAATGTTTAACTTTAATTTTTTTCTCTAGATGCTGGGGATGTTGTGTGCCTGCGTGGTATTGTGCCGTAGAAACCGGGACCCAGCGTATGAGCTTCTCATCACAGGAGGGACGTATGCATGAATAAATAAACAAGATAAACCTTTTTCATGCGCACATAGACATGCACGCACACACACATGCACACATTGGGCTCAGGGTTGTTTTCGGTGTGAGGTGGCACACTGGATACGCCCAAATCAATTTCTATTTCTCACATCTTACACAGGGTTTGCTCCCACAATGCACTGGTGATGGGTGAAGCGGAATGCATCCTGTATATTTATGTATGCCATTAAAAACGATTGATTTTAAATGTAACCTCTTTTTTTCTCAAAGGCGTTGGGCATAACTGCAAAATGGCCACCGACCAGTTGTTAATCCCAATGAGAAGACTTTAAGACTTTTTTTATATATTCTCTTCTTTGTCTCTGTTATATGGAGTTGCAAGAATGAACGTTTCGGCTTGAAATGCCGTTATTGTACGGAATAATATGTGGAATGTATTTTCTTTCCTCATTTATTAGTTTGCACTATGTGTATGGTTTAGTTATGTTACAAATACCAAGAATGGTAAATGGTTGGGCTTTATGGATGTGTTTAAAACTAATTGTGGTACCGCTGTCTCTGATCACCCATCACCAGTCTGCTGCTCAGGGACGAAGGCAGTTTTGAAAGACAGATCTGGAATATTGCTTTGCAATGAATGCGCAGCTAAAGTGGACTTCATGTAAAGATGCTCTGGGGGAAACTCTACATGCACTACCCACCATTTACTGACTTCTTATCTTTATTTCCACCTTTTTTCATAGCTTACAGTGTGAAGATTACTATTGTAGTTACATGTAGAAGTTAGTTTGGAAAATACGCAAGTATGTAGAACAGGGTCAACCATGTATTATTTTAAATGACTGTAAATAGTTGGGGGACGAACAATGATGTAAGCAAGTTTTGATCTTAAAATAAATGTTTCATAAGTTGACACCTGTTGAATTGTTTCATTAAATTCATTCATTATCATTCATAATTTTTAACATGCAGTTGAACGCATTTTGAACTTGCATTTGAAGCCATTCAATCAGATTGTTTGTTTGATAATATGACCGCATAGCATTGTATAACCACATACAGGGTTACGTAGTGCACAAAGCATTCAGACACATCACGGGTGTTCAATGATACTTTGTCTGGGGCCTTTCTTGAGTCAGATGCCTTCTTTACATTGTCGAAAAGGGTCAAAGTTCAGTCCTTTCCCAGGATGGGGGGATGTTTCCCATCTGCTTGCCATTTCAGTAATGCTAAATTACATACCTTCACTCTTGGATCTCTTTATGGCACAGAGATAAACAATAATTTGGTGCTGTAATAACAGGGTATTATTATAGTATTGTTCTGTTGAAAAAAATTTTATTTGTCACACAAAGGGTTTCCAATCTATCAATACTTTAATCACTATAACTAACCAGAATCTGACAGATCAGAAACATAAGCTCTTAGAAACACGAGAAATGTGACTCTTTAACCAGATACCTGATACAAGAACAAACATGGTGTTGGTTTACCGAATACTGCAGTGCTTATACACTAAAGGCTCATGAGGACATAATATCTACACTGTGAAAAAATACTGTAGAAATTACAGTATTACTGGCAACTAGCTGCCAGTAACTTAATGTAGATTTTACATTTATGGTATTTACTTGCTACAGTTTGTTTAAAGTTAAAATTTTCAGTCTTTATCTTCTACAGTAAGTTACTGGCAACCAGCTGCATAATTAAAGCAATTTTTTTACAGTGTATGTATAATTTTTTTTCACTCATTTCATTGTACTGCCAAAATATTCCTCCAAATGGATTTGGTTAATTAGCATAGTTAACTTAGTACAGGTATATACACAGCACTGCGTTGTTAGCTATGGATGAGTTTTTATTTGTGTTGCACTCCATGACACAACTGAAACATTGGAAATTGTGTTTAACTGTCAACACACAGTATTTATATTCTTGCATACACAGATTCCCCACTCTATTGCATTGAATTTTGTTAAAAATATGAATTTTGTTTAAATTATCTCAAATATATAACAGAATAGTATATGTACAATGCCATGATGCATTTAAAGTTTGCTGTAACTCTTTAACAAATACCTAAAAAAGACAATTCTTAGCCACTTATGAAACTTGAGGCTGGAAGAAAGAAGGTAAGTCTGTTTAAATTTTAAAAAGCTTGTCCCAGGCTCATTTCATTACTTTTGTTACACGGATACACTCAGCAAACTGGTTTTCAATGCTGCATGGTGTCTTTGCAATATGGAAAGTACTGTACATAGCCTTCAAACCAATCCAAACATCATTACATTTAGGAAACCCATATGTGAATATGCTCATGTTGATTCCAACCAATAATGTTAATGTGAAAAAACATAACTGTTGTATAATGTTACAATAAATGAGAAATTCTGTGTGAGAAACGTGGCAATGGCTATAAAGGAACCATCATTGCACCACTTTATTGTGCAAATTATGCCACCATGTTGATTAATTACAACATTATAAACTTCGATACATTCTTGGATAAAATCCTAGCTGACCACAAAGTCATCAAATATAGACATAGTCCTGAGTTTTGTAATTGTACAGTATGTACAGTATGTGCATAAATCATCTTTTGTAGAAACTAAAATCATAACAATTCTAATGGCTAGATCATTGTCTATTATTCACAATAAATAATAACCTTTCAATAAAACAATAAATTAATCCCATTATTACACCAATAACGGCGTAATAATCCTATAGATTCTCACTATAGATTTGTTACACTCTTAAAAATAAAGATGCAAAAAGGCTGTTTACAGCAGTGGAATAGAGGAACCATTCATTTAAAATAACCATTTCTTACCTTATATATATATATATTTTAAGAGTGTACTGTAAATGCTGATCAGCAAACAGAAACCCCCCACTTGCATCCTTAAAGGAGCTGTATGTAAAATTTTGACTTTAATAAATCAAAACATTACTATAATATATTTGTAGATATTAAGGAAACGTGCAAAGTTATTCTGAAAATCAATGCTGTGGCCAGTTGTCTTTTTGAAATAGCACTTACTGATCGGATTTTGGTTTTGGTCTGTGTGATCCTGCCACTGCCAATTTACCTAATACTGTATTTCGACAGCTCGGTTGCCACATTGCTTAGATGAGAGCGCAATTGCCCATTAATGCGACCTCCGGTGGACGCAACCTCTTTACAGATGAGCAGGTTTGTAATTTGCAATCAACAAAAACACTGCAAATATAAAACGTATCAGATAAACTTGTGCTTTTCAATGTTACACACAGCTCCTTTAATCACTCTGCTATTAATGGGCATTTAAGAACAGTCAGAGACTGTCCAGTGTGCTCAGGTCCTCTCCCGCTCTGGATTCATATCTTTGTCAAATAGGAGCCTGGCACCAGTCCAGTATGTCCATCTCTCTCCACCGTCCACCAGCCGTCTCCTCCCTGCTCCACCACAAGCAGCACCTCACCCACAGAGATGGAGAGCTCATCAACACCCTGTAAACAAATGAGTTAACCCTTAATGACTTACAGGACGGTCCAAAACAGGATGCTAACATTTTTCTGCTTTGGGGTACAGCCACTACCAAACTGAAACTGAATCCTAAGCAAATTGTCTTGCAAATCTTATTGTTTTATATTTTATAATTTTACTAAATACTGTTCTTTATGTATATATGTTATTTTTTACATTAGCCAGGGAATGAAAAAATAAAATAAACACATGGAAATGCTTACATACATTTAACAGCTTTCTTGATTATCAATAGATTTTAGGTATTGCTAATAGCAAAATTTGGAATAATGGTGTATAATCACCATATTTACATTTATGTATAACATGCCAACAAAAGTAACAAATTAACCAGATAATATTCCTGATGTAATGACATGTAAGAGAAAAAATACAAAATATTTTCAAAAATATTTTTTATATAAATATTAAAGCTTGGCAAAATATGAACTCTAAAAAAGCACAAATCTAACCAGTTTTTTATTTTTTAATAAGGACTCAAAAAAACAAAAAAAAACAAAAACGTTTCAGTATGTTGACCACAAAAAGTACAAAACATGTCAAAGTCACAATTGAATCTGTTTTTTTTTTTTTTTTTTTTTTTTACAATTGAATCTGTATACTTATGCATATCCACAGGAATGACGTAATTTTTGTAGGCTAACCCGGAAGTTAGCGAGACACTGCACCACCCTCATTAAAAAGCCCATTTATTTTTCCCATAGACTTTTGGATTATCGCAAAAAAAGCTCTGTGTTTAACGAATGTATTTGACACTTACACATTTTGTTCAACAAGTTAGTCTTCACAAATGAACACAACTTTTAAAAACGTTGTAGTCAAAATTTGGCCTTTTATATTTCCAGTTTACACTTCAAAACTCATAAAATTTGTATTCATCTGTGAAGATTAACTTGTTGGACAAAACGTGCAAGTGTCTTTAACTTTTGTTAAACATAGAGCTTATTTTTTGCGACAATCCAAAAGTTTGACAAAAATTAATGGGCTATTTTGCGAATGAAAGTGTCCCGCTAACTTCCGGGTTGGCCTACAAAAATACGTCACCCCTACTCTATTTTCCATAACGCCTTCTTACCTGAGCAACATAGTCATACTGAGCCTGGTATTTATCAATCTGAAAGGCAACATTATTTGGAGTTTCTGGTTTAAATCCAGGAATTGAGGCATACACACCATCTGAGCTTTCAGCTGAGAAATAAAACATGACGAAGAATAAACGAGTGATATTAGATCTAGACAATTCAATTATAAAGTGGGCTACAGTGCCATCTGGTGGTAAATACTGCAACATACACCATCTACCATAAAAAAACAATGAGAAATCTACCATGCAATGGCATTTTAGACAATAAACTTAGATACAATGTTATATTAGACTTTATGTTTATTATCAAATATATATGTGATGTTTTTACGTATGAGAAATGTATGATACAGAGACGTTAAAAGACAATATGATATTGTAACACGAACCAGTAGGTGGCAGTGGCGGAGCATCAGCTGTATTATTCTTTAAACCAATTGCAGTGTTGCATTGCAAGAGATGGGAAAACCTATTAAAACATGTTAAAAACAAATTAAAACAGATTCTTTTAAGTAATTAAAGACGATAATATCAACTCTAAATGCAGTAAACTATTATAGATATCTACACTAAGTAATAGCTTGTCAGGTTTTTTAATATTTTTGTCAATGTTAGTTAAGCACAATACCTACGTTTCAAATTCTATGGAATTGAGCCTAATCCCTCAGTCCTGTCCTGTCAATCATCTCACCCAACCCCTCCCCTATTTTAATTTACCTTCTTTTTTTTTATAAAATTCTGAGTTTTTGTTCTTGCAAGGGTTGTGTTGTCGCACTAGGGGTTTTAATAGATAACATCAACAAAAACCTGCATATCATATTTCATAATCTGTTAAAGTGTGACTAGTCTGCTAGTGGTGAACCACCAGTATTTTACCCATATTCTATATATAGTACTCTGCTTCCTACACGTCTCCATTGTTTACCGCCTGTATGTCTTGCACATTAACCTGCAGACCCACAATATGGAAACATACCTCTTTATAACGCCCCCTCCAAAACGTGCCGTGCCATTGCTGTCCGCTGAGGATTCTTTATCATAGAAGTTCTGAAATGCAATGGGCGCTGCGGACACAGTTAAGAGACTTTACTAAGCAAACAGGGCCACATCACTTTGATCATATAATATAGAATAGCCTTAATGGCCAATGATTGAGCATGCATTTCTACAGTGCAAATTTGCACATACATGCACTACACAGCAACGCTATTACACAACATGAATGTTACAAAACAAAAACACCAGTACTGTGCCAACAAAAAACACTTAAATACTGTTCACAGCATATCCAGGAGAAGTGGCATAATAGTCCAGTTAGTGCAGAAATATATTGCGCAAAAATTGTGTCGTGATAAGAACGATGATTTGTGATAGGTTGTGCTTGCATGAATGCTACATTTAAAAGTGCAGAATTCTACTGCAAGGTTTTATGAAAAATAATATCAGAACAAAAAAATGATAAACCATTTACCTGGCGGAGTGGTGCCTGTGCTTTTCATGTTAACGAAACTGTTTATATCTGCTGGGATGTCACACATTTCTAAAGTTGTCCTCACTTCCTCATAACACTGCATGAAAGTATTAGTTCATTAAAAAGGTACAATTGGACTACAAGACAAGGTTTTAAAAGCACATATTATGCAAAAATCCACTTTTACAAGGTGTTTGGACATGTGTTTACAGAACAACAGTACAATTACAAAAATTGTCTCCTTAGACATACTTTTTATTCTCTTGTTATTGTGACATCACACTAAAAAAGCCCGCCCGCGGCCACTGACTGACTGGTTATTTTTACCCAAAAACTTAACTAAATGTGTTTGTTTGCATGTTGTAATGCAGCTTAATATGCTATTGTCTCAGACTGTGTACACAGGAATCAGATTTATTTTTAGCCGAAAGCGCTCACTGTCTGTTGGTAAAGTGAGCTCATTTGCATTCAAGGGGAATTTTGGACATATATACTATAAAAAAAATTCTGTGTGGTATTTTAAGATGGGCATAACATGTGCCCTTTAATGCAATATTTTTGATCATTACAAATTGTATTTTAAGTGAAAAACACAAATATTTCTGAATATCTGGTACTAAATGCCTGATCCAGACATTACCCCATTAACAGACCCTGTTACAGACATTACCCTTAATATGTTCGTGACTAATAATGAATCAATGTAGTAATCCTTGAAAAACAGAACTTCTTAGTATTACCATAATGAAAGTTACTGACCTCATCATCTTTGACACATTGCATGGAGAAGTGATTACAATGGACCCAAATAGCATTTCTCAGAATGTTTATGCGATCGTCTTCTTGCTGCTGGAAGACCTGAAGAAATTCACAGAACATCTCAGAATCCTTATGCCTACGGACAGCATGCAAACTATAAATTGTTGAAGACCTATAAGTTAGACTTGAACCTTGTAACAATAAAGTGTTGCTCTAAAAAGTGGTAGAGCATTTTGTTAGCAATGCAAAGGTCCTGGGTTTGACCACAAGGAACACACATACTGATGAAAAATTATTGTTTGAAATGCAATCTAAGTGGCATCTGCCAAAAGTTAATTTTAATAAAGCTTTTAAATGATAAATGAGTTTCTTTAAACACAAAAAAAAAGATATTTTGATAATTGATGGTAAGCACACAGTTGACGGTATTGTATTTGTTTTTCCTACTATAGAAGTCAATGGATACCGTCAGCTGTGTGCTTACCATCATGTATCAAAATATTTTTTTGTCTTAATAAAGAAACTCATACAGGTTGACAACATTTTCATTTTTGAGTGAACTATTCCTTTAATGTTGGGTGTATCTGATTACTATCAGTAAAAGCCAAAACAAAGAACATTCTACTGCTTATTTTAGTAGTTGTGGTTTGTGGTGCATTGTGGGTAAAAGAGAAGAATGAAAGGGGAAGTTCATTTGAATATGAACTCAGCAAAAAGAACCTTTATGGAAAATATCAAGCAGTTATACAGTATAACGAGTTAATGTGTATGAGTGTGTTTACCTCACACGTGCACTCATGTGTCATTTCCCATTCCTGCCGAATCTTATCTAGCTGTTCTATGTTTGACATGTACTGCTTCTCTGTGAAGAATGAATAAACACAAATGTCATAGCTTTCAAGGCTGGGAAATTTCAATAAAACAACAGGTATTATGAACCTAAACCAAGAAAAAATAGTCAATTGACATTGTTTTAGGAATAAAGTTATAATTTCTTCACTGGTGGTTTTGTATATTGCTTAAAACACCTGTTTTAATGCTATTTTACGCTTTTTCATTTAAAACGTAACAAAAGTATGTGCAAACACATTACGAACTATTATAAACATTAACTAAGCAGATTATGTTGTATATATTCTATACTGTAATCGCATTTTTGTAATAATATATAGTAGCAGAATAAATAAATCAGCTTAATCAGAATATTTTATCAGCATAATATTAGTTGTTTTTAAACAGTTATTGTATTTATTGTTTACTGGCAGTTTCTATGAAAGGTTTTACTGGATGTATTTGTGAATACAGATCATGATTGCATGTGCGCCACATACAGTACACATTCAGTTCTTGTGCATGGATTATGGTTAAAACAAATGTTTTGTAGAGATTTACTGGCAACCCCTAACTGCACAAATTATGTCTGTCTTCCTGGATTTCTTAATTAACAATAAACAGCCAGTCAAAACGACACACTTGTGTCCTTCGCAATAGACTATCATTAGCTTTAGTGGCTCACCAGAAGTCATAAACAGGAAAGCTCAAAGATGGCGGCACCCACATTTACGTCAAGATACAGGTGGATAAGAATTTTATTTTCTGTAAATAACTTGACCGCAGTTTTATATTTTCATATAGGGCTGCACAATCAACCGAAAAACTAATCAGGATTACAGTTACGGGTAAAACAATTACAGAATTGTCAAAAGTCTCAATTACAGCTGTCCATTTGTGCTCATTTCTATGTGTTTCAGCAGTATGTTTGAGCACCAAAGACAGTGGTGAATCAGAAATTTTAAAATTGATAAGCTGATGTGTCCTTTAGCCATTGGTTTTGAATGTTTCACTAACAACATAACTCCCATAATTATTTGTTATTTACACTATATTATTTAATTTTGAAAATTTAGAATTTACCATGCAGCAGCTTCACCAAAAGTTATAAAACATTTCAAAACTTCAATTTAAAGACTATTAATCAACAATAATAATCACAATTACAAAATCAAGGTAAATAAATGATTTTTGTCATAAGCGTGCAGCCCAAACTTTCAGTTTTTATAGTGTTTATTGTAATTGTGAAAGTTTTTAAATGTTGCAGGAAACAGGAATAGGCTTTACTGTATACTGGCAGTTTCCGTTGTGACAATTCATTCACGCTAGTATTGTAGCAGAGTCTGCAGTGTTGTGAAATTAACAAATGTTTTTTTCCTCACCCGCATCTGTGGCTGCCTCTCTACACTGTTTTGCTTTGTTTTGTGTCTGTTAGGGCACAAAAAAAAAACAAAAGTTAATGAAAAATATAAACACAAAAGTCTCCTCATAAAAACAAAACATTTTTCATAGTAAAAAAAAAAAAAGACATAGAGAATATAATCCTAATTTACCTTTTCACATTGTTTAGGTGTGACGGTTAAAGTATTGTTGAACTTTTCAGCAGTCAGTTCAGCCTCATCAGCCTCTTTGCATCTCTGTTCATACGTCCTTTTAGACTAAGAAAATGTGTACAAGGTAAGACACTGTTAGTCTGCGCTCTTAAAAATAAAGGTGCTTAAACGGTTCTTCACAGCGATGCCATAAAGCACCATTTTGTGTTCCTCACATAAACATTCAGTCGGTTCTTTAAAGAACCTTTTTATAATGTGAAAAACCTTTTCCCCACAGAAAACCCTTTTGTGAAACTAAAAGGTTTTTCAAATGTGTGAATCGATACTGTTGACCTGACTACAGGAAACCTATAGCTCAGATTTAACCATTGTAACAATAAACTCACTTCCTAGCTCAATTGTTTAACTCTGATATCATATGATCACGACAAAAGGAATACACTACATTACTACAAAAAACGTACACTCATGGTTACTCCAAACTTACACACTCTGAATTTCCTCAAACATACAAACACAAATATGATCAATAACCATGGATTAATAATGATAAATATACAGACTTTCTACCCATTTTAATATTACTTTAAGCTTTCCCCTGGTTTCACAGACAAGGCTAAGGCCTAGTTCTAGACTAAGACTAGTGCTACCTCACAAGTAGTCGTGACTAATAGTTTGCAGAATAAAGGTTTTATTTACATAATATATGTGGGTGTACTGTGTATAATAATTATGTATAAATACACACACACACACACACACACATGTATATAATTAAGAAACATTTGCATGTGTATATAGTATTCATGTTTATATTTATATATAATCTATATAATATATAAATATAAATAATTATTATATAAATATATATTTTTTTCTTAAAATTATACATGTATGTGTGTGAATTTATGTAAACATAATTATTATAAACAGTGCACACATATATATTATGCAAATTGAACTTTTATTCTGCAAGCAGCACTAACTAAGACATATGTTTGAGCTGTCTTAACTAAAGATAACTTGCACTGATAGATCTTAAAGTATGCCAGTGCCATTTATTTGTCTCAAGATGCACACCAGTAACATCTTTTTCAAAAACTTTAGTTAAGCCTTGTCTGTGAAACCAGGCTCTTATGTTTATTAGTGCACATAACAGAACATATGAGGAGCTCAGATGCAAAAGCTGCTATATTATTCATCAGAAATATAAAACGACTGCTCTCTGCACACATTATACATCTATCAAATACTTGCTCTTTAAATCCACCGAACGTCTGTGGATCACATTCAAACTTGGGTCCTTTGTGAGTACTTGGACCTGAATACAAACCGAATGTGGCAGTCACATGGATAACAGCGCCATGTGGGTTAATTTTTATATTCCTATTTTCATTACAATTCTAGTTTCTAGTTACATATTTAGTGATTGTGCAATTGTTTACTGGCCTATGCTTTGTTTAAAGAAGTGGCTTTTCAGTGGAAGTGGAGGTTTTTGCCAAAAAAGCTTGCATGTGGTTTTGCAGCAAAGAGAGTCAAATTTGTTAAATACCAATGTAATGACTTAAGTGACATTTGTGAAAATAAATTCAAGTAGCCTACTGATTAATAAGCTTTTTTATTGCCATTTAAGTGAAATTACTGAACCTAAACATAAGAGCCTGATAATAAATGCTCAAGAAAACATGTCAGATGCACTTTTTCATTTAACATTTATTCTTAGAAACAGAAGCACTTAAATGCAACTGGTTCAACTGCTTCTGTATGGTTAGAAAGGGGAATGGACAAGAAAAGAGAGCTGCAGCAGCTGAATGTTACTTCCTGCAGATTTTGTCTCTGACACTAAGCTATTTTAAAACTAACACCTTTAGATGGACTCTTTTATCAGATAAGTACATCAACTTTCCACTACCGCTATAGAGGACCTGTAGTTGACTTTCACTTTAAGACTGGACAATATATGCAGTATATACATATACACTCTTAGAAAGGATGTGTTCATTTTTTACAGTTCTTTGTGCGTTAAGCTTTTACCACATTGTGTGTCATTTTGTGTTTACATATAACACAACATGTGTTAGAAGTAACACAAAATGTGTTGTTTCAATAATAACACAGAGATGGGTGGATATTCTGGGACGCAAGTGTCCCAGAATCAACACTTATATGTTGTTTTTCAACACATTCGTTCTAAAAGTGTATATAGACACAGAAAATGCCTTAAAAGGCATTTAGAAATATGCTGACACTTCATTTTCCTGCACTCTATTAAAACAGAAGTCAAAATGTTTGGCTGCACATGTTTGCACATTAGTGGCATTTTATAGGTTTTTCAATTATTATTACATTTTCTTTATTTTAAGTTTCATTGGTATTATTGTTATTCTGGGTTTTAACCATTATATCTACAAATATTACTTCTCTCACCTACTTTATAAACAGATCATAAATAGATTGCATAAATAGCATTTGGTCTCTAAACCTCATCCGTATACCAGAGCTTGTGTGATGGGTTATTCATTACACATTAACACCTCTTTTCATGACCTCAGCTACACAAACATGTATTTCTACACTTTCAGAAACAATCTACAAAAATTTTCAATGGGACGGTATCTTTTAAAACGTCCTAATTTGTACCATTTCGGTACAGATACGTATGTACCTATGAGGTACTGGTACCAATGTGTACCTATGATGTACCAGTGTGCACCTTATAATTACAAAAGTGTGCTTTTTGAAAAGGTACCACCCTAGTGACAACATTTTTGTACCTTTTTTCTGAGAGTGTAGTAGGCCTAATCCCATTTTGATCACCAAATTATTAAAGGGATATTCCACTTTTTTGAGAATATGCCCATTTTACAGCTCCCCTAGAGTTAAACATTTGATTTTTACTGTTTTGGAATCCATTCAGCTGATCTCCGGGTCTAGCGCTAGCACTTTTAGCATAGCTGAGCATAATTCATTGAATCTGATTAGACCATTAGAATTGCGCTAAAAAATAACCAGAGAGTTTCGATATTTTTCCTATTTAAAACTTGACTCTTCTGTAGTTACATCGTGTACTAAGACTGATGGAAAATTAAAAGTTGTGATTTTCTAGGCAGATATGGCTAGGAACTATACTCTCATTTTGGGTAATAATCAGGACTTTGCTGATGTGACACGGCGGCGCAGTTGAAAGGCCCTGTCCCAAATGGCGCACTTCATGTGGACTTTCAGTCCCGTGGCCTTAAATTGTGTATGCTCGCTTAGTCTATGAGTCCGTAGGGTATCCCATCTGTCATTTTTACACTTTGAAGTGTGCTCATCAGCGCCCCCTCTGCTCACTGCAGCAGGCTTCGTGCACTTTACAAACCCAGAAGTCCTTGCGAAAGAGCAATCAGACCAATCAGACAACGGAAGGGAGGAGTTCACACTGACGGGCAACTTCTCTTCCAATTTCCGGCGTGACGCTCGAGTCTGTCCCAAAACACGACTCCGGTAGCCTGGTTAGCCAGACCTACATCAAGATGTAAGGTCTGGCAACTCTTCACACAAACGGCTCAATGCAAGGGGCGGGATATAAGGTTGTCCCTCAAAATGCCTCTGCACGCAATAGGATAGCGCTATGACCAATGAGAACAACGAAGAACGTGACGTAGTTACCGTAACCAGTCGGCAAAACTCCAAACACATCTTTCTCGCTTAAAAAGGACTTCAGTAGGGTTATTTGCTCTTCTCTCAAAGAAAAACATAAGTCTAAGTCCTCCAGAGTCGCGGCCAAAGCCGCTTCAAAAGAAAGCTGTTCGCTAGCAGCAGCAGCCATTCGTTGCAGCTCTGTCGTCATCATGTTAAGCCCGCCCCACAGACGCTACACACGATGTGATTGGCCTGACCAAATTTTGGTTTTTGGAGCTGTTAAGTGTATTGTGAGTGCCTAGACTAAACCCTGGCAGCAAATATATTTTGCGGCCGCTAGGGTGCGTCTAGATTTCTAGGCTACGACTCCGGCGCACCCATGTGGAGTCACATCAAGGGTCCCTAAAGTCTGCACTCTATGATGTCATCAAAGTGTTTACTCTGATGAGGACCACAAGTCTGGAGTGTGCCATTTGAGACAGGGCCAAAATAACCAAGGGGACTATTTTCAGGCGCTGCGTAATTTCACTACGCCTGTTGCAGCCATGTTACGGCAGCAAAGTCATTGATTATTACGCCAGAATGAGAGTATAGTTCCTAGCCATATCTGCCCAGAAAATCACAACTTTGGTTATTATTTTGCGCAATGCTAATGGTCTAATCAGATTCAATGGATTGTGCTAAGCTATGCTAAAAGTGCTAGCACCAGACCTAGAGATCAGCTGAATGGATTACAAAATGGTAAGAATCAAATGTTTAACTCTAGGGGAGCTGGAAAATGAGCATATTTTCAAAAAAAAGTGGAGTGTCCATTTAATAACAAAAGTCCTAACTGTATATACTGCAGAATTCAAATGTTCCCTTCACGACCTTGTTCCAGTTCCTCACAATCTATTAAAAGGACACCTGACCAGATGGTTTGAATGATTAGACATCATGGGCTTTACATAGTTAATGAATTATAGAGATAGACGGAACTTCCTTTAGTTCTGTACTTTTTTGGTTTTCGTAATGTTTGTGTCATTTTCCCCTTCCTACTTATGATTCCTCTTCCTGGATTAAGTCATTTAAAACATTGTTTGTGATTCAACTAATGTGTACAACACACCAACTGAAGTCAACTAAAATAAAATCAGGATCTAATTTATTCACCTGTAATTCGAAGGATGCACTTCCTCCACTTTGCTGTCATAAAATATACTTATTCAGATTCAGATGCACTTCAGCTTCCTAAGAGTATCTCAACTGGTGAAGCACAGCACTTATGTGTTTGAGCTTACACATATATCTAAAAAGTGTAAAACTGGTCAATTTTCGGCAATGTGCCCTACTCAACAAAGCATTCAGGTTCATAGTCTTTTGAGGTTCACACCATTCACTTCTTCAACCACTTTGTAAAACCACCACCTTCAGTTTCATATTTGCCCAATTAAATCTAAATTTGCCACATTCCCCTTAACTTACTTGATTTTACTCCTATCCTTCCTATATTTATGATTTATCCTTTGTCCACTGTCTCCTGAAGCACAAAAAAATTGTCAAGATGCACTTTTATCTTTGCATTTTCAGTTAGACGAATTAGCACGGATTGTTTTCAGGAAATTGCAAATATATGAGGAAGAGAGAAAGCGAAGTTTGAAAGACACGTGAACATGTGTAAATGTTCACAAGTGCAAGAACAAGATAGAAAGTTTGGCAACGGATATAGAAGTGATATTTCCTGAGGGTGACAGTTACAAAATTCAGTGCCCTGCAGGTTAGTTGCTATGAGGTTAATGCATGCATGATTTAAATCACTTCTTTCACCCTTCCTCTTCCTGATATTTAACTTTCAGTGTCTGTTAGGCAAATACAGGATACATGCTGTACAGTACCAGAAGATCATAATGCAGCACTCACCTCCATGGTTTTCTTATATAAAGACACCTTGATCTTCTGAACCTTTTCCATGACCGCCTCAAACTGTTGCGAGACAACATTTCAAAGAAATCGTTTCACAATGTTTCATTTCGCATGTGAAGCCATATAACAGTGAGAGTTATAAAAACAGGCTATATGGTGTGAGTGTATACGTGCGTCAGCATTCACTGACCACAAACTTGCATGCATAAAAAACTGCAGGAATTATTTAAAGCATCATAGGCTACAGTAGCCTCATATGAGAGATGTGTATGTTTGTGGGTGTGAAATGCTGACAGTTTTTCATCAACATACATTAAGTAAAGGAACACATGAAACACCACCTTCTTTCTTTGCTCCTTTTGTCGCTCTCTGAATAGCTCCATACGTTTCACCTCCTCTCGTAACATCGCTGAGAGCTGGATGTGCAAATTTCCGACGTTTTCCATTTCTAGGTGAGAAAATAGCATAGATGTCAGTGATGTCACAAAATGTAGCTGATGCATTGTCAACTTTTTATTTATTAGCGATGTCACTTACGAGTTTTTAGTTGGTCAAAAGATGCCCTCAAAGTTCTGGAGAACAAAAGCAATGCATGTAAATGTATGCTCACAAACAATGCCTTGAATGAAAATATTGAAACCACAGACTGACAACAAACACACAATGCACTTTGAATTATCTGCTTACCCAATTTCACTTTGACCCCCTGCCTTGCGTGCTATAGTTATTAATTCTTTGCCATACCGATCCTCTGCCATCGCTCTGAGGAAAAAAAGTACACCATTACAAATCTAATTAAATAGCACAACTAGACAGCTGCTTTCTCGTAATCAATTTTTTATTGATACCTCATTTTTAGGAGCTCCTCCATGTCTTTGCACGCTCGACGGCCATCGCATAGTCTCTGGATAAGGGCTTCATATCCGATGTTACTGGTAAAATCTGGGCCCTGAAAGTAAGAGGAGTATATATATATTTTTAAAAACATCTTCAAATTGTTAATTGTACAAAACACACTGTTTGGTCGGCCTTGGTTACAGTGTAACCAAAACAGAAGTTAGCTCTGGCCTTGCGGAAACATTCTGTGGTATATTTTATTCAGAATTATGTTTTAACCCCATGCAGGAAATGTACACCTTAGCTTTTCCATTCATTTGCATGAGCTTAATTCCAAAAGCCTGTGAAATTCTAGGCTCGACGTTTAGCATTAATGCTATTAGGTTTTTAAGAAATAAACATGAAAGAGAAAGAAGGATCTACTACACTTTAAAAAAAATCCTGCCTTCATTTTTTTGGTTTATTCAACTCAGATTCACAAGTTATGTCAACTTACTATTATTTATCTTGACAAGAGAGGAGTTGTTATAAAATGAAGTTGACATTTTAAGTCAAGATAAATCATAGTAAGTTGATATGACTTGTAAATCTGAGTTGAATAAACAAAAAAAATTAAGGCAGGGATTTTTTTTACAGCGAAGATTTCTTTGTAGATTCATGAACACCAAGACCAAAGCAAAAAATTTAGTTACATATTGAGTACATAGCCACCCACTCAACAGGAAGCCCATTGATAGCTGTTGTAATGTCCTCTGTGATACAATACATAAATGTACCGATATAATATATATCACTATGCTTTGTAACATTCTTGAGTAAGGAACTGAAAAAGAGACAACAACAAATATTACAGCTAGTTTTAGAAAACCTTTCATATTCAATTTAATCAGGTTGATATCTTCAAATTAAGATAAGCGAGTCCATTTTCATCCTCTATTGTCTACCTAAACCGAAACCCTCATTTAAACGGAAAACATATTCAATGATGGCAGATATATTTATTGTATGACTGTTGTTTAAGACACTGCAACTTGATTGTAACTCGTAAGTTCAACAATTCAACTTGTAAGATATTTGTGCTGCATTACTTTTTGCAATCAAAAAGCACAAGGTATATAGGCTACTCTTTAAAGTCAAGTGCACATTAAAGCTGAACCTCTCAATCATCATAAGCTATATGTTTTCCATCAATCATGCAAGCCCACATATACAAAGCAATGTGCTAAACTCCCCGATGATTTAAATTTGTTTGTTCACTTACCCAAAATGCATCTTTAAACAGTAATGGTGTCATTCCGAAAACTATTTACAGCGGAAGATTCGTTACAGACACACGGAGAGCACAACAAGCCACAAAGGAACTAAGATAAATGAAAGAAAATAAAACGATGCCTTATGCAAGAAAATTGCACGGTACTCTTGTGGTGCTCAGGTTTGACTCAGATAAGGAAGTTATGATGTCAGTGACCACAGACAGCACTGCCTCACAGATAATAGGCTCGCGTTTGCTCCCATTTGAATAATAGATAGGGTGACACATCTGACGTGGTGGGCATTTTTTTATTTTCGAGATACTTTCAGCTTGCAAAGTACTACAAATCTAAGCAGCCTTAAAGTCATTTCACTATAGTTTGAATCTAATCAGCAACACAGAAATTAGATAACGGGGATTTTAATAACCAGGGCAAATAGGAAAAGCTTATAAAGCTTAGTTGAAACAAAATAAAAAGGTCAGAAGTTTATCAATGTCTTTTTACAATGTTATTGAACCAAAACAAAAACAATATCTAATTAAAAAAAAAATATATAAAAACTCAAGTATTCTTTAAAGATTAAATCATGTATAACACTAAACTGGATGCAACAACTGTTGCACCGCCCGTGTCCGATGTAGAAATGGTGTAAAAAGTTATTGTTATTATTAAGTATTAGAGTTCATCGTGTGGCACATGGAGCTGTCGTCCATAATCCGTGACTTCACTGTGCATAAAAGTGTCTTGATTTTTCAATATCTCATCCACGGAGAGCCTATTATCACCATCTTGGTCCATTTCCTTGATAAGATGAATAGCCTGTATAACATTAAGAAAATAAAACATTTAGATTTAATCTCAAGGTTTATCAAGGGTAAATATAATTAAAAGTAATTATTAATGCTAATTCTGTGCCGTCATTCATTGACTTACCTCTTCTCGCGCAGAACCGTAGCTGTTTGGAGCAACCCAGCGGAGCTGTTCATCCCTGTTTAGTTTGCCATCTCTATCCTGGTCATACAGATCTTTAAAGCGCACCGTTTCCTCAGCTTCCCACTGTGATGGCTCATCCTGATCTTAAAGGGGTCATATGAGGAGTTTTTTTTAAATATGTAAATTAAGTCTTTGGTGTCCCCAGAGTGAAGTTTTAACTCAACATACCGAACAGATAATATGTTAAAATTGCCACTTTGTAGGTGCGGGTGTCCTTTAAACTTCAAAAGGCTGATGAAACGCAAACACTGAATGCCATGATGGTGGTTTGTTGAAATTGAAACTTAATTGTGATAATTTTTTCTCTCTCTGGCTCTGCACTAAATGGCAGTGCCATTTTGCACAGAACTCAAAGGATCACAGGACCTTGGCATTCAGCAAAATATGGTAAGTCACACGTGGGAATTTTTACTTTAAAAATTACAGAAATGCCAGATTTGATTCGCATGGAATTAAGATCACAGAAAACCTCCGCAATTATAACAAATGCCCAGAGGTCACCAGGTAATACTAATTCCATTTTAATAGACCGTAAGCTGTACATTGTAACTGATGTACTACTTTGCAATTATAAATTATTTAAATCGCCAGGCCATGTGAGCGCTTAATATATATTTCAAAGTCTTACGGTTCAGTATGTATCTGTAACGTAAAACAATGTTAGAAATAGTGGTGTGTCGTTCATGAACGATTCGTTCATTTTGAACGAATCTTTAATATGACTCGGGACTACCGAGTTGTCTCAGAGCGTGATTCGTTCATTTTGTGTTGACCGCGCATGCGCATTGCGCAACATATGGGCTCTGAATCTGAAACAGAAATGATTAGTTCATCGTTCTCTTGAGTCTCGAGTTCGGGACAGGTTCGAGTCTTTTGTTCTTCCTGTCAGTCCCATAGAGGCTACACTACCAGTACCGGAAAGAGAAATGATTTGTTCACCTTTCGAGTTCGGGTTCGGTCGGGTCCGAATCTTTCGTTCTTTAATAAGATGGAACTTACATTTTTCAAATAATGTTTTTGCACATATTTTGTATTTAATTTACTAAATATAAAACAATATAGGATACATTCAGACGCATAATACGAATCTAATGTTGTATTATACTGATATATATGTGATATACCAGCGGTCACGTGACATAAGGACTCGGACCCGGCCGAACCCGATCTCAAGACTTGAATGAACTAATCATTTATCTTTCCGGTACTGACAGCATAGCCTCTATGAGGCTTACAGGAAGAACGAAAGACTCGAACTCGTCCCGAACTCGAGAGAATGATGAACTAATCATTTCTCTTTCCGGTCCTGTGCTGTATATCATACGGCACAGCCTGGCCGAACACAGAGAGTCAGTAAGACAGTGACGAGTTGACAACTAACATCTGTAAGTTAGACACAAGAGGAGGCGTACAAATGTAATAAATATGGAGTTCCGTTTCTTATATTTTGGCTTTGGCTGCATTACCATGACTTGTACACGAGGACTGACTTAGGAGTAAGCTAATAATTTCTATCTCTTGTGTATGTTTCAGAGCTTGTGTCAAGTAATAATGAAATAAGGATTTTTATTTCTCATAACTTGTTAGAAATGTCATATTTGTTTGCATAAGTGGTTATTTTGGGGTAATTTGTGAAATTATAGGTAATCATATTTTAAATGAACGAAAAGAACGAAATGACTCAAAAAAAGATTCGTTCATTTTGATGAACGAGATTCAAAGATCCGAATCAGAAAAATGATCCGAACTTCCCATCACTAGTTAGAAATGTTACACATAACATTCTTTTTTATGGCTGAAACTCAAACCGCTATCCTCCACTTTTGGCCTCAGAGGTGTTGACGTTCTTAAAAAAAAAACTTTCTACACATTAGCTCACCAAAACCCAGTGGTTACTGTTTTCCCCATTTTGCATGAAACCCTGTAACCAGAAAATTTCCCACCCGATTACAAACATGTTAAATATATTACAATTGTGACATGTAAGGAATTAGTTTCTCCTATACACATGAGGCAAGAAGTAAGTAATGTCAGCCTATTTTTTTTTCAATTTTTCCTAATATAATAAGGTTGATTTCATTTGTCAGGCTAAACAATTCAAACCTGTTTACTCAGTTACTCAGAAACTAAAAAGTTATGGAAAATAACTTAATAATAATTATTTTCTTTAAACAGTTTTTCAATAAATACAAATCATAATTTGATCCCAAACAATCTGTTTTGTTTATGCTCTAGTTTAGCATTTCAAGCAAGTGCAGAAAACATTTCCAATACATACAACAGTTAAAGGTATAGCGGAAGATTTTCCCGAATTTTTGAAAAGAACCGCCCCTCCAGTTTAAAAAAAAATGCACATGTGCTACACTATACCTGCTCCCGAGAGGGAACGCCTATTAAACATTTGCATGAGAGAGAGCATGCACAAGCCTCTTCTCTTCGCTCTGTTTACAAGATGCTGTCGGACTCATACATTAAGATGTTTACCGTGTCTGCGCGGCTCTACTGATTTTGCCAAGTGGTTGATGTCCTCAGGGCAACATTATGTTGACCCTGGGACAACATTTTAATCAACCAATCAGATTTCAGAGATAAGTTTACAGTTTGTTTTAAGTTTAAGCTTACAACCAGTATTAGCTGCTTCTAGACCAGGAGTGGGGAACCCTGGGTCCTGGAGGGCCACTGTCCTGCATGGTTTAGTTCCAACCCTAATCAAAAACACCTGAAAAATCTAATTAAAGTCTTCAGGACTACTTCGAAATTAATTTCAGGTGTCTTTGATTAGGGTTGGAACTAAACTACGCAGGACAGTGGCCCTCCAGGACCAGGGTTCCCCACCCCTGTTCTAGACCATTGTTTTTCACTTATCATGTCCCTCTGATTTTAGGGTTTGGTTATGGTGGGTTTAGGTTTAATTTAGAAAAATGTTGTCCTTGGGTCAACACAATATGTTGCCCTGAGGACATTAACCACTTGGCAAAATCAGTTTGAGCGTGTCTGCGTGGTTCGTGACTTGTGCCAGGGCTAGCATTGCTTACATCAACTTTTACTAGCAGTGATTTCAAAGGGATTATCAAAATAGTATGCCAAACTTTACCAGTGTCGAGTAGAAACTTCACGACTGAGGCATCAGTGGGAAGCCCAACATGTGCTTTTAGCACACGCCAGTATGTGAAATATTCTCTCAAAAACACTCTGGTCTTGTTTTTTTCTTCAGAGGCCTTTCTTCTCTTGTCATACAATTCGTAGACACTCTTGCTAACCTCAGACATTTTGAAAAAACACGGTGAGAAGAGAACGCGAGCTTCAAAAAATGGCTGAAGCCGCAGCCCACCACACATATACACCTGAAAGTGCGCATGTGCAGAAAGCAAACCTAGGGGCGAGCACGTACGGCGGCCTTACGTAAACATATCATCAGAATGACTGACAACTGGGATGACAAATAGTCTTGATGATCCACCTGAAAAAAAATCTTCCGCTATACCTTTAAATATTTAAATGGAGAAGATAACTGCAAAGTGAATTATATATGTATAACAGACAAATCACAAGTCATACCATTTGCTCTGAGATCTCCAATGAATTCCCTTAAGCTGATAAATCCATCTTTATCCAAGTCATATTCACTAAGCACATCTTCAATGGCAAAATCCTAAAAAGAATATGAAACCACAATCTTTTAGTAGGTGACAGTCATCGATAATAATAATTTATTATTTTGTTTTATACGGTACCTACAGCCATGTGGTCCACCTCAGATGGATGAGTAAATGCTAAGAACTCTGTTAAATTGAGACCAGCTGAACTATCCATATCAGCAAAGTCAAAACGTCTTTTTTCCTTTCCATGGAGCTGTGGATGGACAAAATAACATTTACAAGTCACAAAAGACCCAGGTTGGTCATTTTACAATACAAACTGTCAATATATATCCTGCATGCTTTGACAACATACAAATCTGAGTGATTCTTCCTCTGGATCTTTAAGAACAGCATCTTCATCCACCGTCACAGTATGACCATGCATGACCATGTTGTATTCATCCCACGACACCTGACCATCATTGTTGGAGTCAAATTCAGAGAAACGTTCTTCAGCATCATCCAGCGCATACTTTCTGTACACCCTCTGTATCCATAATGTGATTTCCTCTGAAGAAGCAACAGAGACGTTTGGTTTGCACATAATCAAGCAGACATATGTGTATTTAATTCCAGAACTGACCTGCTGAAAGATATTTATCAGAGTCTGTGTCAATTTTCTTTACTATCTCCAACAGTCTCTTCCGCTGCTCAGATGGACTGAGTTTCTGTATTTCATCTTTGTCCTGAAAAACACAAACAGGTTGTTGACAAAAACTGCATTACTTTAAAGATTAATTATGCATTATTGTGAAGAAGAAGATACCTTTGAACCAAGAAAGGCATTTGCATTATGCTCATGATGATCATGTTTGACTAAATGATCTTCTTGGACAAACTGGTTCCCAATAGATCCTGATGTACAACACGCAAACAGCAATAACAGAATTGAGCGTTTCATTTCACCTGAAAAACACAAGCACAGATCGAGACCCATTATTATTATTAAGGCAATAGCTGGATAATTTTTGATATATCAAGTTATCTTTAAATGTACATAATACAACACATCAGAATTTAAATGATCGCACCCTTCAGGAAGAATATACATTGCTAACTCCGATGCGATGTGTTTTGAGAGAAATTTAAACTTAAATACATGCAAATTCAAGCTAACAGACTTATCTTTCTCGTGTGTGCAACAAGTTATATTTTACAAGCAAGTCACTTACTTTTACAAGGCTGATTTGTAAAGTCTTCAGCTGAGCTTGTTGCCATGGTGCGCACTATGCGTAGAAAGTCATCTCTGCTCTCTTGTGCCGTTTCATGCAACTTTAATTAGCGCCACCTGCTGGTCTGGCGCAGGGTTTATTACAATTCTGATTGGCTCTTAAATTCGGTTTAGTAAAAAAATAATAATTTGTAATTAATTTAAAATAATTTTCTCATAGTAAATGGCATCACAATAAATTAAGTGTCTATATCTCAAATGTACGAAGTATTTTGAAGTAATTGATATCACGAATAGATGCACTAGTAATCACGAGTGAGAAGTGCATTTCTGAAATGTTTCGTTAGCAATATATTAAATTGAATTGAAATGGAATAAAATTGAATTTGAATAGCAGATCAATGTGACATTTAACTACTGAAAATAAAGTGTTTTTACATTTCGACCACAGTTATCAAAATCAAGACTGCATGTGTTATGCAAGTGATGACACCATTGTCACATAAAAACTGTTTCCTGATATCACGAATGATAATTTTAACAAAAACACAATGAATTGTTGATATCATAAATAACAAACAGTTCTCAGCATGATTTGCGTTTCATTCAACTCTGTTTATGGGCAGCAGATGTCGCTGTTTCTCTATGATCTTTGCTGTCTGATTTTCAGCAGGAACTGACGTTTGTGTCTACGACTACACGAGCAAATTTTCCAGCTGCCTGGAGGAGAATGTCCAGCAGCGCCAGAGATCCGCGAGTCTGAAGGTGGGAATCGTCCTTTATTCACACAAACTCTTAGTTTGCATAAGTTATATTTACTCGTCAGCCGCCGGAACTTTACCCTGCCGTGTTTGTCTGAATATCTTACCTGTTTGTTTTTCTTTTCCCTGTGTTTTTACTTTTGTTGGCGCGTTCAGTCTGCCGATTTCCCGGAATACTGGACAGACATTGCGAAAAA
Source organism: Paramisgurnus dabryanus (assembly GCF_030506205.2). NCBI lineage: Eukaryota > Metazoa > Chordata > Actinopteri > Cypriniformes > Cobitidae > Paramisgurnus > Paramisgurnus dabryanus. The sequence continues at coordinate 21,028,074 of NC_133345.1, read as the reverse complement.
GTTTCGGAAACAACTTTCAAACAGAGATATTGTGTTGAAGTGTTAATATATATTCTTCTGATACGTTTATACAAAGTGTGAGGGTTGTTGTTTGTGGCAGATGTTTTACTGTGTTGACATTGTGATTAATAATATTAGCTGTATTTATTAGCCTTCCAGCGGTTTGTTGTTATAGTTACGAGGCTGCTTTTAATCCTTTACATTTAGGTCGCACACTTTGCATGCTCGGTGTATTTTGATTATTGAGTTACAAACGTTTCGTTTTCCGTTTTAATAGAATGATTTGAAGACATTTTGAAATAATTACATAACTTATTATTGTAAATAGGTCTGAGTACAGTTGAAAAGCTTAGTGATGGATCGCAGGTCTGTGCTGCAAAGTCTTGACTGTTTTTGTAAGCTTGTGTGAAGCTTTTAACTTAGTAACGAATTTTATCATCTTTTATCTGTTTTTCTTAAGTCTAAAGAAGATGGGTTTATGCAAGAAGATATACACATGGCAGTTACAATCATGTTCCTTCAGCTCAAACACGTTGAAATAACCCATTTATAAGTAATGTATAATAGTAATTAATATTATTTTAATGTTTCTATGCTACTTTGTACCAGTGGTATTGTGCTAACTGACTGGCATAGCAGGTTTTGTCATGTCTTTTGCCAAGCAAATGGGTTGTGTAAATGTGCTGATTCGGTACATTTTGCCCCTCAAAAGTCAGACTTTATCTCTAATGGATTTACGTAATGGTTTTGTTTTTGCAGCTTGTGTCACCATAGTTATATGTGTGAATCGTGTGCTTGGGTATGCTAGCTTGTCTAGAAAAACATGTGTAACTTATTTTTCTATCCTGCAATTGTTTTCTGTCTAAATAAGCTTTGTTATGTAAACAGGACATGTGTAATGACAAGTTACACATTTTAAGTGCCTGTTACAATTTATTCCCTCATCTATAAATATTCTCGCTGTCTTGTCTTAGGAAATATTTATCATCTCTAGACATGGCCTTAGCAAAGCATCAAACACCAAACTTGTTGTCTTTCAGAGTCTTGTTTTAAAGTCCATCCGTTTCTGAGACGAACTGTACCCATGTATACAGATAAGAGCCCTTAGATGCAGGTCCCTAGAGATATTTTTGCACAAGAGGCTTAATGTCAAGTTTAAACACTTTCAAATTTACCTCAACGGTTTTTTTAACTAATGCACCGTGCTTGGTCTAGTTAGTCATTTCTGTCTTAAGACTGATGTCTGTACTTTGAACCACAGTAGAGGAACCTCATAAATTGTTTTACAGTGAAGAGGACATAAACATTTTTGCTGACTTCCTCTATGAAAGTGAGTAGTTTTAAAAAGCATTGATTTGGGGGTTTTCGAGTTCAGAGATATATCTGATGTTTTGTCATTGTTAGAACGATGCAGTGATGCATGAACCTAGAGGGGTGGGAAGTGAACTCAGTGCTGCAAAGATTTGGTAAACCAGAGAGCCTTCATATCTCTCTGACTTTGTCTAAACCTTTGTAAATGCTTCATCTAGCTTCATCTCTTTGCACAATTTGAAATGGTTGCAATAGCTCGGCTGTTTGTCTTACTGATAAGAGATGCACACAGTTTCTTCTTTGAACAATGAGGAGATCAGCCTCTCTGACTTGCATGCTAAATTCCTCACTGTACAGTACACAGTGGCCTCAGTGAAGTATTGATGGCCAGGGTAGGGTACTACCCTGGGGAAAACTTGACAAGTAGAGCGTACAATCTGCTATTCGTTTTGTACTAAACTAAATTGCATTACCTACAATCGCTTTGCCAACTTATCTACTTATCAGGCACTTTTAAATCTGTTGTAAAATCCTAATCAGAGGTGCAAACATGATGTTGACATCACTACCTATTAGGGCTACAAGAAATCAAAATATTGCAAATGTGCATACCGAACCATTGCAATGGTTTGCAATTATATAAAAAGTTATATATATATAGTAAAAGATTTGGGTGTTGTAGATGCAAATAGCAGAGAGACTGGCGAGACTTAGAAAGTGATGCTTTCTTTTTGGGCAGCCTTATTACGCTTGACACATTTCACCATCGTAACGCCCAGCCCAGGTCTAATTTGTGCATTTTTAGCACATGGTTATTCAGGTGTTGAATGAGAAACTCAAGCCCAATTCTGTCAATTCTGTGAGTTTGGTGCTGTTTGACTGCAAGCTGGCATGTCTGTGCTCTGCAAGAAAGAGGGAAATGTCTGGTATGTGTTTGTAACCACTTGTTTGGAGTTAGACACACCCTCTTTGGACGCTCATGTCAGCTTTGCTGTGTTTGTTTGATTTATTCGATTCACAATCTATAAAGATTTCTTGTATTCACTCCATCAGTCTGGTTGACTTACGACTTGTAACATGTTTGATATCATATGTGACGCCTTGTGCAGTTTATCAGTCTCTATTTGCTTAGTGGAAGTACCAATACATTAAAATTTCCAGTGAATGCATAACACTTTAAAATTGCCATATGACATCATCCAGTTACTGAAACACAATATTTTCTCAACTTCATTTCACAGGACCCTGTAAAGAAGTGGTTGGAACCCAGCTGTACCCATCTCCCCATGTACATTGCAAGGCAAAGCTGACACCATGGCCCACATATCCAGTGGCAATGGGTTCAAGTTTGACAGGCCAGCCTCCCCGGGGATGGTACGGCCCAAAGGGATTGTGGGAAAGGAGGAGGCTTTGCGAATGGAGGCTGATGCCTTAGCTAAACTTCAGCGTGAGAAAAGGCACACACTTCAAGCCTCAACACCTTGCGCTAATCCCCTTTCCAATCCCACCGCACAAACTAGCCGGCAGGAGAAAGACCTAATTTTCTTCCCTGAATCTGAAACGCAAAAAAACGAAGAAAAAGACAAGTTTGGGGACATCGATTTAGAGAAGATGACCAAGGAGGAGCTGGAAACGCTGCTTCTGGATGACAGTTTTGGCGTAAACAAAGTGACAAGACCTTCTTCTCTGCTAGGTTGCAATCTCAGTGCATCGTATCCTGGAGTACATGCATTCAATCCTGCTTCATTCCACTGGACACCCAACTCTGCTCTACAGACCCCAACACACGCACAGACTTCCATTTTTCCCTCTGTACCCTTCCCAAAGCCTCAATGCTCTTTCCAGAATGGTTTTAGTCCAGCTATTTCACCCTTTATTAGTCTCCCTGCCCATACAGCCCCCTTCCTCTCCTTTACACCCATCCAGCCACCTGCTGCTTTGGTTTACTCGCAGTCGGCCGTCACCCCAGAGATGGCCAAGCTGTTTGACAAGATTGCCAGCACTTCTGAATACTTGAAGAATGGCAGGTCTTCCAGCATGGATGTTGACTCGGAAACTGCCAAGTCCCTGGAGCCTGTGCCTCAGCCCTCAGAAACTCCCAACTTTAGTCGATTTGACTGGTTGGACTTGGACCCTCTCAACAAGCGCAAGGTGGAGGTAGACGAGACACCCAACGCGTCAGGCAGTCCTTTCTTAGAGGAGTCTGGCACTGCAAAGGACCCATGGGATGCAGTTCTTCAGGATGAACCTGAGGTTGTGGATAGTAGCAGTCCTCCAGCGCAGGTGAAGGATAAAGATAATTTAGCATCTCAGCCCAGAAGAGCATCAATAGGGGCGGCCGTAACTAGAAGCCATTCCGTCAACATACCTGCAACCTCAACGTCTCACGTCCCAGGCAAACAGGTAGGAGATAAACGTCTTTTTTACATGTTGGCAGCTTTGTGTGTTTAATATACTTCAGTATTGATTGCAGAAGCTGTCTTCAGATCCTCTGTATTACACCAAATACACAAAATAACATTGTTTTTAGCAATTTGATAGGTGCAATTTAATGCAGTAAACAAAGTATTTCTTCATGTCTAATTGCAAAACTAAAGGCATATTAAAGCCCCTAGATATTAAAAAAATAAAATATATAACAAAATATACAATGGTTAGACCTGGAAATATTGTGTTATGATATTTATGTTGTGTTAGAAATACCAACATGAAAATACATGGGTCTTCAACTGGGGGTCCGCGGCTGAACTGCAGGGGGTCTGCCAAATGATGTTTAACCACAAGCTATTTTTGCTTAAAACTTAAAATATATGTAACAAAGGTACATGTTCCATTTAAGTTGTGCACGTGCGTGCCCGCATAGGCTTGAAGGCGTGCGTTCAGTTTAGCCAGCGGACCAAAATTAAATATCTGAAGATTATAAATGTCCACTCAGGAAGCAGCAGTAGCGACAGAAAAGGCATCATAAAACAGGTAAATCTTATATGCATGTGTGTCTTTCTTTCAGAATGCTATTTTAGAATCAGTGCGACATGAACTTGGGCGGCTGTTACACGCTGTTCAGATTTAAAGCGCTAATTCAACAGGCAAATGACACCACACTGCTTCTGCATTATAAACTGTGACAAAACTATGGCTTGCATTTAGAAATGAATGAAATGCACAATGTGATGGTGCTTTGTGCAAGATTAATAGTCAGGTTGAAATCCACCTCTCAAATAGTTGCCCCAAAGAGATGCGCTCGGACTCGTTGCATGTTGTTCTCCGAATATGATGCTCTGCAGAAAATAAACCTGCGTTACTTAAACTTGTGACAATTTTGATCTACGAGAAATGCAACAGACCTCCGAATTATAAAATAGCACAACCTCTATGCCCACCAGAATATTAGACCGTCTTTGTGCCATTTACCATGATCAGTCATCTTTATAAACTGAAAGCCCAGGTTCAGGTAAATTGTAATTGTCCATCTTACAGTAAAATAAAAATCTATTACCAAAAAATATCTGCAAATATCTTAAAATAATAATTAAACTAAATCTACTTTAACAAAGAAAAAAATACACAGAAAATGATGCATGTACAACAACAGCATAATAGTGCTAATGTACTGTCTTAATATAGTATGGCTGTGTGACAATATGGTTTGTTTCTATTTTATAAAACAGTTCCAGTCCTTGATTCTGATTGGTCAGTTGTACTTTACTCCACTTTGCGTTGTGCCTAATACGGAAAAAGCAGCCTCTCGTATCTTACTGCTTAAATATCTGTTTTGCATATTTAGTATCAAGGGGTACCTGCTCAATGGCTCTCTCATCTAAGGGGTCCCCGCCCAAAAATACCATGAAGACCTCTGTGCTAATATATTTTTTAAGCACTTCTTAGAATTACAGCAGTGTTGTAAATGATAAGAGGTAGCTTGCGTTAATCGCTGTGTTGAACTTCATTGCTCCATTTTAAATTGTCATTCCATCTTGAATTTTGGCCAAGCTCAAATGGCGCTTGGTTTCTTTACCAACTTTTTATCTAGACCCTTGTTTTATCTTTGTTCTTTCCTGAGTAACCACATGGATTGCCAAAATAAAGAATGACTTCCTGAAAGTAGTGCATGAGATTTTGATTCCTTATGGGGGTGTGTGTAAATGCGTGCTTTATTTCCCAGAAATCCCACTTCCCGTTTTATTATGCTCATTTCTGACCAGGACAATTGACTGTTGTTGTCACACATTTCCCATGATTTTGAATGATTTATGCCCATACAGTGAGAAAGCTTTCGCTTAAAGAAGAGTCAGAAGTTTCAGTCTAATGTTATTTCCCTTTAGGATGTGGTCTGTGTAAAAGTTTAAGGAAAGGGAATATCGCCATTATGTGAACTTGTGAAAATCAAGGCTAAAGTCTCATAATATAGATATTCACAGGCAGAAAATATTTTTGCATCAGTCTGGTATTTTTATACTACATGCCTCTTGTCTTTGTGTGGGTTTGTGTAAAGACTGCTGCTGGTCCCATTAGCTGAGACAAGTCCCAGCTAGCTGTCGTTTCCCCATGGATTCTCCCCTGACATGCCTAGAGCAGGGCCACAGCTCGCCGTTTCCATAGCAACCCTCTTTCGGAGTGCACAGAGTGTGTGAAAGAGCAGGAAAACTAATCTGAGCTTGGGCTTTGGTGTACAGTTACTTTACCTCACAGAGCATCAGATACTGTTATCACTGCATACTTTAGCCCTATCATCACAAGCAACCCAAAAGATCTGTTTGTTGTTGTGTGGATTAACAGGCTCATTGTAAGTGCCTCAATGTTGCCATTACTCAATGTTTATTGGTTCAAGTTACAAATACATCATGAAAAGGGATTTCTTGGTTTCTTGGTTCTTGGAGTATGTATACCACTGCACATACAAAATGTAGGATTATAAAAAAGAAAAAACATGACAAAGTAAGATGCATATACACTAAAAGAATAAAGGAGAAAATATTTTTATAGATATTTCAATATAGTTATGTGTATAGGTAAAGTATAAATATAAATTGTAGCAATAGAATAATGTAGTGTAATATTACTTAAGCTAATATTATTATTATTTTATTTACATTTTCCTAACCCTAAAATTTGATGATAAACAAATATAAAGACAAAATAATGTCTCTGTCCAAAAGCTATGAAATTATGCTTTTAGAGTAGGGATGTGCATTTATGTCATTTTTTCATTTCGATTAATCCATAGCTCTGAAAAACGAGTACTCCATTAACTGGGGGCGGGGCAATCAAAGGGGCGGGGCGTACACGTCATGGTGAAAATGAAAATATTTTTATTAAATACACTCAAATAAAACTTTATTTTGAAGAAACTAGAGAACGATGAACACATACTAGACTATTAATGATTTAAATGTTTTTAAAAGAAACCCCTTACAGGAATAGCTGTGTGATGAAGTGAAACTAAAGGGTTAATAAACACAAACCGAAGCGCTTTCTAAATGACGCACTCTGCATAATATTAAGCCTTTATACAACATAAATGTACAACGTGCATCTATCTGCATAAAATGCAAGACTTCAACTAAGTTTTCAACTAAGTTCTTTAAAAAAAAAGAAAGTTTAACTCCCTTTGTGGATGTGCATCATAAACAGCGCACTTTAAAACGTCCAGTCAAAGCTCAAGCTTCATAACATTAAGCAGCTTCAAGTCTTTTGCTATCATTTTAGCGATTTAGCTGTGTCGTGTCGTCGTCATTTACCTGTTCAAGATGTAATGCTCGTATGGCTCTCTAGTATCTCTTGATATTGGATGTTTAAAATTAAATATGAGATGATAACCCTTTGAACTTTCGACGGCACTGTACATTTTGCACCTGACTGACTGTATTTCCGAAAATCACGGCATCCTTTTAACCATAGTGCCTCAGTGATGTGAGGTGTGGCCGGCTTCACAGGATCGGCGGGCTGCCGCACATTGCCCGGATCGCTGGGTTGCTGCGGCGCCGGTGCGCGGAATTATCAGTTTATTTTTGAATCACACATGGTAACGTGTCATACGCCGGTCTGCGTAGCTCGACACGACGTCAAACACACATCTCCAGACCCAGTCTTTACTATCAGATGCGCTTGGAATGCTAACCAGCCATCCAAATGCCGCTTTATCCATAATAAATAAATAAATAAACCCACATGATCATCGTTTTCATGATCGATCATTGATGCTACGTTTGAGTACTCGAGCATTCGAGTACTCGTGCCATCCCTATTTTAGAGGCTGCCTTCCAAGGCAGGAAGACATCAAGGTACTGTATGTCCATATCCAATGTTTGTTTTTACTTCCTGCCTTCTGAGAGACCTTCATATGATCGATTTTAACTCTGCCACACCATTGACGAGTTATCTCATCAATTAAGAGAAAAAAATCCCTGTTAATGATGAGTTTTTACCGCAATCCATATTTTCTTGACGTGAACTTTACTGCTTCGCTCTCATTAGTAGTCCAGTAATTAATTTGCTTAAAGTTAAACTTTTTTCAACCTTGATGCCCCATCCGGTCGCCAGTGGTTACTGTCACGTCGCTCTGCTACTGCTAGTTGCTGCTAGTCTGAGTGCAGCTTTAATAGGCAGCAAAATGGAATTCTGTTTGATATACAAACAAAGACAACCTTTATGATAACTAATCCCATATTTAAAAACTACAATAGTAATTTCTCGCTAGAAATGCAATTAAAAGGTGTATAAAGTGAAAATATAACTTTATTTACACTAAATTTGTGCTCCGCCCATGCATGGAATTGTGGGACAGGATAATGAAGGTATCTCAGGAGACAGGAAGTAAACCTACCATTGGATTTGGACATGCCTTGATGCCTTCATGCTAGGGATGTTAACAATCTTCGATTAATTGTTGATAAGAAATAAATCGATAATAGTTAACGATTGTCAAATAAGCAAGATCATGCATGTGTGTGCGGCGCCTGCACAAAACACATACAGCAGGGGAAAAAAATGAAGCAACTGAAAGGAAAGGAGAGGAGGCCCTCTCTAGTGAAGCCTGCAAGATTAGCATGACAACGCTGCTAACGCTGCTATACACAGGGAAGGAGACCAGAAGCCATTTTTAATAAAAAGATTAAAATGTCATTTTAAATTCTGACAAGAAACTTTAAAATGTAAACTGTAACTGACTGTTGTTAAACTCTGATTATTGCCTGGCTGAGGTGCTACACGCTAGCCAAGTTGCCTGTTGCGTGTTTTCTAAAGGAAGGTTGCCATCTCCATAATATAAGCATCTTTGCTGAAAGTACGCCGCAGGTCTAAGCTGAGGTGATGACGGGAAAAGTGCCCTTCGTGTGCTGCTTGGATATAATTACAACAAACAGTGTATCAAAGACTCGAAAAACGAGGCGAGTACCTAGAAAAAAAACACTAGATGATAATGAATATTTTATTTTGACATGTCATGGACGCATGGACATGGCAGAGTGCCCATGTAAGGCGGAGTATACACTGCGTCTATTAGTCATTATATTTCATTACGAGATAAATTTAAATTGATGATTCTATCAAAACACCAACTACATTGACTCATTTTACAATCCCACTAGGATGTTTTTTTAAACACAAAATATTTTAATTCATGTGAGGAAGCTGGCGTTGTTACGCACTTTTATGTCATTGGCCGTATGCCATTCCAGTAAAGGCTTATTGCACAAATACAGTTAACGATTATTTGATTGATATCATTAATTTAAACGATCATCGAATATAGTAAATTGCATAAATTGACATCCCTACATCATGCCTTGAAATGCTGCCTCCAAAGGCAGCATTTTAGAGCTTTTGGAAACAGCCAATAAATCACGACATGATACTTCTGTGGCGCATGTTGAGCTTCTGCATAAGAGCGCCCTCTGGCTTTTGGATGAAGCAGCATTTCACCATAATTCATTGAGAAGCATAGCAAGCAAATCAGCCGTTTTATCGTTACACCCTTTGCATTGTAAACCATTAACTTTAGTTTATGGTTACTGTTTATTAATGTAACAATTAGTCATTACATTTGTAAACAGATTACTCAGTCACTGTTTACTGGCAAGCAGTCTGTCATCAGTAGTGTCTGTTATTGTTAAACCATCTGACGGAAGTTCAGTCATATGTATTCAGTGGTATAAAGTCAATGAGAGAATTTATATTTATTTAAGTCAAATCAGCATTCATAGGAAAGATAATAGAGAGGAAGTCGCAGTCGCCATCATTTCTATTGCAGGCAAATTTTATGACCGTGGAATTTTACTTCAATTCATGCTCATACTGAGCTTTGTGTGAGCCAACTTCCTCCATCCTCTCATTTCTTGGCAGTTCGCTCAAACTTTGAACCTGAGGAAAAGGTCTGTTTAGACTGGGAGAGTTTGTAAATAGGGCAGCCAGAACAGTAAAACTGTAGCTCTAAGCAAAAGGGGATGAATAATTTGTGAATGCGTGTCACAACAAGGCATCTCATTTTTCTTGAAGTTAGGTCTATAGCTCTGGCCTAGTAAACAGATAAATATCTCATTCAACCCTTGTATGTCTTTCCTGTAATAAAACACGTGATGTGCCATGTTTGTCCACATTCGCACTGTGGTTGGCTTTGTTATGTGCAGCTATCTTTAAAATGGTAGCATACAGTTAAAATGCAAATTCCTGAATTTTGTTCTCTGTTTTTGATCATTAGATTTTAATTTAGTATGTGTTGGAGGCAGATGGTCTCACCACAGACCATGCTGAGAAAAATATATCACTTTGGCACTAACAGATACGCCCCAATCTTATGTTACTATTAGGATTGTTTTTATAGGCTACAGCAAGTGTGCACTTTAACAAAGCAAATCTTCCTATTCAGTTCATACCATATGAAATCCATTACTCAACTAATGTTTTTGTTATTTTCCATGTTGATGTGCCTTGTTGACCCAATTCTGTCCTACAGGAAGTCTTTTTAGCATTCCAGGCATTCTCCACATATTCAGTATACTACAATCAATCAGAAACACGTTGTTTGGTCCCAGATTTGCATTGGGATGTTGCTGTCATCAGTCACTAAAATTTAAGATCACTACATAACACTGGCTATTTACGATGGTGGTCTAACAAGTGATTTCCTATGGCTTGCTCATAAATATAACCACGGTTTCATGTCTGTCTTTTACAGGTCAATAAGGGAAGTGCAAATGTACTCTCAAAGTACTCTGTCTTAAAGGGAAAGGAAGCCCAGAACCTAGAGGTCGTAGCATTTTGTGAAGACATTTCAAAGTGAGTTATAATTTTCATGTTCGAGTCATGCTTGTGTTTGGAAGAAATTTGTAACTGTTTAAAGCAATAAATACTCATCAAAGTGCTGAGTCTAATATGAATGTGGTTAGGGAGCTGTGTTGTGTAACCAAAGTATTAATCATTATGCTGTGTTCACACCGAACGCAAATAGAGCGTCTGGCGTGAATTATATCAATGTTAAGTCAATGTAAACATGCGTTAACTTGTGTCTGGAGGTCTCGCAGCATTAGTTGAAAAATTTGAACTTTGCCATCCATTCGCGCCACGTTAACCAATCAGGAGCCTGCTTGCTGCCTTGGTGGCAGGCCTGCCCGGAGTTACTCCTTGCACCTCCCTCAAGAAGCGGATTTTGCTCTAGACGCGTGAATGCGATCAAAATGTTCAAGTGACAAACTAGACACAGTAGACGTGAATTTAATGCTCTATTTTTGTGATTCTCACGAAATCCAGATTTAAAGGTGCTCTAAGTGAATTGACGCGATTTAGACCATAAAACTTTCTTTGTTACATACAGCAAACATCTCCTCACTATCTGCTTGCTGCCTGTCCGCTGATCAAACTGTAAAAAAACGTGATCTCTGTAGACAGCCCAGGCTTCACAAACGGCAATAACAACACAGTGGCCAAACCTACAAACACAAAGCATAACAAAGTGTTCCAGCCAATAAACGACAATAAGGATTTGGGGGTGGGGGTTGGGCGCGTTCATGAAAGCACGGAAGGGAGGGGGAGGACTTAGCTACGCTCCGTCTGTTTGAAAACAATTCAAACCTCAACAAAAACTAATGTCTCGCAGATTCGCTTAGAACGCCTTTAAAAGGTGTCCAACATCAGAATTTTTAAAAAGCCCTTGAAGCCAATTTTTTTTGCACATATGAGAGTAAGGTCTGTAGAGTAAATAAAACCATTATTTTTAGAGGATTTAAAAATATTTCCTATAGAATTATTTACTTTTTTATAGATTATCATTATCAAAAATTATCATTATTGCAACATGATATTACATTAAATATATGCATTTACAAACTCATGTTTCGGTAATGAGAACTAAAAAGTTGTCTAGGTACTATGACAAACACAATTTCAACTTTTATCTCAAGAGAAAAATAAGAACTGCTTCCCTGGTAGCCATCTTGAGTGTCACAATCAATTATGTCCCTTCCAACAATTTTTTTTCTTCAAAATGTTAGATCCTTGAGGGCTATGATTGAAAATTGTTGAGAAAATTGGTCTTTGACACATTTATATTCCTTATTATTGTCTCTACATTTACAAAAGATCACCAAATACCACATGTTTCTTTACTGTAAATGTTTATAGTATAACATGCATTGAAGCTTTTTATTTATTTATTTTTTTTATTATAAATATTCCCATGTCAAAAGAACCCAAATCCAGTCATGGACACATTGCGGTAGTGAAAATTTTCCTCTTAAATGTGGAAAAAACAACAAAATTGGTTTGTATGATGTTCATGTGCAAAATAGTTCATGAATATATATTTGTAACTGTATGCTTCTTATTTTGATACTCTTACTTTGCATTTACTCTTTTATTAAAATGTTTCATGACACCTCATAAGTCTATTTCGTAAAAATCACCCATTTGCATTTGGTGTGAACACAGCATTAGACTGTCCTGAACCAAATGATGTAAGATTTTATAGGAGAGCAAGGCTGATGTGGATTTCAGTCCAACAAAGCTAAAATTAGATTAAAATTAGAAAATGCAGGATATAAAAGGAAACAGTGAAAGCTAATACAATGTTTTAATCATCACCCACAGGGAGCACATGAAAAAAAGAGATTAAACGAATCTTAGATTCAGTATTGTAGTACATCATACCTTATTATGTTAGGTTAAGCATTCACACATTTTTCTCTACTGTTTGCAGGCTAAAGTCAAAATTTCCTCATGATGACCTCTCTACCAATCCTGGCTATGTTCTCAGCCCTGTGATCAGTCAGAGAGATGCAGTAGGCGACAATGGGGGCAGTGTAAAAGTGTCCATTGAGACTTCTGACTCTCAACAGCCTGTAACTTTCACTTGTGATGGTGAGTTTTTGAGCCTAGGAATTTATTTGGTCATAATAATCCTTTAAAGTTTATTATGAATTATATACATTTACATTTATGCATTCGTCAGTTTCGTATAAAGCCTGGGAACCCAACCCATGACCTTTGCACTGCTGATTCAATGCTTTACTAGTTGAGCCACAGAGACATGCAATGATAATCCTGAAATTTTCAATTCTGAGCTTGCTGTATGAAATGTTACTTTCAAACTACTAGTCATCATACATTCAGTGTGACCACTTTAATTTCCGACTCTGAATCGTGTATTTTTAAGCATCTCTGAAGCATCTCCTCACAAATGAGGAAGTCGTGACAAAACACCAGACAGATTTTTTGGCCGCTGTGATGCATTCTCTCTTTACATAACTGTTGTGGTGTGTCTGCACTGCAGATTGATGCTCCCATCTCAGTTGCTGTGTTTTACATTCGTCAGCCTGAATGTCGTTGCATGCTTTCGACCGGGTAACCTCTCCGTGGTGCAGCATGTTAAAGGCTTTTCATTGAGTTGTAGTGACCCTGGCTCAGTTTCCCGTAAAGTGGCTGTGTTCTGAAGACTTCAGTGCTTTGTTTTTGTGTGCAGAGACTTTGGCTACCTCATTCCTGGCAGGAAATCAAGACTGGCCTTTTGTATTGAAGAATTTTTCGGTGTTCTTGTTGCCTAAGCCCCATAGCTCTTTTTGTTCTGAATAAGTCCAGCATAGACTTTGGTTCTAAAGGGAGAAAGAGACACTGTTTCCATCGGGCCTTGAATTTGCCTCACAGACAGCCAGTATGTTTGAGGAATGGCTTGATTATAACTAACTGGGTGGTTGCAACCTCTGTAGCTTTTCCTCAAGTTCATTCTGTTCTTGCTTATTTTTTTCTAAAACTGCTGACCCAGTTCCCAAGCAAAGAAGGGGGCAAAGAAAAGGTTGAATTTTATTACCCTTACCTCTGTATGACACACTCAGTAGTCCACATTGATTGTCACTTTGCTTTCAGAATAGGCTGAACATGCCAGTTTTACCCATACAGACACTCTCTTTTATGGTGTGTGTGTGTGCACACCAAAAGCAAAGAAAATATTCTGTTACAGTCGCTAGATTACTTGTTTTTTTGCAGTACTTGCGGGAATAAAAACATATTGTAAGAAGTTGTGTCATAAATTTTAGGGTTCCCCACAGCTACAATAATCGTCTGTTCATTTTTTTGATACAGTCGGATGTGTCAGACCAGACATGACAATAAGCTTTATAATATAAACACTAATTATTAAATTTGCTTTTGGTGTGCACACATCATAGAAAAAGAGAACTTCAAACAGGAAAACAAGGGTTTTTGGGGGTTTGTTTAAGTGGAGAGAAATGCTTAGCTGTGTAATGTTAGGAATTCCAGACATACTTGAGATGAAAGAGAAGGCAAATGAAGCTGAAAGGCGATTGGGGTTTTGAACGTGTGGTGTTTTATGACTTTGCCAGGATAAACTCAGAATAAGTCTCAGTTTTCTGATCCCAGCCTTCTGCTTTTTCTCCCAGGATTTCTCCTTTCCAAATGTTGGTGCATACAAAACTTTAAAGGAAAACACCACCGTTTTTCAATATTTTACTATGTTCTTAACCTCAACTAAGACAAATGAATACATACCTATCTTTTTTCAATGCGTGCACTTAATCTTTGTACAGCACGTTGTGAATGTGTTAGCATTTAGCCTAGCCCCATTCATTCCTTAGGATCCAAACAGGGATAAATTTAGAAGCCACCAAACACCATGTTTTCCCTATTTAAAGACTGTTACTTGAGTAGTAACATGAGTAAGTATGGTGGCACAAAATAAAACGTGGCGATTTTTTTTATAAGCGGATAAAAAACGCGAACTATATTGAATGGCGGAAGAGCACTTAGTTTGTAGCATTTCGACTTCCGACGCAGTAATATTGACAGAAGTTTGAGCGTGTGGTGGAGTAGTCAGGAGTGATGATGTAACTGCGCATCGAGGTCGAGTGTTTGGTGGCTTCTTAATTCATCCCTGTTTGGATCCTAAGGAATGAATGGGGCTAGGCTAAATGCTAACACATCCATGATGCACTATACAAAGATTAAGTGCACGCATTAAAAAAAGATAGGTATGTATTAATTCATCTTAGTTGAGGTAAGAGCATATTTAAATTAGGGCTGTGACGGTTAGGATATTTTCTCACCGCGGTGAAGCATAAAAAAAATCATGCGGTTATGCGGTTAACCGCACAACAGTAACCCCCAAAGCCCAAAAGCACAACCCCCCACCCCCGCAAAGCATCGGAAACGTCTTCTTATTTATTATTAAAACAACAAATTATATAAGCAATAACAACATAAAATAATATTTATTTCCATAGGTATAATATATATATATAGCAATACATATATATATATATATATATATATATATATATTTATATATAATATATATAATAATTATATAATTTTTTGTCATCGTTTATAACCCATTTTGTACAATACATTTCATACAATAGCAACCTGAAAAAAACTAGAAAGAACATGCCGAGCTTAACATTGTTTCTTGTAAGCAAAACCTTGATTCCAATTTCTTTAGACCTTTTTAGAGTGTTTTTCGGTAACACTCCGTGGATATAACGCACTCCTCCAAACGCAACGGGTTGAACGTTAAATAATTTATTGCACAATAAAATGGGTTACAAACAATGACAAAAACTGTTCTATAATTCATATTAAACTCAAAAGAAACTAAAATAAATACTATTTCATGTTACTATAGTTAATATGTTTAATTATAATTTTTCAAAGCAGATACGAAACGAAATAACGTATTGCATCCTCCTGTAAATAACTGCGCAAAACTTATGGATACTCCAATCAATGCTTTAAATTACTGCTGTCCATTTACATAATCAAGAAGATAATAAAACTTTTTTGATCCCGAGCTGGAGAAATTAGTTTACAGCATTAACGGGTCACCCGGTCAGTAAGCCCTCACCTGCCTGACTGCTGTGCTGTCCCTTTGGTACTTTGCTCCACTCGCAAAAGTCTTGGAGATTTCCAACTGTCGTTGCTGGGCTGAAGTTTTATGCTTTACTAAAGGTATGTTTGGTGCTCCCAAGTCCGACAAACGCCACATGATAGTTAATCATCACAAGATGTGATTTTAGATAGTGGCATTTCCTCGCTACGATAGTCAGACATATAGGTCTACAGCCGACCGCGCTAGCCTTCATAACTATAGTTGGCATGTTTGACCATTATCGTTTTAAATAATTATGCTTTTATTATCAGTACCAACGCGCATTTCGTGCTGCCCGGTGACCTTCTTGCACCTGAATAATGTAATGCGCGTAGCTGTGAGATTTCCTTGCATTTGAGATTCTGGCTGCGTCCGAAAACTCTAAATTGCTGCCTTCTGAGGCAGCTTTCCAAGGCAGCAAGGCATCAAGGCATGTCCGAATTTAATGTTTGGTTTACTTCCTGTCTCCTGAGATACCTATGCGTGGACGTACATTAAGAATGTGATTGGTCGAGTCCGGTCGAGTTCGAAAAAATAAAATGGCGGCCAAGGACGCGACTGGACCACCAATTTAGTGTAAATAAAGGTATATTTTCACATTTCACACCTTTTAATTGCATTTCTAGCGAGAAATTAGTATTGTAGTTTTCAAATATGTGATTAGTTATCACAAAGGCGCTCTCTGTTTAAATTTCAAACACGCTGCCTTAGAACTGTGTCCGAAAGTCTTTCTCTGAGCTACCTTCATGCCTCCGAAGTCATTTCCTCATGAGGCAGCGAGGCAACAAGTCACTGCCTTGAGTTTTCGGACGCAGCATCTGTTATTCGCGCAGTGAGTGAGTTGGTACAGTTCCATGGCATGCAATAAATATCAGAGCACCTGGGCATGACGCGCTTAAATTAATGGCTTCATGTTTAAGAAGATTGCGCCCGTGACAGTAGGCTACTTGTGTGTATTTAAGTACTGAAACTAAGTAATTAAATAACAATTATAAGACATGCACACATAATAAACCCCTATATATGTTTGATGCACCGTCCCTCCCCCTTGTGCGGAAAGCAGTTTTTTCTCTAGAACCCTTGAAAACAGGATGGAAGACAGTAAATTATGATTAACAATGACTTTTGTGTATAGTTCATATCATACACCATATGACTTCTGTAACTTTCACCAGCAAAATAAAGAAAATATAAAAAAGTGCGGTGATGACGATGATGAACTCAGCACCGCGGTTGGCATCTCATTACTGCGGTGATGCGGTGACGCGGTTATCGTCACAGCCCTAATTTTAAATACTGGAAAACAATGATGTTTTCCTTTAAGAGAAACAGTAGTTTAATTGACAATTTAAGCAACATAGTAGCTCTCTTCACTTTGCGATTAGTAGCATTCGTGTGTGTTCTCTCCATGGTCCTCATTCTTAATTCAGCACCAGTTTTACCGTAGCGCTAAAGCATTCTTACATCTATGTTTTTAATCAATTGCCTTTTTACTGTATGACCGTAGAGTTCTCACTCTATACTTAAACCAAGCCCATTTCCTCTCATTCTTTCATCACCTGACATTCCACCACCATGAATGTTACTGTATTGTGGCAAGAGAAGATGACAGAGGAGAAATGACACCCGTAGAGTTTACTAACCTCCCACAATCCTTAAAAAAGCCACACCCAATTCACCAACAATTTGTGACCAAACACCATGTAAAAGCCTAGGGATCGCTGATTGGCTATAATTCAGCTCTCAGCTTGGATCTTAAAGAGAGGATCATTCCAAGGAGGGGTGTAGGGCCTGTTTATGCATCAGCACGGGGTGAGCCTGAACAATGTGGTGTCAGGTTTTATTTTTGCTCAGATCTAGAGAGTTGCTCGTCTCATGCCAAATCCATTTTGCCATCTCTTGACATTATTTTTCTCCACCTAAGTGAACTGAATTGAATCAAATGAAAAGATTTATTTAGTACAGAAATTAAGTAGTACCCAGTGTATAGACAAAATGTTAGGTAAGTATTGCTCAAAGTAATTAATCATTCAAATTGGAAAGAGAACAGTAGGCACTGACATGCAAACTTTGGAGTGTAAAATTGTACACATTTGCTTTATTTGGTTACCTGTATGTGTGTTGTGCACTACATATTTGCTAGAAGTATTGTGGATGTTACATTAAAATGCTTTCGCTGTATATGTTTGATATGCATCTTGCGTGAATGCCCTCTAATTTCTCCCAAATGTTTTGCACTGTAGCGTCTCTGGACTATAAGTTGCTGTATACTGTGCAATATGGAATAAATTACGGTCTCCCGGAAATGCCGAACATGAACTTAAATGAGGCCTGTTTTTGTATGTTTACACATAGGCTCTGGATTTTGATTTGTGTTAAATCTTTAAA
Source organism: Paramisgurnus dabryanus (assembly GCF_030506205.2). Taxonomy (NCBI): domain Eukaryota; kingdom Metazoa; phylum Chordata; class Actinopteri; order Cypriniformes; family Cobitidae; genus Paramisgurnus; species Paramisgurnus dabryanus. Next base: position 21,010,007 of record NC_133345.1, on the reverse strand, counting down.
GTCGAAAAACTCAAATCACGTAGTTGCTGTCATTTTCTTAGATTCGTGTACATGCCACACATTTTTTCAACTTAAAGTATCAATATTTGTGACCCTACTTGTGAAAACCTTCATTTTGTCACTTTGGAGTGATTTACTGTGTTTTACATAAAATCATCCTACATAATGTGAAGAACTTTGGTAAAAATATCTATAACCTTGATATTTTTAATAGAGAGATTAGGGTACATTTCTTATCTTTCACATTTTCTCTGTATTTCTAGTGAGTTCTCCAGTAGACCTGCTCATTATGCAGGCTTTGTGTTGGGTCCATGATGACCTGAACCAGGTGGACATCAGCAGCTATGTTCTCAAGGTCTGCGGACAGGATGAGGTTCTACAGAAGTGAGTATGACATTTGGTGCATCTCTTTTCCTTTTGCGTTATGCATTATTATTTCATAAACAGGTCCTCTGAAGGGGGGCCATTTTACTTAGTGTCGGAAAAAGTTTCCTTTTCACCCACACTATTGAAAGAGCAAAACAAACATTGTCAAGGGAGGGATTGCTTGTCCTAATAAGGAACAGAGGGAATGGGGCACAGAAAATTCCTCTTGAGCTTTAGGAAGAATTGAGTCTCTTTAATGCATTGCATCCTCCCTTAGTTACTTTTGGGTTTTTTTGTATTCTGAGTTCACTGTATTACAGCAATGTTCCACAGCTTTAAAGCTTTTCGTTTCTCATTGTGTTGTTTTTGTTCCTTGGTGTCTGTTTTTATGCTGACTCTCTTGTCCTTGTTTGACCGTGGCAAGTTGATACAAGAAATTATTATAAATAAGACTCCCCTGGACGTCCAAAATACATAGTCACCCAGAAAACTTCTCCTGGATTCACTGGAATGGGTTGGAGAGTACGGTGTCAAATAGTTTTTCATTGTTTTTGTTTTGTTTTCTGGAACATTTTTTTTGTCTAGTTCGTATGTTTTAAAAAAACGTATCTTTCTTATCCTCATGATAGCGCATTGAAACTTTAGAAATTTAAAGTTAAGATTTTTGCATAAATAAGTGTTTTTGCGTGCATTTAAATAATTTTCTACCATTCCACTAAGCACAAAAAATTTTGAAAATGTTTTTATATTCACTGCCACGACACATGACATTTGCATACCTTTTAAAGTGCTGTTATTGCAAAAAAATTAAGAGAAATTAAAAGGACACTCTACTTTTTTTGAAAATATGCTTATTTTCCAGCTCCCCTAGAGTTAAACATTTGATTTTTACCGTTTTGGAATCCATTCAGCCAAACTCCAAGTCTTAGCATAGCTTAGCACAATTCATTGAATCTGATTAGACCATTAGCATCGTGCTCAAAAATAACAAAAGAGTTTTGAGTATTTTTCCTATTTAAAACTTAACTCTTCTGTAGTTACATTGTGTACTAAGACCGACAGAAAATGTAAAGTTGCAATTTTCTAGGCAGATATGGCTAGGAATTATTCCTTCTTTTTGGCGTAATATAAATCAAGGACTTTGCTGTCGTAACATGTTACAATAGTCCCCTGCTATTGAAAATAACCAAGGGGACTATTTTCAGGCAGTGCGTACTACACTACAAAAAGTAATTTATTATATGTAAGTGAACAGTTCAAAAAGAAATCAGACGTGTCAGTGTATGGATCCGTGCTTATCCTGTCTTAAAGGGACAGTTCCTCTTATAAGAAATGCTTAAGGAAAGACAAAAGGAAAATCACTTACATGCTTGTAATTTCTTGATTTGTTCTTATTTTATTGTGGTGTTGGGTTCCTTCCTTATTTGTTTGTCCTTGGCCAATCACATGCCTGTTTTATATGTATTCAGAGTCATTTGGAGACAAAAAAATAAGCATCTTTAACATTATCCCACAGTAAACACAGTCTGGGCAGCCACGAGTATGTGCAGAACTGCAGAAAGTGGGAGACGGAGATCAAACTTCAGCTCCTTTTCCTTAGCACAATGAGAAGAGATTTAGCACGAACGGTAAGACAAATGTAACCTTTCATTTATTACAATTTGTCATTGCAAAGGAATTATAAAAGTAGGATTGGTCCATAAGAATAGTAATTATAAATGCTCTGTATGTGTGTGCGCGCTAACAGGGAGAAGACGATGCCTCCCCTATAGACATGGAGAAATATCTCGGCCTGGTGGAGAGGCCGTTTAAAGAGACAATCACGAGGTAGGAATGTGCTTATCTTCCGTCTAACTAAAGGCCAAGAAAGGCACAGGCCTGTAGCTGATTGTACTAGTTGATTTTTCTCATTCCTTTGAATGTTTTTTTTTTTTTTAGAGAGGGCCTTGCTGAATACATTGAGGCCTATCATAAGCAAGTCAATATCTGCCTTCAGAGTGAGGTATTGTGTGAAAATGAAGAAATATATATATATTTACTGCAGTAATTCCAATGATTGTCTCACTCACTGTTTTTCTGTCTTGTTAGAGCACACAGTATAAAACAGTGGACCTTGTTGTTCAGTCTGTTAAAAGTCTATGCTGTGCTTTGGGTGAAATCGAGACACCGGCCATCACTGATGCCATCAAGAGACTCAAGCGCTCTGTAAATCTTCCTCGAACACGTTCTCCAGAGGTCAGAGATCCTTCAGTGTAAAACAAAGCAATTTCTAGTTGCATTTTTGCATATGTAATTAAAAAATCCTGTTTATATTGACAGGCTGGTGCCGCAGGCTCTGCTTCTACATCTTCAGCTAATGGTAAGTAAATATTGCTTAATTAAAAAAAAAAATTACAAGCAAAAGTATAAATTGACACAAACATTGATTAAAATGGTATATAACCTTTTTTTGTCTGTTTTGTCTGTGTCTTCTCCACCTCTGCTTTATTCTGCATCCTGTGACCCCTCAGGTTATTTAAGCCCAGTGGAGGAGAGTTTAGCAGGGCTCTCAGACGCTATATATGACCTCGCTAAGCTCTACCTGCGCTCTTTCTGCCCGATTACCCCCACTTGCACTATGGAAGAGAACATGGAGGGTGAGAGGGACAGCAGAGAGGCGTCTGGCACCACAGAGCACCTACAATTCACCCTGTTTGCTGTGCATGGCATTCCTGCAGCCTGGGTCAGCAGGTGAGATAAGCATTTTCGAAGCAAATCTTAACTTTAGCATAGTTTAAATAATGCAAACAGCATACCTTGAGATTCTGTGTTTATATGAAATCCATTTACCCTTCCTGTTATGGAATAATGGATTCTTACATTTTAAATAAGCACTGTAATGGCTATAATGGCTCAGTGCCAAAAATGCTGTATTTGTTTTGCTGTTATCTTCTGCTTAATAATTAAAGTAATTTTTTAAGGAATCGACATACATATCTTAATTATATAAGCACGTCTGTGCACTGTTCTGTAATGTTTTAGCCCACTCTGAATGGCCATAGAGATGTTAGTCATGTAAGTCATCGCTTTGATAGAAAAATAAAATCTGTTTTTAAAGTTGATGATGTTGGATCATGATGTTGATGTGCACATTTATTATCAAGCTTAGGTAGATTGTTGATGTCGAAGCTAATCTTTTTAAGCTCTTGCTGATTGGACAACAGTGTTCCACCCTTTATCTCTGCCTGTATTTATCACCACTTAACACCAGCACTTATGTGCTGTGACTGAATTAGACTTGACTGTGACTTCCTTACTGAGCTGTATATAGTAGGCATACAGAGCAAGGTTGTGAGCATATATATTATGCCTATTTTTACAAGATGTAATATGGGTTTTAGGTGTGTCTAGAATGTGTCTGTGAGGTTTCTGCTCGAAATACCCCATTTGTTATGGCATATCCAAAATGCCCCTAGTTGGGCGGCAGCAAAAGTGCTAAATGAGCTATGGCTTTCAGTTAAAAAAAATAGATCAGATTTCTGTGTGAATACAGTCTGGACAATAGTACCTTTAGCTGCATTAGTGCTACAACGTGCTAACAAACACAGAAAAGCTTTTGGGTAAAATTAACCAGTCAGTCAGTGGCTGTGGGCGGGGCTTTATCAGTGTGACATCACATTAACGAGATAATCAAAAAGACATGTCTAATGAGACTTTTTTTCTAATTAGAGATTTTTTTTTCATTTCATTTTAGGGATGTTGTGCTGTCAACACACATTTATGTCCAAACACCTTGTCAAAGTGTATTTTGCATAATATGGGCACTATAAGGCATATTTATGGCGCTTTTCTATTGCATCGTACCCCCACGGTTTCGTTTGGGTCAGGTCGGGTCAGCTCATCTCACTTTGGCTTAGTTAGCTTTTCCATCGAGTTTAGTAACACATCAGAGTGGGATGGTTTAAATGCGTTTCGTTATATTTGCGCTGGGTGCCGCTGTGACATCATACTAGTGCGAGCTTCGTTGTACATTCCCATACATTCAATTATTTCTCAGTCTGCCACAAATTTAAAATCGACCACCACAAATAGATGTTTGCACATCGCTTTTATCACTACCACTCCGCTTAGCCTAATTTATGTTGCATTTAAGCATATATGCAGACGTGCGCACAGCGAATGTGCCGCCACAAACTGCAAGTCTGGAAAAAATTGGTATGGTGTTCCTGATTCTCAATCTGTAGATGTTTTTCATCGCTAAAAGGGAGTTTCCGAACTTATAGCAGAGCACAGATGACAACATGTTTGCTCGAGACAGCGCAAGCTAGCATGAAGGTAAAGCTAATCTTTTACATTATAGCGATGACGCTGGTAGTGACAATTTTCTCAGACCAATCAGTGATCTACAGTGTTTAAGTGTCAAGTTTTGGTATCAACTCAGCTCACTTGGAACTCCAACCAAGGTGGTACTAAACAAAAGAATCAGGTACTACGTACTGCATCCAGTGGAAAAGCCCCCAAAAGTAAGCTGACCGGACCCAAACCAAACCATAGGGTACAATGCAATGGAAAAGCGCCATTATAGTATTACTGTATGATATACTTGCACAAAGTACACCAAAAGAAATTCATTGTCCTAAAAATATCTGAACTCGGGTTGCCTATTTCTTGTTGCAGAACTATGACGCATTTAGGAATTAAGGCATGAACGCATTAGAGCCACATCGATGTTGACATTTTAAATGAGTGTATAGAAACCAAGTACTTGAGTAACCAACCACATAAAAATTGCAGTTTACACGCACCCATCACTTTTAGACACTTTAATATTAATAGTCTACACACCATTTTGGTTAATTTACGTTGTAGGCATCAGATCAGTGCAAACCTTACAGGCCTGAGTTTCCTTTCTGTACTGTACGTGCCATTGTGTAATTGATCTTTCCTGTTTTCCAGTTTTGAAAAATACTACCTGATGTGTGCCCTGACACACAACAGCAAGAACCTCTTCAAACCTGTCCAGTCCAAAAAAGTTGGAACATATAAGAGTTTCTTCTACCACATCAAATGGGACGAATTGTAAGTGTCTAAAATGTCAAGCACCCTAATGTGTGGAATTTTTAGAATTCGAAGGAAATTACAGCAGACTCAGGTTATTCTTATGGTGAAAACTTCCTCTGTCTATGTAGGATAAACTTCCCTATTTCGGTGGCTCTTTTACCACTGGAAGCCATGTTGAGTCTTTCTCTCTATGGGGTCCTCAACCAGAACGCCAACAACTCACCAGATTCCAACAAGCAGCGAAAGGGTCCGGAGTTTTTGGGAAAAGTGTCTATGCCTCTGTTTGATTTCAGGCGGTAAGGCATGAAACGTTACATCACATTTGCCAACCTTTGAAGGTATATAATGTATGTTATAAGAGTTTTTCTTCCTTCAGTAAAGTGCTAGGGTTCTTTAGTATAACATCGGTGACAGGACCTTTTACCAATCACTTGGTTTGTATTTCTGCTTTGTAGCTCTTAGTAGCCCTGAAAAAATTGATTCAAATATATCAAATAAACTGCTTTTCACATCATGCCTGCTTAGGCAGTATTATAAATAACCAAAACATTGTGCTGTCATCACATAATTATGATCATTTCAATACAAAGGTTCTGCTTCTGAGTCACACATTTTTTCATTTCTGTGCAACGCCCATAATGGCAGAATAGATCAATGTGTGGCTTTGTCATTGTTGACAAGTAATTGTTGTGCTTATTTTCCTTTTTCTTTAAAGGGACAATTCAAACCTTTTTACTTTGTTGATACTTTTGAAAAGGTTTTTAATCCAAACATGGTTTTAAGATTTCTAGAGGAAATACATTTTAAACATCTTTTGTAGTCTTTCTTTATTTAATTATACTTTATTCCTCGCCATGAATATAGCCTTAGAAGCTGGTATGGTGTTTAAAAGAAAAGAAAGAAAGAAAGAAAGAAAGAAAGAAAGAAAGAAAGAAAGAAAGAAAGAAAGGGATAGTTCTCCCAAAAATGAATCATGTTGTAGAGATCGACCGATATATCTGTTTTCCGATATTTTCCCCGATATTTGAGCATTTTCCGATGATCGGATATCTGTTTTGTAATATCGGATTGACCGATAAACAAGAGAATTGCGCGCTGGACGCATCTGAGGAGAGGAGCTCACAGCAGCAGCAGCGTGCACAGCACATATGACGGCGGAGTGACGCGACTTTATTAAAAGGACTTTGAGTATACTTACTTTGCATATGAGGCATTTATAGCACAGCTTATTTGTGCATTAATGTATGTTATGTTAAATAAGTTGATATATTAAAAGCAATGTATGCAGCTTGTCCAAGAATAGAGACGAACTCACAGAGTCACGCTGGCTGATCCATAAAATCCGGTCCCAATAACGACGTAGCTTTGCATGAATAAAACAGCCATGAATTAATGCTTTGTGGAATTAAAAACGCTAAATTAAATTCGTTTTTCTGTTATTTATGCTTATCATTAGCATCATAAAATCACGTTCATATTGCTGATCACTTACCGGAGGCTAAAGCACATCTACCACTTTTAACAAGATTTACCCTATTAACATTTACCAGATAAACATTTTTTTGCTAAAATATCTAAATAAATGTCTGTGGATATTAATTAATTATTTATTACCTCCGCAAGCGGTCACAGTTTAATACAGTTAATGCGCGAGTAAATGCATAGATAAATAGCGCTGTCTACAGCCATTTCATAAGCTAAAACAACTAAATATTAATTATTCTGAAATCAAATAACGTTACCAGTTAAGAAATTTGATGAAATATAAGCCTTTTTGTTTGTTACTTTCATTTGTAAAATCTCTTTGCTAACTACTGGTTGGATTGCTGAAGGCTCGGGTTGCTGGTCAAAACAACGATATTATATCCCAAAAAAGGCACTTAATCCACCTGTTTTACTCTATAAACTATGTATAACAAGCAGCCAACTCCGCTATACTTTTCTCTCTCTCCCGCTCTGTTACCTGAAAACCGCAGCGCGAACTTTGGATCAGTCCATTTCTGACGAAATGATAGGGGTGTTTGGAATAGTCCATGTATTGGGAATATAGTTTCTACATTATTCATTAAATTAATATTATTCTTCACTCTTTCAGACCCCTCTATTTATGACTTTGTATGCAAAGAGGGATTATGATGATTATTATTATTATAAGGGTTTGTTCAGTTCAGTAGTGTTGTAGTAATTATGTCAAAATCAGAAGTATAACAGTAAATAAAAATCGGTTCAGCATATCGGTTATCGGGCACATAAGCCTCCAAATATTTGTTATCGGCATCGGTTTGAAAAAATGAGTATCGGTCGATCTCTAGTTGTTACAAATCTGTACAAATTTCTTTATGATGAAAACAAAGGAAGACATTTTAAGGAATGTTTGTAACTAAACCGATCAGAGGCCCCATAACTTCTCTATAGTAGGAAAAAGAATACTATAGAAGTCAATGAGGCTTCTCAAAATATAATCCTTTGTTTTTATCAAAACTAAGAAATTTATAAAGGTTTGTAACAACATATGAGAGGGTAAATGATGACAGAATTTTGTCATAACATGGTGTTATGCTGCTTTCACACCAGCCGTGATAGAGGCGTCAAGCGCAAGTGATTTCAATGTTAAGTCAATGTGAAGACGCATTGACACGCGTCTGGAGGTCTTGCGGCACAAATGAGGCGTTTAGTGCGGCGCGGTAGACGTGATTCCGAATCATTCACATGTCTAGTTCACACGAATTGAGCGTTGTCGCTGTAAACGCGTGAGTTGAATTTTTTTTACTTTGTCGGAAAAACGCGCCGCATTAACCAATCAGGAGCTTGCTGTAGTAGTGACGTGATTACAGGTAGAGATAGACCGATATATCGACCGGCCGATATATGCGAGTTTTATGTGAATCGGCATCAGCCGATACGTGGCTGCCGTGTTTGCCGATTTTTTTTCCCGCCATTATTTACCGACAGAGTGCTGGAAGCCGCAAGCGATTGCAGGTCATGTGACTAAAAACAACCAACCTTTCCATGACAACATCGAAAGCTCGGCCTAACAGCTGATTATAGCTGAACAAAGCGGGTTTTTATTTCTCATCTCTATGGGGCAGTTTCCCGGACAGAGATTAGACTAGTCCTAGACTAAAATAAATGTAAGAACTGTCCAAACTAATAACATCTCTTTTTAACATATCTTAAAATACATCAGTGCCCTGTGTTTTGCCTCAAAATGGACACAAGTAATGTTTTTAGTAAGGCATGTTTGTTATATTTCCTAATTAAACTAAGCTCTAGTCCTAGTTAATTCAAGATAAGATAATTCCTGTCCAGGAAACCACCCCTATATATATTTGTAGTAGTAAAGTGCTAGAAATCAATATCCTTTGCTGATAGTTCCTCGTCATTGTGGAGAGTGCAGTTCATGGTTCCATAGCACCCTCACCTGTTTTTACTATTTGTTAAATATCGTTTTTTCAAGTTCAATAAATGTTACCTTTTTAAATTAAGACTTGTAACATTTGGCATCATCGTGTCATTTTTATGATGTAAACTGAGTGAGCAAAAGCAATATCGGCTCAAGAAAATCAGCAGCCTGTAATGGTCATTGGCTGATGAAACAAAAATCGGTATCGGCACTGAAAAATCCATAACGGTCGATCCCTAATTACAGGAAGTGTCGCAGAAGTCCCTCCAATGACGCAAATTCCCGCGTGAATGTCTCAATAACTAGAATTTCACATGTGTCATTCACGCGCGAATGAAACAAGTAAACTCCAAATGTTTAAGCTGCAAACTAGACGCGGTATATGCAAATTTGACGCCTCAAACGCGGCTGGTGTGAACCCACAGTTAGAGTTGGGAGAATTTGTAACTTTCATATATATATTTCACTTATATTTGTGTAATATATGTTTAGTGTAATGACAGAGTTTCTGTATTGGTGTTTTTTCAGGATTCTGTCAAGAGGCACAGTGCTGCTAAGTTTGTGGACATCACCTCAAAACCTTCAGCCCGGAGCTGCAGGCAAAGTGAAGAATCTTACAGAGAGGATCATACTGCAGGTTCTTCATTTGTTTTTTCATTTGCTGTCTTTTTCTCATTCTCTTCATCCATCTCCATTTTAGTTTTTGGGTTACAAAGCTTTGGTTTCTTTAACTTCGCTGTGTAACCTGTACAGATGCATCGTCCATTGCTCCTCATTACCATATATTGATTTAAAACCCTTTACCCTGCCACCCACAGGTTGACTTCCCCAGTCCAGCAGTGGATGTGCTTTATGTTGGTCCTCAGGAGAATGGCTGCCCAGATCCACAGTCTCTAGAGTCACTAGATCCAGGAGATCGGAGTGCGATAGAGAAGCTATGTGGAATAGCATCTGCTTTCGGGTACGTTCAGATAAAAAGCTTATTGATTAATCTAGACATGTACTTCCTGAAAGAAATACCAGTGCTTGCAAAAGAATAGTTTTGACGTTTTAGGTAAGCTTAGGTTTCAGGCTTTTGGTTTAAGTAAATAAAAAGTGAATTTTACAGATCCAGAAGACTTTTGATTGGATACTCGATAAAATGAAAGTGGAATTGACCTCTGTGGACACACATTGGAACTTCAGTCAAAAACTGACTGTGTGCATGAAGCCATAGAGAGCCATTCAATCTGATATGAATTCTTTTCAGAGGACTGTTTGTAAAGCTAGCAAACTGATGCTTTCAGTATAATCTGACTTGAATTGTGTGTCTGATGGTAGATACAGAAAAACTCGCCATTGAATTTCAAGCTGAAAAGCAGTCAGTTGTTGGGCCTTGTGTAGTATGTTTGCTTAAGATGCATCTCTAACAGACAGCTCAGTCAGCTTTACGACAGCCAAACAACGCTAAGACTGTGGGCAGCTTTCCACATTCATCTGTGTGTATGTATGTGTACAAGTATCGCCGAATGCCCACCAAGTGCCAACAGCTGCAGAGCTCCCAGCTTGACTGCACATTTGCAGACACATTTAAGAGGTGTGACTTGTTTCCTGTGGATTAGAAATAACTCTTTATTTTATAGGTTGTAGGTTATCTGGTTAGAGCGTCTGCAGCTCTACTTTTAGGTCTACTTTTAAATGACCCAGCATGCTTTTCACTAGGCTGACACGAGCAGACAAGCAGCTGCTGTGGGACCAGAGGTATCATTGCCGAGACTATGAATATAGCCTACCCAAAATCTTGGCCAGTGCACCCAGCTGGGACTGGGGCAGTATGGGAGAGATCCACTCGCTTCTTCATAACTGGCCCCCTCTGTCTCCTGTTTCAGCTCTGGAGCTCCTTGAATCAAAGTATGTATCTTGATTATATCTTTCATCTGATTTATATATATATATATCTTCTCTGTCTTTCCCTCTATGCCCTATGACCTTTTTTATAGTTTGTATTTATGGTCTCATAACTTTATTAACACTGTGCCCCCCCCCCAAAAAAAAAATAGTAATGTTCATGCTACACTTTTCCATTCATTTAAAGTGAATGTTGACTAGGGGTTGTCAAGCTCAGACAAAGAAACATAACTGTACCACTGACATAGTGGTCCTAAGAAGAGATTTACACGACAACAGTGTACTTTAAATGAAAAGGTGTACCTTTCCGCTTTTAAAAAGTTTTGCATATAGGCTACAATATTTTCCAAATGATCCCCATTCACCCGGATACACGAAAATGACTAAAAGTGCTCTATTATCCATGCCAGGCTGGTAGGCTGTCGATGTCCCACAATGTGTGTACACAAATAATACCCATGCACATGACATCACCCTTTTCGCATATTCACACATTTTTTTACAGCTTGCATGCAGATGATAATATTTTCAAAAACTTGCAAATCTGTTTTAAAAAGTTTGCATTTGCAGGCCTCCAAAAGAAAGCTGTCATGTAAATGAATGACCAAAATGCATAAAAGCTGTACGTTTTAGATGAAAACAGCGTTGTGTAAACAGCCCTCTTTTTAACTTCAGGTTTGCTGACACAGAAGTGAGAAAGGTCGCTGTGAGCTGGATCGAGAGCAGCAGTGACGATGAGTTGGCTGACTATCTTCCTCAGCTGGTGCAGGTGTGCACCTGTATACATGTGTTGTTTATTCTGTAAACATATTACCTTTGTTTTCTGTTGCCGTTTCTGCTGAGCTATAGATCACCAAGTTTGTTTAACATGTAGCTACCAATTTTTGTTCTGTAGGCGGTGAAGTTCGAGAGTCGTCTCAACAGTGCCTTGGTTATGTTTCTGTTGTCACGAGCTCTGGGAAATATTAACATTGCACACTATCTCTACTGGTATAGTTATTCACTTATTTTTTTATTCTTTTTATCTGTTTATTGCATATTTTATTTATCCATGGTGGTCCACTTTTAGGGCGTTTTCACATTAGCACTTTTGGTGCGCACCCGGGTTCGATTGACATCAGAGTTCGGTACATTTGGATGATGTGAACGCTGTCTTCCGAACTCGGGTGCGCACCCGCGAAACGTACTCGAGTCCGCTTAAAAAGGGTGGTCTTGGGTTCGTTTCATGTGAACTCCAGATCGGTTCCCTGCTAATGTGAGCGCAATCGTACCAAATCGCGGAAGTGAACCGCTTTTAATTACGTATTAAATGGAATATCCCACCAAAACAGACGTGTGTGTTTGTGTGCGTGCACTTACCTTGACAACAAAATGCATAGAATCCTTGCTTGAGTTTTTTTCTTATTTTTTTTAAACCTTTGGTTTTGTTTTCAAAGAAATAATACAGAAACGCACTTTCGTCTGTCTGCCCCAAACATACTAAAGTCGTTTCGATGACAACGGGCTGTCCGCCGACGTCAATTTTTGCGGAGGCATTCAGAAATCATCGCTGCGTCCCAAATCGCCTACTTCCATACTTTATAGTAGGCAAAGAGTACGAGAAGTAGTGCTTTTCGCCTACTATATAGTATGGAAGTATGCGTTTTGGGACGCAGCCCATCTCTTGTCGTCTTCGCGTTTACAGCGGTTACCAAGCAACATGAGAACGCGCCGGCTGCAGCTTGATGATGCAAGCGTACCGCGGTTCGGATGCAAAAATAATATGTGAACACAGTCCATGGGGGGCATGGGGAGGGGGAAGCAAACGAACTCGGGTTCGGACCAGGCAATCGCACCAAATGTGAAACCGTCCTTAATGTAAACATTTATTGGACCAAAACCCTAGGTTTATCACTCTCTTTTGACCTGGAAAACAGCAAGAATCTACTAAATTTGAATTTCTTCATCATTTTGGTGTTTGGAATATCTAAGAATAGGAATAGGATTTTTTTTTAAAGTTTTTGGTGTGTTTGGATTCAGGCTGCTGAGGGATGCTGTACAGGACCCAGCGTTTGGTCAGCGTTACGACCGTATCCTGGGTGTGCTGCTGTGTCTTTGCGGGGCTGGGCTGAGAGCTGAACTTGAAAAGCAGACTAAGCTTGTGCAGCTTCTGGGTGCCCTGGCTGAAAAAGTGAGACAGGCGAGCAGCTCTACCCGACAGGTAAGCCTGGCCACCATAGGAGCACTCCATTCAGTCATTTTTACTCTGTACCTGTTTTAACTATTGTTTTAAATGGGTTATTGTGGAAAAGCACATTCCCACTTTATTTAAATCCATTCAAAGTCTCATTTTTATAAATAGGAAGCTGGGACCTATAGAGGTTTTTCTAAACCAGTTTTTTCAACTCACACACCCATTTCCAGATATCTCCCTATATTCAACTCATCAGCAGTGTATTAGTTAGGAAAACAGGTTTGTTTGACTTTAATGGCACTGTGCAGACTGATCGGCACGTGACATCACAGTCGTACAAGAGCGATTAGAGAGTGAGGAAGTTTTCAAATAGCTTTTGTGGTACTGCGATGTCACACACTGATTGTTCTCCATTGCAGCGCATGATGTCGGGCAAGCCTTTTATGGAAGAGGGCTGATCAAAATGTAATATTTAACTCTAGGGAGCTGGAAAATGAGCATATTTTCAAAAAAGTGGTCACAATTGATCCAAAAATAAAATTTAATAATGGTGTTCATAGCATGAATATACACAGTAGAAACTCAAAACATGAATTTTCAACTAAGAGGTTTTTAGGGGTTTTGAGGACAAATGCTTTTATTTAATCCTTGCAAAAATACAAAAAAAGTATTTTTCCCAGAAACTCAGCAGCCTGTGACGGACTATTCGTGAAATTTGGATGAACCCTCAAATTCATCTAGTGAGGATATTGTCTTATATCTCCCATCTGCACAAACGGTTGGCACGTTTGATCAGGTTATCTGTTTCTGTTGTGCAAAGAATGCTGAAAGACCTCGAATAGTTTCTGTCGGTCTGAGAATCATCTGAACGTTTAATGTTTATAGGTGGTGCTGTTGGAGGGTCTAGAGAGGGTACAGTCATTCTTCCAGAAAAACAACTGTCGACTGCCTATTAGTCCCAGCCTAGTGGCAAAAGAACTCAATATAAAGGTGCGTGTTTACCACATCTTCTTTTCAGTTCCTCATAGATAAAATCAAGTTCTGGCCTACGTTTTTGTTCTCTTACAATAATATGTTTTCACAATTATGTCACCTTATGAAAGTAAATTGAATCCAAATTGAATATAGCCATGTTACCCTATAGATAAAATGTTCTATGTCCTGACACAAATCCGGTCAGGTGACCGCCTTTATCAAGACACAAGTTAAAATGTTACATTGCTGTAGCAGTTTCTAGTTAATAATATTGTTAAATTCTATTGAGATCTTGATAAATGATTTTCACGATGCCAATCAGTTTAAATGGAATTCTCTAGAGCCCTCAGGTTAAAAATGTTCCAGATTTGGTTCCGATTCATTTCACATGTGCTTTACTTCCTTATCGCCGGTGCTCGCTTCCCCTCTTCCTGTTTGAGATGTGGAGATGTGCACAGTCAGCACGACCTAAACAGTGTCTCTCAATCCCAGCATCATTCTCCTTCAGTTGGTGCTATTTCATTTCAAAGCCCCTCTTTGTTGCCATGTCGGGATAGAAAACCTAGCAGAAACCCCAAAGATATGCTGTTTTCGTAACATGCTTCTTTTGTTTTCCTTCCTAAAACCAGGCTTGTTCCTTCTTCAATTCCAACGCTGTACCTCTAAAGATCGCACTGGTGAATGCAGACCCACTGGGAGATGAGATTAATGTCATGTTTAAGGTATAAAACCACTTAAGTGGTTTGTTTATTGTTTTATATTATTTTAGTATATTTAGTTTAGTAGTTATGGGGCTATCGATTACACCTAAGCTGTCCTGTAAGATAAATTACCGTGGTAAAATCGCACATTCAGAATGAACACAAACTTTTTACAAGAAGTAGGCCACATAAAACTGCCCTTAAACTTGAACTTCATCGTGAGCACGCCCTCTGGTGGCCAAATCAGTCAAAGTATTTACAATATAATGCTTTGCTGTGGCACAGTATTAAGAAATATCCACCGTGTTATTTTTGAGATATATCTTATATATCCTATAGGTTGGAGAGGACTTGAGACAGGACATGCTGGCTCTGCAGATGATCCGGATTATGGATCGCATCTGGCTGCAAGAGGGATTGGACCTGCGCATTGTGAACTTCAAATGCATCTCCACTGGTAAAGACAAAGGTATGTTGCACTTATAAAGTATATAAACATACGAAGTGTGTCTGACATGGTTTCCTGTAAATGCGCACTCATTTATTGAATGCTTAATAAATTATGTGATATGACCTGAGGCATGGATTAAGCTGATTTTATTCAAAAGTATTTGATATTTAATATGTGCCAAGAGCATTTGGTTAATATCATTATCTTATTTTTGACAAATGTGGCGTCTAGAGGATTTTGCATCTGAGCTCCTTATGTATATAAACATCTTATATTTGAGTAAAGGTTAACATAAAATAAAACTGATCATTTAAAATTTTGTCTAAGAACATTTATAGTTGAATATTCTCAGAAAAATGTATTACAAAAGTAAAATGGGTTAGGAATGTACTTCACTTTGACTTTTAGTTGTTCTTTTAAAAATTTTCTTTCTTTGATATTTGCCATAAACATAGATTAAACGATTATTCAATTTTCTTAAAAAATAAATCCAAATAATTTACTCACCACCATGTCATCCAAAATGTTGATGTCTGTCTTTGTTCAGTCGAGAAGACATTATGTTTTTTTTAGGTAAACATTCTAGGATTTTTCTCACTTTAATGGACCCCAACACTTAACAGTTTTAATGCCGTTTACAATTGCAGTTTCAGACTCTAAACAATCCCAAACAAGGCATAAGGTTCTTATCTAACTAAACAATTGTCATTTTTGGCAAGAAAAAAATATGCACTTTTAATCCACAACTTCTCTTCTTCCTCCGGCTGTGTGACGTGCCACCACGACCTCACATAATTGCGTAATGACATTAAAATTGTGCAGTCACATGTTACATATATGAAACGCACATTTGCGGACCATTTTAAACCATAAACTGACACAAAGACATGAATTAGTATCATTCGACATACAACAACGTTGGAACGGTCCTCTTTCTCCACAATTGTAAACACTGGGGCGTAGTTTCGCATACGTCATCCGTGACCTCTTGATGTGATGACGTATTACGCGAGGTCGCGCTGGCTCGACACAGGACACATTTTTTTTCTTGCCAAAAATGACAATCGTTTCGCTAGATAAGACCCTTATGACTCGTTTGGGATCGTTTAGACTCCTTTGAAACTGCAATTTTAAACTGCATTAAAACTGTTATGTGTTGGGGTCCATTAAAGTCCATTAAAATGAGAAAAATTCTGGAATGTTTTTTTTTTCAAAAAACATAATTTCTTCATTTTGGATGACATGGTGGTGAGTAAATTATCTGGATTTTTTTAAAGAGAATGGACTAATCCTTTAAACCTATTTTCTGCTTATATTGTGAGCATCATAGTAATAAATTTGTGTTTCCTTTCATAGGAATGGTGGAATTAGTGCCGTCTTCAGAAACACTGAGGAAGATTCAAGTGGAGTATGGAGTGACCGGTTCCTTCAAAGACAAACCTTTGGCCGAGTGGCTACGCAAGTACAACCCTGCTGAGGATGAATATGAGAAGGTGCATTTAATGATCCATGGTAGCTTTAGTCAGACCTCTTTATCATTTAGTAACCGTTTTATTTTTCCTATCCATGTTGTTAGGCCTCAGAGAATTTCATCTACACCTGTGCAGGATGCTGTGTTGCCACGTATATCCTGGGCATTTGTGACCGCCACAATGACAACATCATGTTGCGCTCCACTGGCCACATGTTTCACATAGACTTTGGCAAGTTCTTGGGTCACGCACAAATGATCGGGAGTTTCAAAAGGCAAGTGAAGAGTGACTCCATGTTGCCCAGGTTGCATCATCAGTAAAATTTGTTATATTAATCAGATCTCAATGCTTTTCTCTCCACAGGGACCGCGCACCATTTGTCTTAACCTCTGATATGGCTTACGTCATCAATGGAGGCGAGAGACCCACAAGCCGCTTCCAGCTCTTTGTTGACCTTTGCTCACAAGCTTACAACCTGATTCGCAAACACTCCAACCTTTTCCTCAACCTGCTGTCTCTGGTAATTCAGTCATTGTGTCGGCATACAAAAAGGCTGTGTCAACACACAGTTCTTGTTGTGTAAATGTTTACTGATAAGCTAGCACACAAACTAATGCCAGGAAGATGTTCATTTTGTTTCTCAGCATTTAATGATCAGTATTTTTCTTCATCCTGGACTTACTGTTTATTGTAACTGTGTTTAACACAGATGACACAGTCAGGTTTACCCGAGTTGACTGGAGTACAAGATCTTAAATATGTTTATGATGCTCTTCAACCTCAGACCACAGATGCCGAGGCAACCATTTTCTTCACCAGGTAGATTTTATTTCTAGTACAGCTTCTGTACAGATTCATTAGACTTTTTTAAAATCTGTTTCTTTAATGTTTTGTTATATAGGTTGATTGAATCCAGCCTGGGCAGTGTGGCCACAAAGTTCAATTTCTTCATACATAATTTGGCCCAGATGCGTTTCTCTGGCCTTCCCTCCAATGACGAGCCCATCTTGTCCTTTGCACCCCGCACATACACCTTAAAGCAGGACGGCCGAATCCAAGATGCCTCCATTTTTTCATATCAAAAGAGATACAACCCTGACAAGCATTATGTAAGACACAAAGCACTTATTAGTTTATTAGCTTCTATTAAAGCTGCTATCAGAAACTTAAAGGGACACTCTAGGGACTTTTTTAAATAGGCTCATTTTCCAGCTCCCTTAGAGTTAAACATTAGATTTTTACAGTTTTGGAATCCATTTAGCCAATCTCCGGGTCTGGCGGTACCACTTTTAGCTTAGTTTAGCATAATGCATTGAATCTGATTAGCATCGCGCTCAAAAATAACAAAAGAGTTTCGATATTTTTCCTATTTAAAACTTGACTCTTCTGTAGTTACATTGTGTACTAAGACCAACGGAAAATTAAAAGTTGCGATTATGCAGATCCCGAAAACAGTCCCCTTGGTAACTTTCAATAGCAGGGCACTATTTTTGGGCACTGCAGAATATCATTGCGGCTGCTGCAGCCATGGTTCGGCAAAAAAGTAGTCAAGTTTTAAATTGGAAAAATATCAAAACTCTTTGGTTACTTTTTTAGCGCAATGCTAATGGTCTAATCAGAGTCAATGAATTATGCTAAGCTATGCTAAAAGTGGTACCGCCAGAGCCGGAGATCCACTAAATGTATTCCAAAACTGTAAAAATTAAATGTTTAACTCTAGGAGAGCTGGAAATGAGCCTATTTTCAAAAAAAGTGGAGTGTCCCTTCAAAAAAAATTCCAAGTAAATTGTGCAGTTTTTATATAAAGTCCAAGTGATACCCATAACAATGTACTCAAGCTTACCACTGTGTGTAGGGTGAGGAGACTGCTTTTATACACTTGTTAACTTAATAATAGCATAATAACTGATGTTTGTTTTGTTTTTTTTTCACCAAAAAAGTAATGGTTGCAGCTTTGTGTAGATTTGTAAGACCAAAATATACATCATGATTCTTAAAGAATCTGTGAAAGAACTTTGTATGTTTTGTGAATATTCTTAACCATCTTTTTATAAAAAAAGAATTTCATTTGTTTTTTTTTTGTTTTTTTGAACAGACGTATGTAATTCGGCTCCTTAGGGAAGGTCAAAGTGAGCCACAGTTTGTCTTCCGCACCTTCGATGAGTTTCAGGAACTGCACAACAAGCTGTCCATTCTCTTCCCTCTGTGGAAACTACCAGGGTACATCTGTCTACTTTTAACAAGTGATGTGTGAAATACTGCAGTCTCTACTCTAGAGATGTTCCTTAAAAACTCCTATGCCTGTTTATAGATTCCCCAGTAAAATGGTCTTGGGTCGCACACACATCAAGGAAGTAGCATCCAAAAGGAAGGTGGAATTAAGCAGCTATGTACACAATCTGATGAGGAGTTCAACAGAGGTCGCTCAGGTGGGCATAGAGAGAATTTAACATTTATTTCAGTACACATAAATAGTCATTGTTACTTGCAAATCAAAAGAAAGATGAAAATAGTTTGACTTTGGCATAGGTCATTGAGTTGATATGTTGTTGTTGTTTCTTCTGCTTTTTTAGTGTGATCTTATCTACACGTTTTTCCACCCTATTGCAAGAGATGACAAGTCAGAAGGGATTGACGGATTTAAAATTCCAGGCATGTCATCAGATTGAATCTTTTTGCAGTTTTTGTGGTGTTCCTGTAGATCAGTTTGTAGGGCATTACATTATCAACACAAAGGTCATTGGTTTGATCCCATACTAGATAAAAATATGTATTGAATGCACTTTCATAGCTTATAGACTCTACATAATTCCTTTATGTAAAGGTATCTAAAATGAAAGATGAAATTTTGTGTGTTTTAAATGTACCTTCAGTTACATTGAACAACAGTATGACATTTGTACGTTATAATATACATGCTGAAGTTTAAAAAAAAATTTTTTTTAATCTATCTTTATTTTCCATAATTATGCATTGAATTCAAAGTGTGTAGTCACATTTATCTTTTTTATGTGACATGAGGATTGGACACTGTATAATTCCCATTATTTCTTTGGAAATTTCACTTGGTTTTCCAGAGATGACTCCAGTGAGTCCCACCAATGGCCGAGTGGAGGGTGAAGTGAAACTCTCAGTGTCCTATAGAAACAGCACACTTTTTATCATGGTCATGCACATTAAAGACCTGGTACGATATAAAAATAAGCTGCTTAAACTGATCCTATTGTTAATAAGTTATGAAGAAACATTCAACTAACTCTGAAATCTCACCTGTTATTTCAAAACCACAAACAGATATCAAATGATGGAGCAGATCCAAACCCTTACGTGAAAACATACCTCCTCCCAGACCCTCACAAAACTTCCAAACGCAAGACAAAGATTGCTAGGAAGACTAGAAACCCCACGTTTAATGAAATGGTAAGTGTGGTTTCTAAACCCAAGCCCAACCCTAGCTATTGAACCAAACATGATGAATTTTAAGAGTTGATTAAAGATGTTAAGCCAATTTAATATTCCGATTTATTTGTTTTAATATTATATTTAAAGTCATGTCTGGTAATAATCTCTAAATAACTCTTTGCAGCTGGTGTACAGTGGCTACAATAAGGAAACCTTGAAACAAAGAGAACTTCAACTGAGCGTGCTCAGTGCCGAGTCTCTGCGAGAGAACTGCTTTTTGGGTGGCATCACCCTTAGCATTAAGGACTTTGACCTGAGCAGAGAGACTGTCAAATGGTATAAGCTCACCACGGTGCCCTACTTCTAGATCCAACAACCACCATTCCCTACCAGTCTTCCACGAAGGGTGATGTGACTAGAACAAGTGCCATTACAGGACCACTCAGATCCAAGCTCCTTTCTCTCTTATGACACTAAACAAGGTTACTGCTTGCTAAAAACTGCAATCTTCTTAACTTTGTATGTGAAGAGAAATCTACATTTGTGTTATGTACATTTGGAACATAAGAGGACCAAAACGGCTCACTTAAAGAAGAGATTATATATTATTATATAAATATATATAGAGAGATCGACCTGTATTTTTAAAATGGCTGATTTTTACACCTTCCTTTTCTACATAAGCGTATATAAAACATAGCCTGTAAGATTTCGAGGTATCTAGTAAGCACAGCAGATTTCACTGTGGTTTTTATAATGTGCCAAATGAACTGAATCAACACGAGACCACTCCCCTATAGGGAACAATAGCACACTTCACATGCTACTTTCACTTTGGCTAGTCTGTACATTTGTGGTGTAAATGACTAAAAAACCCTGCTTTGTACAAAATTGTCAAATGTTCTTGCATCAGGGGACTCTGAATTTGAGATTTGTATAATGAATTCTGTTTAGAAGGGAATTGCACCTGTGGCTAAATCTACTGGTAGAGCTCAGCTGCATGTTAATCTATGAGGCATTTTTAAAATGATGTCAGATTTGTC
The DNA here is from genome assembly GCF_030506205.2 of Paramisgurnus dabryanus. Classification (NCBI taxonomy): domain Eukaryota; kingdom Metazoa; phylum Chordata; class Actinopteri; order Cypriniformes; family Cobitidae; genus Paramisgurnus; species Paramisgurnus dabryanus. The sequence goes on along the minus strand of NC_133345.1, from coordinate 20,989,094 downwards.
ATCACTCACTCTGCAAGTAGAGATTTGCCTTTATGACTGTTAAGAAATACATTTTGAATGAATGGCCAGTTATTTATTATTGGTTATCTTTAACTTGACCAAATCAATGATTTCCCTCTCTCACCTAAGGCAAATTAAATGTTTTTGACCATCTGCTGTCTCTTTTTAACATATTAGGTTAGCATGTTCTGTCAGGTGGACACACATCAACCAGTAGGGGGCAGAAATCTAACAAGAAACTAACACTAATGCTAGTGGTTATGAAGCCTGAAATGTATTTTATAGGGGTTTAAAAAATTAAATCCTGTTTTCCTCGTGCGATATATCTATAATAGTGTCATCTTTAGTAATTTACCAACTTCCTAATACCTTAAATTGCCATTCTGATATGTGAAGGAACAACGTCAGGTCGCAATTTTATCTTTTTTTAAATTTGAATACCACATGTGACCACATTGACCCTCGGTGTGATCAATTTATTTCTACAGAGGTGTTATTGTGATACTTGAGGACACCCATTGTGTGTGCACTTTATAGCTAGCAGTACAATTCTGTGCATCCTAAAGTCTTAAGGCCTGACCCTAGATCTGTTAGATGATCTGCACCACCTCATTAAAAAGGCTGTTGCTGTGAGAAAGCAGTAAAGGTGGCCAGTACACACATTTGCCTTGTCTCTTGGGAGATTCTTGCTAAAAATATATGTGAATTCGGCACTGGATTTTGTTTGACAGTTCACACAAGAATGCTAAATTACATTAATGCATGGAGCAGGTGCTTTCAGAGAAACTAATTTACAGTGGATTCAAGCTATACTTTTTTCATGTTTTTTCTACTTTTTTTGTTTTGTTTAGAGACTTGTAAATTGTGTAGGCCAGGGGTCTTTAACGTTTTTTGGGGGCAAGGACCCCTTAGATGAGAGAGGCATGGACCAGGGACCCCCTTGATACTGAACGTGTAAAATGATTTAAGTATATTCAAGTAAGATGCAAGATAAGAGAGGCTGCTTTATTGTAAATGCACAACTATTGACCAATCAGAATCCAGGACTGGAACTGTTTTATAAATAGAAACAAACATATTGTCACACAGCAATATTATGTATACCCCTATGGGCTGCAGACCCCCGTTTAGACCCATGGTATACACTCAATGTGCTATAATTTGTCTTCTGTAGTCTGTGTTTATTCTGGTAGTAAAGCTGTGTAAGATTAAAAAGGAGTGTCGGTAGCATGATGCAATAAGCTTAGTTACAGGTGACATTTTGAGTAACATGCATGCACATGATGAATAATGAACATGTAATCGGTTGCAATCTGATGCATCTTAATGGGGTATTTGCATTTTCACAAGACAAAAATTCTTACTTTGATAGAGACCATAATTCACAAGCTAATTTAACTCCCAGCAGTTTAATTCACAATCAACTGGGGGTAATGATCGCAAATCTTTTGAAAAATAATATTATTTGTCCTTGTTTTATTTTTTACTACTTTGCCATATACATATGCTACTGTTTTCTAAACTTTCTAAATAGTAAATACAGTAAATACATTGGGCTAATGGGAATGCATTTCTTTCACTAATCATATTTTGCAAATATGAATATTTTCAAGTGAACCTTCCACTACTTCAGCTTTAGTGATATAGGGGGAGTTTCCCAGACAGGGTTTAGATTAATCCAGGACTAGATCTTCGTTAGAATAGGACATTTAAGTAGTTTTTACAAACATTCCTTACAAAAAACTACTGGGGTGCATCTTGAGACCAAAACAATGACACTGATATATGTTAAGAAATGTCAGTGTAAGATGTTCTTAAGTATTTTAGTCGGAAATAGGATAAGCCCTGTCCTGGAACCTGCCCCATTGACTGTTTTGAAAATAATATTCTTTAACTGGTGCTGTACTAGACAATAATAATACATTAATATTACATTTAAATAGAAGAAAAACAACAATTTTTACTAAAATTAGAGTTTTGTAAAGGTGTCTTAAATTTTTTTGCACGAATATATGTTACGTTTTAATTTTTAGTAGCAGATGCTTCACAATATATTAAACATATATTACATATTATAAACATTAAACGGGTGCGAGACCATCTTGCAAATAACTTAAAAGCCTCACATAAAGATCTAGTGCGGTTTGTTTACTATTTTCCAACCAGAAAATAATCAAATTTTTCATTTTGGGGTAGCAGATGTAAACCTGTTGCTTCATCGTGACATTTCACTTGGGAAAATAAACAATGCGTCACAGCAACGTCATCGTCTAGGCGTGGCTAGTGTACTTAAGAGGCGGGGTTAATGTGAATGACACATGTGCAATCCAATGAAAGGTCGCAATTCAGCGCAGGTTTTTTGTAGTAGTGCGTTTATAAGTTAAGTCCGTGTCTCACAGACAGTCACAGTTTCATTTCGAGGGTGTAGTTAACGGGTAATCATGTGGACCTTAACAGCTTTCGCTCGGAGTTAACTCTCGCAAATTTGGAAAGATGTGGTTTCCAAACTTCAAACATCAGCTGAGAAATTACTATAAAGAAAACCGACCGAGGGACGAGTATCAGAACAGGTGACGGTTTACTGGTTGAAGATGGAGAGGACCGCGCTGAGGAGGTTCGGGGACAGCGGGATGATGCTGCTTCCCTGGACCAAACACATACTGTGTGTGCTGTGGGAAAATCTGCGACTGCTGCTCCAGGTCATCTGCTGTAGTTTCATGGCCGGTAACGTATTAAGTCATTATTTATCCTATTGGGAAGATCATTGAAATGTATTTCATCTGCTTTATCGAGATATTTGATTCGTACTTTCGAATTATTAAAAGAGTATTGCCGACTTATGAAATGATTTGAAGTTAAATAGTAACAATCTATTTACAGTGGTATTACTGCAGAATCCACGATGTTCACAAAAAAATACTTTTACTATAATATACCAGGGTTAATTGTTCCAGTATTATTATTATAGATTTATTTTTACTGATTGCTTTAAATGTAATGATTTTGTGTATCGCACTATGTATGCGTATTAATACTATTCATTTAGAATAAATAAATAAATATGAATATATAAATATAATATATACGTTTTTTAAGTGTTAAATATTAAGAAAATTAAAAAGTTATCAAAATGAATAAAATAAAATGTAAATATAGATTAATGTATCATACCAGTATAATAAATAGTGCATTGCGTTAGATTCACAGGTAACACACTGTAACTCTACACTGTCGGTCGGTTTGGATAAAAGCATCTGCCAAATGCATGAATGTATATGTACACCAGTAAAATAATTTTGTTTGTTCCCCAGTCTTCCAGATGTTCAGGTTTGAAGTCCATTTGAGAATTACAGACGAGACGGGACAACACATCCAGCACATGACAAGTGGCTCAGGAGACCCCTCTGACAGTTTCCTGCTCTCTTCTTTGTTTGAAAACAACAAAAACATCGTTGGAGGTGCAAAATTTGGGGGGGACCCCTTTGACGTGAGCTCCCACTCCAGAGCCGTTCTGTCAAGTCTGGTCAACGAGGAACTCTGCTGCTCTTTGGTGGACGACTTTGTGTCCCATGCAACCGAGTGTCTCACCGACAATGAGGAACTCTATATTGGAGATCACTCCGTGTGGAAACATGGATATGACTGGGGCGTATTGGGAAGTTCAGATAGGAAATGTGGAGAGAGCTCTTGCCCTCTTACATTTACTGCATGCGTGTCAGGATTTTCGTCAAAGGAGATTGTAAAGCATGAGAAGCCATCCGTGGATAAGGAGTCATGTGGTTCATCTGCAGAGGACGTTCAAGGTCCGTGTCAACCTCAGCCAGTAAGTCATCTCTCAGACAGCGAGTTCAGCTGGGGCAGCACAGACAGTTCCTGTTTGGAGGGGGAGAGAGAAGATAACGACAGACTCTGGGAACTTCTGACCAAGTCTACAGATCCATATCACCCGATGCACTTTACCGCATGCATGTCCAGCGTGGTAACTAACAAAAGCAAAGCAGAAGTGATTTCAAAACAAGTTCAAAAGGTTGAAAGTCCCACTCCCTCTCTTTCCACCGTGTCCACCGGCTCAGACTCTTCCAAGCCGGCATCTGAAGATGAAGAAGAGGCCTTATGGAAGTCCCTCTCTCAGAATGATGACCCGTATCACCCGTTGAATTTCAGAGCCCCTCTTAAGAGCTCATCAGTACTTTCTAAGCAGAGTGATTCAACCAACACACAAAATAAGACATTTAAAAAACCTTCAAGACACTCAAAGCCGCCTTTACTACAAAGAAAAGTTCCTCGCCATTGCTGCCGCAAATCATCTAGTGAAACATTATCTGTGGTGCCATGGAGAAGGAATGTTGGTCGGGCAGATGGTCAGGGCAGTCAGAAGAAAGGTCTTACTTTAAAGAAGGTAAATAACAATTTGGGCATGATAATCTCAGTATGTCCTAGTTATATGTTTGGATGCTAATGTGATGTCTGTCAAAATTTTCCAGGTGAAATTTTCTCCCATTGTTCAAGTTCACAAGATGCGAGCTTGGACCTTTGCTCTTCAGGCATCTCGTAAGGGACGGTGGGAGGAGCTTGCCCGGGACAGAGATCGCTTCAGAAAAAGAATCAATGAGACTGAGAAGGCCATTGGCTACTGTTTTAGTTTGTCACACAGGGAAAAGCTTTGGGCCTGTAAGGACTAAAGATAAACTAAACTACGAACTCCTAATCTTCCTGATTGTAAGCGTTGGTAATATAGTTTCCAAGGCAGCCTTTAGACTGTTATATTGATTTATAATGACAGTTTTACCTCATCTCTGTGTCCCGACACATTCGTTCCGACAACTGAAAGTTAAACATGCTTTTGCCATGCCTTACAGACCTTGCAATGTAACTGATGTGATGACAAATATTTATTTTTAAAACAATGTTAAAATCGTAGGCATGGGTGTTATTGTTTTAATTTTCTTGAAGTTGTGTGAAGTAGAAAGCTGTTTTTTTAATTCATTATATAAGTTGAAGAAAATGCACAAGAGCAAGACCCCAGGTTACAATTTACTGCAATGTTTACATTTTTATAGATATTTATTATTTAGATATTTGCTTAATTTGTCCACTTTGTTGTTGTTCTTCAGATTGTCACTTTCAACTCTGAACTTCACACTTTATTGAATGTACAGTTCTTCCCTTAAACACTGTGTCCTGGCTTGTTTGTTTTGGTTGTCTTACTAGTTCATTGTGTCTTCGGGCTGTGATACTGACTCTTGCCTCACATAGTGCAAGAGAACTCCTGTGAGACTGCTATGTTGCAGCCCTTGTAAGAGAGGGGTTAAAAACAAAGCGTGATGAAACTCTTCCCCATGAGAAGAAATCAATTAGCATCTCCCCTCGACACATCAGCGGCAACACAAACTTGCATGGTGCAAAGACAAGCAATAGTTTACGCAATCTTTCATCAATGTACTCCAAAGTCATGCTACTTTAATGATGCTTTTTCTATGCAAACGTACTATCTGCTCATGTTAGAAAACGGTGTAATAGTAGACATTTGGGACACTGGATAAACCTGTCCTTTTACTGGTAGTCACAAAAGAGTAACATGATAACTCAATGCTCTTTTATCCTCTCCACCTGTTCCTACAGGGTCAGAAAGCAACAGATCTGGGAGCAGTATGAGGGTGGGGTTGTTAGCAGGATGCATGGTGGTAGTCGCATGTGGCGCTGCTAGGTGTCTTCCTCTCCTAAGGTGCTTTCACCCAGGTGACCCTGGTCTCTAGGCAACAAAGCACAGCGTTATTTGGCAATGAGAGGATTGCATATGATTGCAGCAGCGGTTGGTGTGTTGTGGGAGGGCAGGCAGCATGGCCCCAGCCTCTATTACTCATCCTGGAGAGTCCAAAGCTTGAGATGGAGGATCTCTGGAGTCACAATTACAAAGCACACACTGCCTGATGCAATACAGCAGTCAGCAGCCACTGTATCTGAGACAGAAAAGGCAGAACAGGTAGTCAGACACGCCTCATGTTTCAGAGAGAAACGTCTATGCTTTTGTCTCTTTGGAATATAGTCATTATCGCCATATAGCCATTTTACCCATGTGGTTTATTGTGTTAAAATATCAAAAGCTGCTGGATTTAGAAAAGGTTTTGGGAATAAATGTGCAATTTGTTTTTTAGTGATGAGTAGACAGATAACATGCATTCTTCAGAAATTAATTTTACCAGCAGTTCTGCATTGCACACATACCATTGCACCTCAGAATACACGGGAAACCATTAATTTTAATCAAGTCATCTTTCAAAAATTCTAAGATGTGTGTGACAGTCACCAGAGGACGGCGCTAGTTAATCTATTTTGTACCTTATACTGTTTACTTTAAGGGCTGCAGCAATTTTTATATTATTAGTTGTATTAATACAGATAAATATGATTTAAATGGGGCCACCCACACAATGGGGGCGTTCGACTTAATGCAGCGGTGCGCAGACAGATCGGCGTATGACATAAAATACCGCGAGAGTGTACTTGAGTCCGAGTACTCTCGCGGTACTTTGATGTCATATGGTTCGGTCTGCGCAGTGCCGCAAGAAGTCGAACACACGTAAGTTGAGGGAACGTTCATTTTTTCAATTTGCTAATTATTTTATACAATAAAAACCAAGAGACATACTTTAATGACAATAGGAGATATGATAAATACTGAGCGAGGGTAAAACACACACGTAGCCTAACCTTAGGCCCTTTTTCGTGGCAGTAAACGTAAACGATCACGGTGAGCCATTGCAAAAGAAGATATAATTTTCTGAACTATAATTTATAGTGTGTCCGTCCGACCAGGGTTTGGTACGATGGTGTTGCATTAGGAATTTTGGGGAGCCTCTGCCACACGCTTTAGCACAGGTTTTGGTGTGCATTAGGAAAAGGCTCTGTTAGATCATGGGGCGGAGTTAATCCAGGACTAGGCCTTATTAATATTAGGTCATTTAAGAAGTTTTTAAAAACATACCTTACAAAAAACACTACAGGTGTGTATCTTAAGACAAAACAATGTCAACGAAATATGTTAAAATTAACCAGGACAATGTATTTTTAAATTAAAGCAGCTTAAACATGCATTTTTAGTCTGGGGCTAGGACGCCCTGTCTGGGAAACCACTCCATATGTTTGAAAGGTGCAACTGTGGTGTAGCAGTTTTATGTACCTGTTTGTTATATAAGGCTTGTATGCACACCCAATGAATGTGTCAGCCTCTTCAGGATTTCTTCAGAATTACAGGCAAAACTGTTGTGGCTCCATAGAGAAGCAGAAAGTGAACACTACTTACAGTACAGTACAGTACAAGGTAAGTTTGAAAGTAAGTTTACTGTGAAGTTTAGACCTGTGTCATTAAGACGAAACTTTTTGTGTGTGGATGCATGGGAAACGTTTTATATTTATTTTATGCAAGTATGTCTCAACAACTTTTGCTATTGAGTGATGCTAAATTTACGCCGCTAGGTGTCAGTATAAGACGACTGTTATATCAACCAAGGGTTTTAATAGGTTTAAATATATAAAGTATAAATTATATTTTACAGTATACTGTAGTTGAAATTGTTTTAAAAATGCACTACCTGTCACACTGTCACACATGTAGGGTTCCCAGGTCTCACTTACGAAGGCATTGTTGTACTTTACATAAGTATAAAGTTTAGGCTGTATTTTTCAGTATTTTTCACTAGTGTATTGATCAATTGTAGCAAATACTGTGCCTACTTTTACATTATTATTAAGGTTTAAAAATCTTTATTTTTACGTATATAGGAATTGTATTATAGTTTATCTTTTTTTTTTTTATTTCTAACAACAATAATAATCATTGTTAAATTATATCTCAAGCGTTTGACCCGTAATAATCGTTTTAGGTGGTTTTTATGTAATTTATATATTTTTGTCGGCTAAGATTACTCACTGAAAGACAAATATAATAGAAAGTTAGCCATCCCCTTTAATCGCCTTGTGCCCGATCGGTGAGAGAGAAGGAGAGGACAGCGAGGAGGATCATGAGGTAGACGGGACTTACACGGGAATAATGGCGGCTCCGCTTCGGCGGGACACTTTACCTGAGAACTGGTCTTATGGGATTTGCAAAGACGGCAGGGTGTTTTTCATTGAGTGAGAATATATGTTTGTTATTGAAATGTTCAGAATGTGTTTGAGGCTTTCCCAGCTGTCTGCATCGCTAACAGGTGGTTTGTTTTCCTTTCAGCGATGACACGAGCACCACTACTTGGCTTCATCCCCGAACAGGCGAACCTGTCAATTCTGGACATATGATCCGGTCGGGTAAGTCTATAACGTTATGTGTTTTATGTAGCTCGCATTATTTCCCCTATTAAGTGTTTTTCGTTGTGCTTATGCATGAAGAAAAACGCAACAGTTAAAGTTTTGTAAACCTGCTATTTTTCCCGTCTCCTAGATTTGCCCAAAGGTTGGGAGGAAGGATTTACAAAAGAAGGAATGTGTTTCTTTATTGAGTAAGTGAATGTTTTATACCATATATACCAGTCAGATAAATTATAATGCGTGGGTGTTTTTAGCAACTCTTATAGTGCTGCAGGTGAATTACAGGTGTACGACATGTTGTTACAAAAGCTCAATATTGCTGTTAGTCTATGCTCAGGAAAGATTTATAAGTGTTTAGAGTTGTTTTCGGAACATTAAAGGATTTATTTCCCCTGATACTTGGGAGAGAAGTATTGAAGTACAAAGTCTATGGAACAGGTGCACACACCTGAGTTGAACTTGCCTTTACTGTACCACATTGACTGTTTCAGCCCCTGTTTAAAAACACTATGGATTCATTATTGTAGATTGTTAAGGAATCATTGCATAGCTAAAACTCTTCTGTGAATGCATAGATCACATTTAGTGATTATATATACAGTATCTGCAATCAAAACTGTGATATTGACCGTTGGTCTTTTGTGGATTTTTAAAGAGTGAAAGATCACACTTTTGCCCGTGTGACTGTAATATATTTGCTGACAAATCCAAAATACATCACACAGTGTCATGTAACAGCATGGCTGAGGATCCTGCATGGGTGGAGCCTGTTTAAATAAACATAAATAGGATGCAGTAGTGACTTCCTACTGGAACACCTGTTGACTGAATGTTAGGGGATAAATGTATCCTGTTAAAATGAAATGAGTCCAATATGGATTCATGTGGGGGCTTCAGGTTTAAGGCAAAAATATTGTGACCTAAGTATAATCCAAGAATAGACAAGTGCTGCCATCCATTCAGTGGCATCTTATAAAAGTTTGAGCACTGTAGAGTACAGCGTGTGCTACAGTAGTCTAGAAAACCCAATTTGTCCTAAAGCTTATAGAAATTATAAAGTATAAACATTTTAATTTGTTATAGAGAAACAAAACAGAATTTAGCTAGAATGTAGCTATTTCAGCTACATTTAGTTTAATTTATATAGCCCTATTCCTAAGGCACATTGATTATGCCTTGAGGAAAAAAGTTTAGTGTACTACGTTCCAAATGTCATTTCTGCACCTATTTGTTTATGGCACCAATGGTCTGATTCACGATTTTACATTTCCTGTGGTGTGTAAAAGTATCGTATATAATCGTCTCCAACGTAAATCTCTTTTCTTGGACTACAACAAACACACAGATTGTAGGCAACAGTTTATTTCCTTGGATTGGTGAAGTAAAGAAGACCGACGTTATTATAATTCCTCCCACTTTGGACAACCCAGCCTGTAAATTAACTCCTCGTTAGCATTGCATTGGGCCTCATTTATAAAGCGTGCATACGCACAAAACGGGGCTTGAAATGTGCTTACGGTAGTTCCCACGCAAAGGTTGTGACCTATAAAAAACAAACCTAATGGGAGAATGGGGTTGCAGGGTGGGATATGAAGATGATTTATGTACACACACTTGCAGGTGACTTGTGATTTAAAAAGGAAACATTGCTTTGTTTTATTAATCTTAATATTTTTTGGCATATGCCATTTTTGGCTTCTGTGCGTACGTAGACTTTTAGTAAGGATCCTACGCACAGTTTTATAAATGAGGCCCATTGTGCGCAAATCTTTCAAACATGGTAAGAAGCCTCACATTTCCGGATGACGTCAGAGGTCTGTTACACAAATGACAGTATGCAATGTGAGCAGAGTTGTATAGTACTTAAGTATTTTTACTTTCTACATAAATGTAAATTTCAATTATTCGTATTTTATTAGTGTTTTTCTTTGGAAAACATACATTCCAAAACATATTATCATAATTTTTACTCCACAACATTTCATAATTTTGAAGTTTTTGTTTTATATTTAATATTTAAGTACATTAAACATCTAGTAATTTTTTGTACTATTACTTAAGTAAAAATTATTTTCGTACTTTTAATCTGAAAGTAAAAGTACACAATTTTTATGTAATTAGGTATTAAATAAATTTTAATATGCAATATATAATGAATACACGGTATGATTCTATGCTTTAGAATGTAGTGAACATTTTTTAGTAAAGAAAAGTCTTTTTTTTCCCAAGACAAACACTCTGATGAAGCACAGATGCTTGGAAAATGTAACTAAAATACTTTAGTATTATACACCTCTGAATGTGAGTGTCCAGCAATGTGACAAAGTTGAGTACTTGTGAGGGTAATGAGCCGGGATTTGATGTGGTAACTACCGGTGAGCATAAAAATGTTTGAGTTAACATAATCTCCAGTGAGTTACTGCTGTGAAGTGTAGACAAGACAGAGAGGTAATGTTATGGTGAGCTTTTTAACTGTCCTGTATTATTTATTTTATGGTTGACGTGATTGTCATGTACTGTATAGTAGTCCATACTCAAAATATAACTTCTGTATTCAACCCATACCAGTGAGTAGTGAACACACGCACCTCGAAGTCATGATGACTCATGAACACACACACACACACACACACACCTGGAGCATTGGGCATCCAGGAAGCAACTGGATGGAGTTGCCTGCTCAGGGGCACCTTAGTCACTACCTGCCGGTCGTGAGAATTGAATCGGCAGCCTCTCTTACCAGTTCACACTGCCCCTAATAGCCATACCCAAAATCAAAGCTATGGCTAGTTAGGCAGCCGACCAATACCATTAAAGCATCCCACAGCCGGAACGCCCACTTCAAACCACAATACCGCCTCTGACTTTGCTTGTGTGTTGTGACTAATGATCCACCTACATTCCAATTATTGTGCCCTGGCCCTTTCATTTTCCTGATCTAAAGAAAGGAGATGCCAAAAAATGATGACCAGTGATCCCTGGAAGGGGATGTGATTAAAGATCCGCCTGCTCACCAATTAGCCTCTAATAGGAGTGTGTGGCCGAGAGATGGGCCATGAAAATAGAGGAACGCTGGCAGGGCTTGATGGAGCACAACTGATGGGTATTCTGCCTTGTCATAAATCCTTTTATTATATTTCTCCTGGGGAGAACCGGTTTCCCAAATGTGTGTAGAGATCTAGTTACAGTGTGATATTGTGTGACTGACACTTAACCTGTGACCACCTGCCATGCTCTACAGCATTAAATTTAAATCCCCCATTAAGACCCTTAACTCACTGCTGTACCTGCACAGCAAGCACACAGGTCCCTGTTTTGGATGAGTGATCGTGATGAGGCAATCTGCAGTATTTCACATTTTTGACCATTTTAAGATCACCACTTGAGTTTTAAATAAAGATTGTGAGAGAAAGACTGACAGTCTGCATATATTTTGTGTAGAGCTTAGGGTATATTTGAAAGAGGCGTCTGCGGTTGAATGCTTTTTATTATTGCATTTCTGATCTCTTAGAATATTGCATTCTTGGTAATAAACTGACTCACAAATGACTTGAAAACATATTGAATTAGTTTGATAAGTCGTGTTTACTGAATTGCTTGCCAATTCTACTAATCTGATTGATGTGTATTTGCTAGATGTTCAGACTTTAATTTGCTACGGATGTGGACAAAAACCAGGATGTTACAGTCACTGAATTTATTACACGATAATGTTAAACTAAAATGAGTGGGAAAAAATTAGAAATGCAATGAATGGGCTACTGAAGAGATTGTGTTTGTACTGTATGTTTATGATTATGTAAGACTGACTCATTTTCATTTACTTTTTGTACTTTACATAGAAGTCATTGTAAAGGACAAGCTTTATTGGAATGTATATGAGTGTTTTGGATGAAACTCTTACGGTTTTATTGAATATTGGTAACTTAGCAACTGAAAGCTCTCATGTCAGAATCAGATGATCGGCATGTGGCAGCGTCAAAGTGGAAATGTAAGCAGTTCAAGTTCACAAAGCTACTTCCTCTGAATGTGACTGTCAGTTGAAATGTACACTATAATGCAACAAATTTAATAGACAGTTTAAAAATACAAATACAGAAAAATAGAGAGGAAAAGACATATTTTTCTAATATGAGGGCTCCAGTATAGCTCAGCAATGTGTTAGCAGCACAAAAGGTCATGGGTTTGAACCCAGGAAACACGAATACTGATAAAAATGTTGTAATGCACTGTATGTCGCTGTGGAGAAAAGCATCTGCCTAATGCATAAATGTAAATGTCAAAGATATAGTTGCAGTAATTTAAACACTTTACAAAGATGGTATTAGAAAAACAGATTACAGTACTGAATGCATCACTCTGCTTTACCCACTGTAACTGTTTATTGTTATCTTACAGTATATTTCTGAGCCTTAACAAAGTAAACTGCTCAACTTGCATTATATACCTTTTCTGTGTTAGACCCAGTTGGTGTCGTTTTATGCTGATATGCGTTTTTAAAGTTTATCTATGGGAAATGTTTTGTAAAAAAAAACAAAGGCCTCCTTTATTTTTTGATAATTATCTGCACTCTGTCTGGTCGTCTCTCCATGCAAAAATGATTACAACTGGCAGACAGCAGGGGGAGAATATATTTGCTTTTTTGAATTTACTTGCTCTAAATCTAGTGTAATTGGCCTTTTAGATTTACACACTTTTACATGTTAAGTATGTGGATTTCAAAAAGTGTCCTGCTGTCATTTTGAAGATATTATCGATATCACAGTTCAAATGTCATCAATTTCTACATTGGTCCACTTGTTATTGTTATGTAATTGTATAAGAATATCCCATGTATGTAGTACAGATGCTCTCCACAGATGCCTGGTTTGTAACGTTTTGCCCAAATTGTTTGTGAGCTTTGACTCCAGGGTTCATAGTAAATAAATAAATCAGTCATAAAGAGAGTTTGGAAACTATCAGCCCAGAGGCCAGCATGAGGCAAGCAGCTCAGTGTGGTTCACATTAATGAATCTCTTTATGATAAAGATAGCAATGAGCTTTATTCAGCACCATTACATATTAATGTGCCCTGCAGGCTGTGAGTGGGAGAAATCCACAGAGCACATGGTCTTTGTTGAATCTCAGACCCTGCCTTTACTGTTACACTTGAGTTGTATTTACATCAGTAAGGGACAAAGCATGTTATATAAAAGAGCCTTCAGGTATTTTCTTTTATATTATACTTATGACATCTTGAGTTTTAGCCCTTGTGAACCTGCAACACTTGATGTTTGGTAAATTCTTTACCCTTAAACTACTACTGTAAGTCTACCTGACATATATTGAAAAAATATATATCTGACGGCTGTAACTGTCTGGAATAATGTGTCAGCAAACAACTTAGTGCATTACATTTTAATTTTTTGACTATGTTTATGTTCTTAAAGAGCACCTATTTAAATGCTCAAAACAACGTTATTTTATGTATTTGGTATAATATAATGTGTTTGTGTGGTTTATGGTAAAAAAAACATTATTTTCCACATACTGTACATTTTTGTAGCTCCAGATTTGTAGCTCTTCCTGAAACTCACAGATTTGAAAAGCTCTGTGTCCCTGATTGGCCAGCTAATCTGTACGTTGTGATTGGCCTGAATACCTCCTGAGGTCAGCAGGAAATTTGTTGCTCCTTGCCATGTTTCAAAGATTTAGTTGCTAACAGGAGTTAACTTACAGGCTGTGAGTTCGAAGCGGGTGGAATTATGATGATGTCGGTCTACATCAGCAATATTAGGAAGTAAACTGTTGCCTACAATCCGTGTGTTTGAGCGATTTACGTTGGAGATGATAACTTGCATCGTTGTTTACTTTCGGGTATGTAGGTTGACATGTACTAATACACACCTGCACAACACACCAAATCAAATTTAAAAACATGAATCGGACAATAGGTGCTCTTTAATAAAATCCGACGATGAGTCAAGAACAGTTTTTCATTATGCTGATATTCAAATTTAAAGATCAAGTCATACATCTTACCTAGTGCTTCAACCAACCCAGTCCTTGCAGCCAAAATAAATTCTATGGTAACTACAAGCAGCAGTATTAGCATACCTGTATGTCATTCATGCCTTAAAAATATGTTTTCAACTAGAGTGCTAGCTCTAAATGACAGAAAGAGAGAAGAAGTCTTATTACAGGATCTTTTTCATTCCTTGTCCCAAATCTAATGCTGGTAGAGGGCACCCCATTTCCATATCAGGTCACCTTCAGCAGACTCCCAAAGTGCACTGCTAGAAGTCTCAGTTAGATGAGCATTTGTCCTTTTGACCACAGGAGATGATTTCTGGATTGAAAGGCCTCACAAAATACATATCTGGCATTTTTTTTCTTTCTTCCTTTATGTGAATACACTGAGAAATCAAAAACATTTCTATTATAGTTATCGAGCATAATTGCGTGTCTTTCAGTTTTACGGTTATAGTCATTTCTCTGGTTGTCACTTAGCTGGCCTCCAAATTCAGTGATATGGATTTTGGGTTCTTACATGTCTTTTGAAATAGAGGGTATGTCACTTTATCATGTGAACCTGCAGGATCATGCCCCCTTCGGGAAGAATGAGTGGCAAAACATTAAACAAAATGCTGGTTTTATTAGCAGGGAGCAACTGGGGTTAAAGTTATGCTCCTTTAAAGGAAAACACCACCTTTTTTAATATTTTACTATGTTCTTACCTCAACTTAGATAAATTAATACATACCTTTCTTTTTTCAGTGCGTGCACATTAATCTTTGTAACCCGCGTCGTGAATGTGTTAGCATTTAGCCTAGCCCCATTCATTCATTAGGATCCAAACAGGGAAACATTTCGAAGCTACCAAACACTTCCATGTTTTCCATGCTCTTCTGCTATACAATATAGTTCTCATTTTTTATCTGCTTAAAATTGCCGTGTTTTATTTTGTGCCACCATACTTACTCATGTACATACTTCTGTGTCATATATTATAACTAGTAACTGTTTTCTTCTTTAAAGGGGACATATTATGAAAATCTGACTTTTTCCATGTTTAACTGCTTTAATTGTGTCCCCAGTGCTTCTATCAACCTAGAAAATGAGAAAAAGATCAACCCGGTAACTTAGTTTTGGTAAACCGTTCTCTGCAAGCATGTGAAAAAATAGGTCATTGTAATTTGGCTCCTATTGTGATGTCAGAATAAGGTAATACCGCCCCCTTTATCTGCACTATCCAACCAAAAAACTGTCATTTAGTTCAGAGAGAAAGAGAGAGAAAAGAAGGACTTGACAGCACAATTGAGTTTCAATTACAACAAACCACCATCATTGTGATCAGTGTTTGCACTTTAGCCGCTCATTTGCATTTTAAATGACACACCCAAAACGGCATACTTTTGCTCAGACCTAGATTAAGACTTAGTTTACATCTTTAAAAAAATCTCATAATATGTCCCCTTTAAGAAAGAATAAAAATTGACGATGGGCCATGGAATTATTCAAAAATAATGCACATTTTGTGTACATTATTTTCAAATAATTCAAAGGACCGGAGACAATATCCGCTTATACCACGGTTACCACGGTTACCACAGACATTGCTAAGACATTGCTCTGGTGGTGTAAGACATTTGATAGGTCAGGTGTGCGTTTATCGAAAAATAATGCATACCCATGGAACATTTTTAACCAATCAGAATAAAGCCTTCAGCAGCCCCATGGTATACATTTTTATTATGCATACCAGAGCAGCCAAATAGCACTGCATTTATTTAACAAGGCATTTGTGTTATAAACCCAGTGTGAGTCCAAAATTGCTTAAGTTAAATAAAATCCAAAGTATTAAATCTTCCTTCAATTAATTATATTTGTCACTCAGAAATTCAGACCTCTCCTAATCAGCCAAATAGGCATGGTTACCAGCATAAACTGTACAATCTCACCTCTACCGCCCAGCAAACATGGCACACCTGAAGTGCCTAAACTACCCTATCACAATACAGTGCTTCTTTGCAGTCACTCTCACAGCATGTATGCATATGGAGCACACTATTTCATACTGATAGATATCACTGGGTCCTGCAGGACAGCATTTGCTGGAGGTGGAGGGACAAAGGACAAATTGAGAGGCAGATGGGGCAGCCAGCTAAAGGCATGCTGGAGGCGTTGGCTCTCTGAACCCCCCGGTGCCCTCACAGCAAACATTAGCATTGGCATCTGAGTGCGGCATCAGATCGAGTGTCCTGCCCCTGGCAGGCTTAGAAGGGGAGAGTTAGTGTGGAGGTGAGACAGGAGACAGCACCAGGTCTGTAATGCTGTGACTCTCAGAATGGGGAACTGCTGTGTTTGTGAACGGGACTCGGGTCAGGAAACGATTCTGGTTAGACACAAGTTTGCCTGGCCGAGGACGGACAGGGCAATCTTCAGGATAGACAGGTACCTTTACTCAGAGCATTACACCTCATGTGCGAGTAATGCTTCAGTTAGATTTTTTTTGTTGCTTATTGGTGTGTTCTGATGGTTTACCAGGTGGATTCATTCTGCAGAAACTTGTGCATAATGCATGTGTCTTTATTCTGCTGTTAGAAGGGATATTTTATGCTGCAGCTTGGCACCCTGCTCATTATTTAAAGATACAGTGTCTCATTTGTTCAGTACACTTATAGCAGTATGTCCCATACCATTCCATTTGCAATTGTGTATAAACTACACTTCAGGAAAATGTATCACGTCTAGACCTGCTTTGTTTTTTGTACGCACTTTTGTCACTTCAATCAACAGCTCAAAGTGTCTATGGCTAGTGTTTCCTAACATGATTTAGTTAAAGAAATAGGAAGCAGATGTGCGGTGCTCTCTTTCTGAAACATGCCATGCTGAAAACCTTTAAATTCACAAACTCCGCATGCACATTTTCCCACAGACACCTTTAAAATCTCCGCTTGCTACTGACATCCCAAGCCTGCAAAATGAAAAGCTTGATCCACCCATATTTACTTAAAATAGATCCTTTGAAGTTTTGACCAAACCCTTCTATTACTGTGTGTTAAAGATAATAATGGACGTCAAAAAAGTTCAATGAGAGATTGCGATTTTCCTAACAGCTTGAAAGTCTAGACTCTTGGTGTCTGTCACTTTGCATTTTTCATGGTCATTGTGTAAAACTCATTTGCAGATGCACACACACTGATGGAATCGTGGAAGTATTAATTCCAGCAAGCTTTAATTTTGTTAGATTGATCTTTCATCAGTGGTGGATGGCTAAAGAGCATTTCTTTTTTAGCACAAAACCTTGCATTTTATCCTCTATCCACCTGCATTCCAGTTTAACCTGTGTGTGTTGATAAAGTGCATGTGTATTTAAATTGAGTCATTGTCATCAATGCAAACATGACTCATTTTGATGTGAAGAATGTAGAAAAGGTTTATTGTAGACGTTACCATCATTCACAAAAGTCAGCGCTGTTTGTCTGGCATAGTGGTGCTTTTAGTACAGAATTTTGTGATCATAGCAGAAGTACAATAACTGATCCAGAAATGTTTGACCCAGACTGTGAAAACCACTTAAATCACACTTAATTGTGATTTAATGTTTTCTGCATAAAATTATTGTACGTAATGTAAAGACCATTCTGTGAAAATATATCCTTGATATATTTCATACTGACTGAGTAAAGTCATGTCAAAGATTGAAATCAATGTGAAATCAAATTTTGATGCTCCTAATCTCATAATTGGATTATAAGACTTTAGTCTGGATTTTAAAGAAAGGGTCACATATACTGTATCCAGATGTGCCATGTAGTCAAGCTAAGCACAGTTTTAGCATGTTAAAGGTTTTGGGATGAGGCAACATTCATTCCAAAAGCAATTTAATTGAAGAAAAATGTTAATGTATTCCCATAAGTGCAAGATGAGTCATCTGTATTTTCCAGAAAAGCCTGCATATTGTCAAAGCATTTTTCTTCAAAAAGTGTGCAAATTTTTTGAAATACACCGTCATATTAATGGCCTCTGTACCTTAGCGTTTAATTATAATCGGGCAATAAATCTGTCTTAAAGGAGTCATTCATTATAAAATATTGGTTATTCAACATCAGTATATTAATAGCAATTGTAAAAGCTTTTCCTGCTCTGTCAGCAGAGTTTGAATTGCATTAAAGAAGATAGCTCTTGTATTATTTATGGACATTATTATTTTGCAATAGTGTGAGACCTGCAAACTATATATGGATCATAGATACTCTCTTGAAACCGAGGCAGTGATGATGAATAAATAAAACAAGAACATTTACATTTGATTTCTTGTTATAGCTGTGTTTATGTGATAATCTCTTTCAAGCCTTGTTACAAGTATAGTGAATACAAAGTCACTGTTGTTGTGTAGCTTTCTGTCCTAAAACTCAAAGAAAGCAGGTGGTAACATTTATAGGCCAAATCCTTACACATCAGGAGAGATTTTCCTCTGACTTTGAGCGTGTGTGTGCTGCAGATAAGCTGCATTCACGTCACTAATCACACACTTCAGCTGATAACATTGACAAGACCACACAATTCAAATTCAAGCAGGGCTGCGTGCACAGTCTTTGGTTTACCTGTGCACTGCTTTCATAACAGCTGGGATATAGACACTAACCATTTCAGTAACCTTTTTACTTAAACTTTTCAATTCAGTGTAACCAGGCAGTTAATGTGCTGAAATTGCGCGATGCCGTGAGCATTTAGCTTAAAGTAATAGCTTGGTTATTGACTAAATTGATTGACGTGAGTCAATCTATCTACGAGGAAAGATTGTCATACATGCTGCAGGTCACATCACTGCTCAATGCGATTTAAATTGAAATCAAATTTACGTCTGTCATTGTGTTCATATTGACAGCCTCAGTCAACATTATAGAAAGGAGCAAGGTAGACATTCGGCAAAATATCTTAATTTGTGTCCCTGAGATTAGGGATTTACCCCTTTAAAGGGATATGTTTTATCAAAAAAATTAAATACTGTCATTAACTCACCCTCAAGTATACATTTGTTTTGTTGAACACAAAGACAGATGTTTTGAAGAACAGGTGTAATAAGGTAGATCTGGGGCACTACTGAGCTTCATAGTAGGGAAAAAACACTGTGGAAGTGAATGGTGCCCCTCATTTGTTTGCTTACATTTAATTTATTCAGGTTTGGAACAACTTAAAACATAAAAAGCGTAAATGATGACAGACTCTTCATTTTTGGGTGAACTATCCCTTTAAGCTGAAATCTTTGGCTATGACTTGGCCATAAAATCAAAGACACAGAAATGATTACCATTATGATAATGCTTCTTTGTGCTGACCGAAAACATTTCTGGGACAGACTGCAATACACTTTCTGCAGTATTCATCATGTTTTAATCTCCGCATTGTGAGTAACTGTAGCTGTAGCATCTTTTACATAAATTCAACCTCGGAGTAGACTTAAATAAAAGCTTTTCATAATGCCAGCATGGACATTAAAATGACTGAAACGAATCTATAATGCCTCTCATATAGTATGTTGTTCACTGATGCGGTGAAACAGTCTTTGATAGATGAATGCTTTTCTTTTTCTAAATGTAAAATCAGAGCACCAATTATCCGATTCAAGATTTTACATTTCCTTTGGCGTGTAAATGTGTATTAGTACGTTAACGATATACAAAAGGTACAAACCCCAAAGTAAATGATGATGCGAGTTATCGTTTCCAACGTAAATCTCTTTTCTTGGACTACAACAAACACAAGGATTGAAGGCAACAGTTAACTTCCTGGGCCAGTTGACGTGGACATGATGTCATTATCATAATTCCTCCCGCTTTGATGTTTCTATGATCACAAATACAGACATGGTTTTTATGTTTTAGTATCCTTACATTACCAATCTGGTACTTCCTGCTCAAGCCGCGCTGGTAAAGTTGATTGATCAGCTTAATCATCTGCATTTTCTGGATCAGATTCGGCTCATATTGATAAGGTAGTAAAAACGATTATGAGTAATATTCAAAACATGGTAACTGTGCATTCAGACCGCCACTGGCTAGAGCGTCAAA
This sequence comes from Paramisgurnus dabryanus, assembly GCF_030506205.2. Classification (NCBI taxonomy): domain Eukaryota; kingdom Metazoa; phylum Chordata; class Actinopteri; order Cypriniformes; family Cobitidae; genus Paramisgurnus; species Paramisgurnus dabryanus. The sequence goes on along the minus strand of NC_133345.1, from coordinate 20,968,734 downwards.
GTGGCCGGAAGTCATTCATTTTCAATAAGAGCCGGCGGCGAACTCCGGCGAGCAGCGGCGCGGCGCGTCATGTACAGCGTGAGCGTCGAGGAGAGTTGAAATCAGCTCAACTTTATAGTAATGAGATATGACGCGGTTTGGCAGCAACCAATCGGAAGGCGGAAATGTTCACCGGCAACTGATCGGAAGGGCGGAAACCTCCGCCTGAGAGGAGTTCAGAGAATGCATTCGAGCGTCAGAGCGTCCACTACAACTTTTCTTTAGCGTCGTTGTCAGGGCAGCCAGAGCTTTTATTGACGCTCTCGCCGGTGGCGGTCTGAATGCACAGTAAGAAGCGTCACATTTCCAGCTGACTTCAGAGGTATCCGGCCAATCACAACGTCTGGTTAATCGGAGGACACAGAACGATGAGCTTTGTACAAAATCAATGCGTTTGAGGAAGGCAGGGATTAATGGAGCAACAATAATGTACAGTATGTGGAAAATAATGTGTTTTCTGAACCTTAAATCACGCGAACACATTGTATTATACCAAATAAACAAAATAACAATGTTTTAGCAATCTAATAGACGCTCTTTAAAAAAACAGCGTGACTGACAGGCTTTAGTGATGGCCTTTGACGGCTTTGGCTTTGTTTTAGGACAGGTACAAAGTTATGTGTTAGCTATTCTTCAGGATTTCTGGCAGAATTAACAAAATTACATTACATAATAATAAAGAGCCTTGCTATGTTTATGCTTCTCTAATGTTGTTACTAAGACTAACTCAGTGTCTTCTGAACAAAGGAAGCTGCCGTATATTATTTCCTTCAGTTAATGGTTTAACAGACAGTGTCTCTGCATGGACCTCCTGTAAACATCCTGGTTTTAAGCATGTCAAATTAGGACAATGAATAACAATGCTAATTTACAACAGTTTTATTATTTGCTTGAATGCTGAAACACACACACAGGATTGTGGGATATTATGAGGAGTAAGAGACACATCAGAATTTGCTTCAAACACCATACATTTATTTATATTTATGCATTTCTCAAATGCTTTTATCCAAAGTGATCCATATTTGTGTTCATTGGGCTATAGGAACAACTAAACAGATTATTTTAACCAGCATGACTGCTTGTGATTTTCCTAAGGATTGGGATGATTATGATTTACCTGAGAAGATACACAAGCACCTATAGCTTTTTAATTTAATAGTTATTAAATTCTCTCTCTATTTTATCTCTCTCTCGCTCGCTTTCTCTCTCTCACGATATACATTTTCCATCCTGTGCCCAGTCTGTTTCCTTACCCATCAACACAGCACATCCTGCCTGTGAGAGGCATGCAGAGATTTAGAAAATCAGGTTCAGTCTCCCCACCCCTCCCTTCCTCTCTGCAAGTGTATGCAGTGATACGTCACAGCAGAGGACTGGTGTGTATGTGCGCAGGCTGGTTACTGTGTGAGCCGGTGGGAAAACAGGAGCATCGCAGATAGAAGACTCATACAGACAACCTTAAAATCACCATGTTTACGTCTGTCCAGAGCCGTCCTGCTGTACCTGTTCTGCGGTTTGATGGACACGGAGCCCTGAAACCTCTCTACTGCTTTACTATGTGCTGAGTGATGGACGAGATTTAGAAAACAGGAACTATTGCATTAGTCTCTGGCGGGATTCTTCTCCTGTTTTTTTCTTCTTCTTTAAGTCTCGCTTCGTTCCAAGTACTGTTTTACTACCTCGTCTCTTTGAGAAAATGAAAGCAACAGAACAGGACTTTCATTAAGTCTCAGTCATCCAGTTGTTTAACTCTAAGTTCATTACCTGGAGCTGTTTGGATAAAACAGGAAACCATGTGGAGTCAATCTGGGTACTCAAACTACTACCAGTCTCAGCCTGCTCACCCCTTTTACCATGTACCTTACAGGTGGGTGGGTCTGTTATAAAACAATGCTAGAGCGTTTTGGGAAAGATAAAGAATTAAAATGATATGTTATTGTAATGTTCGTAATTCATCTTCCTGTAATACTGAACGTTCACAGATTACTGGCAGGGGATTCTGTTTGGCCATGGGCACTGAAACAGTTTGGCAGGGGTTTTGTTGTATAATACCAGACCACGTGCATCTGTGATATGGATTATAATGCGACGTGAGCGAATTAACCACTGGATGGGTGTTGTGACAGCGTGCAAATCCAACAGGTCCTGTTAAACTGGCAAGATGAGTGAGTTCGGTGGAACTTAACACCTGTCACCAAATAGGTGTCATAAATACTACTACATTTTTGACCCCATTTTGCTCTCTGTGTATAATATATTACAACCTTCCAGCGTAACTCCATATTTCAAAGTCCTCCGGATTGAAGGTTTGGTATTCTTTGAATACCAGCAGCAACATTCCAATCTCAGAGCCAAATGCTTTTGCTAATACGTTGACTCTTCTTTAGAAGTCTTTTAACAGCTTAAAATAAGTATTGTTATTGTATTACTAGGCTATTTATATACTCATGCATGCTTTTGGCTCAGATTTGTAATGATTCAGTGGAAAGGCTAGTCATTGTCACAAGTTCATTTTTATTTCAGTGTGCTTCGAGGGAGAGAGCAGGGGTTGCTTTAGTGCAACCTATTTTGTTTTACTGCTGCAATGTGATAATTATACCAAAACAATGATTGTGAGCTTCTCCTATAATAACACACATCTGTGGCTTCTACCTGCCCATGTTTACCTTTTGCTTTCCCACCTAGAGAAGTTAGTGTAATTATAGTACATTTAACTGGAGAAAATAACTAGTTTTTAGGTTCTTACTCAGCTTCCAAATGCATGTACAAGCAGGCCTGTCTCATAATTATTGTTTAACTGTCAAATAACAATGAAGCAAGAGATGGTGCTTTTAAAACCTTTTCTTTATCAGTTTGGTTTCTTGACAGCTGCTGTCTAAACAAACACACAGGCATTCGGTTTATTTAAAGGTGCTGTATAATAGAAACTGCATTTACCTATGCATATATGAATAATAAGAGTACATAATGACATAATGACTATTGTTCTTCCTTCTTATGTAAACTTTGTGCGTGCAAAACACAACTGGACAGGCCAATCTCAACATAAAACAGACTGTGACGTTACAGTCGTAATGTATGCCCCAAACATCAGGTTACACATTAAATACTTATAGTTGTTACAATGCTAAAAACAAAGTTGTAACAGTGCTGAGTTAGCGCTATATGCTAATTAATGCTATATGCTAGAGTTTAGGCTAGATGTTCTACTATTGACATTACAGTCACGTATTGCAGTTCTATGCAGGAAAAACACAAAAAATTACTTGCCACTTAAAAATTTCGATTCCAATCATTTACGCATTTGGCAGACACTTTTATCCAAAGCAACTTACAGTGCATTACAAAGCATACAACATTTTATAATCATGTGTGTGTACCCTGGGATCGAACCAATTACCTTTTGCTCTGCTAATGGAATGCTCTTCCAGTGGCGATGTAAGATGGATAATGTATAGTTAGCAGGTCATAATTGCAGATAAACCCCAAAAAGAGGGGTAAAGGATCTGAGAAGTAAGACCCTGATTACACTGCTGGTTTACAGTATTTTGGCATGGTACCGGATGGTATCCTAGTCCCAGACTAAAGCCTGGTATACACTGTGCGATTTTAAAAAGTCCTATAGGATTGTTGCTTGCCACACTGTGCGATTAAGATCGTAGTTAAGTCCATGTCACACTGTATGATCTCAGTTTCCATCAATGTCAGACTGTACGAGTTTAAAGACTTTTAAAAATCGGACGCACACAAACAAACGCGTCCGCAGTTTTACGTCATCAATCGACGACGGCTGGGCAAACACACGCTAAAGCGAAGGCTAGCAAACCGAAACAACATCTATCATTCATTTTATTCATGACTTGTCTCAAGCATAAAAGAAGAAAAAACGAAGGAGACGAGTACCTGGCATTTGTATTTCCAGCGCGATTTCTTTTCAGACTGCTTCATTTTTATCGTATACTGTGGCGATGACACATTGTACAAACACTCTTTATGTTTCCATAACTCCACAAGTTTCTCTTTCTGCAGTACAGTCTATCTGGCTCTTTTTTGACATTTGTCTGTGTTGATTTGTTGTTGTCGCCGCACTAATTGCGTCATCTGGTTCTGTGCTTCTATTGGGTCTTGATTTGCCGGTTGTCGTTGGGAGAAGTCACATAGCAGGATTGTCTCACAAAATTTCTGACACTGCCAGAATTTTGTCGGAGGATAATTTTGATCGCAACGGTCATTAACTGGCTGTCTGTGAACACGTCAAACTAGCAATCAAAGATGGCAGATTTTAGCCTAGGATTCCAGAAATCTTTTAGGATTTCAAAATTTTTCTCATATAGCTAAATCGTGGCTAAAATCTCACAGTGTGCAATGGGCTTAAAATGCAAGTTTGAGCTGCTTTAATTTAAAAATATCTTGCAATGACATCTTAACAACATATATCAGTGCCATTGTGCACACCTGTATTGTTTTTTGTAAGGTATGTTTGTAAAGACTAAATGTCTTAAAGGTCCCGTTGTTCCTGTGTTTTTGAAGCTTTGATTGTGTTTACAGTGCGCAATATAACGTGTTCATGTTTCACGGGTAAAAAAAGCACTATTTTTCAAACAACTTACTGCTGTGTTTCCTGTCCTAAAAACGGGCTGAAGTCCCTCCTTCAGAAATACGTAATGATTTTTGATTGTGTAGCTTGTTTAGTGTGTTGTAGTTCGACAGCAGCTTTGCTTAGTCTTAGCCTTTTGAGCCAAAGCTGGCGACTGACGTATTCCTGTGGGCGGAGTTTAGTCAAACACTCTTGCTTTGACGTCATTAAAGCAGGAAGTAGAGGGCTGTAGTCCAAACCGGCCGTTCGCTGTAGGCTTTGAAAGGGGAATTCTGTTAAAGAAAATATATCACCTGGCAGTGAACTTTGAGCTTTATCATTTTGCAGGTATTATTTATGCTATTACAGCAACATTATACACTAACTAAAGTAAAAAAAAATGGGATCAGAAAAAACGTGATCTTTATAACTAAGGCCTAGTCCTGGATCAATCTGAACCCTGCCGGGAAACCACCTCATAATGTTTTTTTCATGTAGGCACAAATGTAGCGATGTAAGCTGTCGAGCATCTCTTAATGGCTCAGCAAGATTAGACATGACTAAAAATCAATGTTTTAACTGTTGGTAGTTTTTTACACAAATGTAATGATGATAATGATTGGGAAACCCTTGCATGCAAAAACAGAGTTTATTTCAACTTAACCAAGCAAACCTGCAACTGTCTTAGCAGCTAGTAATCTTCATGCAAGATAAACTTGTTATTGCTGTGACCTTGCTGTATACATGTAGAGACCAGCTGGGCCTAACCAGACAAACCCAGACCCCATAGATCATTATCTGTTTCACAGCATCGCATGACATGTAAGAAAAACATCAATGACAATCAATCAATCAATCAATCAATCAATCAATCAATAATCAGTTAAGTTAACTTTTAGTCTCTTTGGTTTTCATCAGGCAGCTGTACTCCGATGTAATCTCTTCAGTACATGCAGTTTAACCTCATAAATGCAGCTTTTCATAATAAAAGCCTTTGGCTCTGTGACAGACTTACTGCATTTTATTATCTGTGCCATTTACAAGCCCATCTGCTACTCATGTGCCGGCACGAACCAATCACGGTCCAGTACGGGTCCCAGAGGGTCTAACACTGACAGTTCACTACCCCAAAAGAGGGCTAAAAAAGTCCTACACTCATCTGAGGTCTGAATCCTGGCTTTTAATTTATGTACTGACGCGGCTTGATTTAGCCAGTGATGTCAGAAGATTGAGAGGATCAGACAGATGATCCAGATGTGTGATTTTTGTACAAGCTTCAAGCTTCCTCATTCCTGTCTCTCTCTGTATGATGAGTTAACAGGATTAAAAAATAAACAGGAATATTTCATTTCTGTGAGAGGACATACATATTGCAGCTGTTTAAAAAAATGTGGAGCTACTGTTTTGAGAGATGCTTGGGAGTGAACCATGTGAGGTATGTTTGATTTACTACAGTATGTCAAAAAGTATCTATACTTTTACAGAGAAAGATATCTGTTAGTTTATGTAAAGTGTATGGCTAACCTTGAATAGTCTTTAATAAACATAGTTGGTTTACCAGTGTGGTTATGGCATCTTCCAGCGGTGGTTAAGTGTATTATGCTCCTTGAACCCAGTCATACAATGCCAAAGAGGTGGACAGTTGGACCAAATTGATCATGTTTTTTAGTTTTATAATGTCTAATTTTAAAAACAGTGTTATACTGGAGAGCAACAGAGGTGACAGCTTAAAACTCTTGAAGTCTGTGACTCTCATTTCAACAACATCTGACATCATTTTCTAAATCTCTCACGCCTTTCTCTAAACCTCCGTCTGACATTTAAATGTCGCCATTCAGCGAGGGACTCGGGCTGCAGTCTGCTTTTTGCTTACATGCCCTGCCTGTCACACAGCGTGTGTGTGCATTGGTCTGTGAGGCCTTTATTAATTCATAGCAGCCCTTTATGAAAGTCTCTAATCGCTCCTGAGGAATATCTTGCTTTTTAAGTAGGAGATTAGGATAGTTACTGTCTATCTTAGCTTTTATGATAAAAAGAATCATGGCTAGTAGATCAATTCCTCTTTAAATGGTTCTGAATGATTGAAGATTGACACTGATGTGAATGAAGCTATGCAGAATAATGAAATTAGCATCATCTGTCTTTGTAGGATGAGAGAGGTCTAAAAATAACACTACTGTGAGCTTTGCATTTCTGTGAAAGTATGTGTGTTGTGTATCTGCACCAGGTGTTTGGGTTTATGTGCTGATACAATATATTTGTATTTTTCCCCCTACAAGACATTGCACAACTACAAATGTAATTTACATCAGATGATACAAACGGACTCTGTTAACTTGTATAGCAAACAAGTGATTCTTACTGTGAGAAGGACAGTGGATTTGCATGAAAACATGAGGGGAGGGGGAGACATTGTCGTAAATGTCTTGAATAATTTCAGATGTCGTGGTGGGTGGCAGACATTCCAAAGTTTGAATATTTGAGAATAATGTTGCTTTTTTTGTTAAATACACTCTTAAAAATAATTCAGGGGATTTGTTGCCACTATTTAATTTAAAGTATTGGTGCAAAGATTTTTAAAAGATTTAAAGTTCCAAACTTTTTTTTATTGAGTTGTCCAGACATAATAATGTTGATAGTTACATCAAGTTAATATTCTGTGTAAATTCAAATTAATTATCTGTGTTAGTTTGTTTAAAACTTATTTAAGTTGTAGTAACTCAATGCATTTAGCTTGATAAGTTCAGGTTCCCAGCATGCTTTGCAAGGGACTTTATAGTGAGAGTAAATGTAGAAATATGGTGTTATTTTATGCATTTCCAATCAAGATGAAAACATGAGAAGACTTTTAATGATTATGGTTCCGTACTTTTGGTATTTAAAAGATTTTCTGTTATGTTGTTGATTTTTAAGAGGTTACCATTGAGCTGAAGAATAGAGCATTTGCTCAAGTTGAGAACAGACTCACCGAGCATTATCTTGCTGTTTTAATCAGATGGCATTTTGATAAAAATGCTAAAACTGGTTGTCTTCTGCAACCTGACAAGTGTTGTTAAATAAAAAGTTTGAATCATTTTAGTAGTTTTGTGTAACTCAGTGTTCACGATTAAATCAAATTTAAAGTGCAAAAAAAACAACTTAATTGATATTATATTAATTTATATAAAGTATTCAACGCAATTTTTTTAAGTACATCCAACTTATTATAGTTTGTTGGCCGGAATTAATTTCAGAAGTAGTTGTCTAAACTCAAAATAATTAATGCAAACTGTTGCGTTAATTTTTTTGTTGAGTCCAAGCAATATTTTTTAGAGTGACAGTGAAGCCGTAGGAGGGCCTTGTTTGGAAATGTTATGTGCTGGCGCCTCACAAACGTTGGTGGAAAATAACTTGAGGCATCTGATGGGGAAGCTACATTTTTAGATGTTTTTGTTTTTATGTGGTTGGTTTCTTTTGTTTTTGGCACAATATTGTGCAACATTAGTTAAGCAATTTCAGATTGTAATTTCATGGTTATTTACATGAAAAATACCATGGCAATATGATAGTATTATTTAGTTATTGGAGACTGTAGTGGAAATGACACTGAGCTAAATGCCACAAAAATCCCTTGGGATTTGCTGGATCTGGTTAGATTTGTGTGGGATTTCATTCCTGATTTGTAGGAAGGAACAGGCAGTCTGATAGTACTTGTTTTTGGCTATTTTTTAATTATAAACGCTCTCTGTTTCCTGTGGTGTTATGAAGTCTGGTTTAATTAGCTGAATAATTCTCATTTTGCAGGCACGCAGCCTAAATAACAGGTTTTGGACTGAAACCTACGCAGATCCTTCAAATCTGACTGAGCGAATGCTGTTTTTAAGGGAATTATAAGATATTTTTTATGGTTGGGAAATGGGAAATCAGAGCAAAATATGTCTAAATCAACTGCACAGTGCTTGTATAATTTCATTATTGTCATTAAACTGATGATCTTGTTTGTTAGCTATCCAGTCTAATTTAGCTTTTACTGAAATGTAATTGAACAGAACTGGTAATGTAATCAACCTGCTATTTTGCATATAAATAACAAGAATCGTGTCTCTCTTATTAAAATACAATACTCATTTATACCTTGCGGATTGTCCTTTCTTTTTGACCTATGACATCATTATTTTCAAAACAAATGCTAACAAATGACCTTCGTTCTCAGATTAGCCTGTACTCTTATTTTTGTGAATCACCAAGTACACAAAAACATTCAGTGACAACCTTACAATAAGGTTGAATTTTTGTTTATATTAGTAAATGCATTAGCTAACATGATAAACTTACAATGAGCAATATAGTTCAGTTTCAGCATATATTAATATTTGTTAGTTAACGCCAGTTGTTTATGTTCATTGTGCATAAAGTAAACTTGATTTAAAAATGTATTAATGCATGATGAAAATAACACGAGTAATAAATGTTGTGTTTTTCATTGTCAGTTCATGTTGGCTAATCCATTAACTGCTGTTAAAGTACATGTAAACTCTGTATATATTAAATTTGTTCTTAGTTTGTCACATCACAAAAACATGTTATTAACCAATTAGCCAAATTTGAATAATGAAAAACCAAGTAAATAAAATAAGTTATCAGAATTTAAATAACAGAATTTAGGAAAAACAGGCAGGATTCTTTTCTCTCCAACACTGGGGACATGTCCTCTATCTGCTGTGAAACCACGCACACTCTCTGAAAAGCTAGCAATTTCTTTTAAAGGTGGTGTGTGTTAATTTTAGCGGCATCTAGTGGTGAGATAGCGAATTGCAACCAACAGCTCACCCCCAATTTCAAAACGCATATGGTAGCCACCATAGGACTAACATGCAATCGTCTAAGACAACATAGGGGATGAAATGCACTCTGTAGAGCAGTTTATTCGTTTAGGGCTACTTTAAAAACATGACAGTGACTTACATATAAAAGAACAATATGTAGGATTGTGGCCAAAACTGGTATTGCAATCACACAGCTGGTGGCCAATACACAAAATGACAACATAAACATCAGTTGAGTGCTGCAACTCCACTTTTTAAATGACAATATCCTGGCTAGACCACCATTGTCAGTGATATAAGTATTTGAAATGAAAATGATTTCTTAATGTCTAGTGACATATCAGGCCCATTTTATGATTAACTGATATAAATTTCTCACATACTGTTCCTTTAAGGGGACCGCCGGTGTATGTAGATAAAAACAGCCCATTCTAAGGTAATAAAATCAATATATATATCATTATGTAAGGTCTTTATACACCACTGATAATATAGTTATGTATATGATATTGCATTTGTGAACAGATCCTTTTTAAAGTTGCACAATGCACCTTTAAACTTATTACTGCTACAACCTCAATTGATCCTTACAATTGTGTTAGGGACAGGGCCAAGGGCTGTGGCTCCAGTGTGTCATCGAGCCATGATTTTAGGCCCGCCCAATAAATCCTGAACTTAGAAATGGTGACAAACTGTGTAACGGTCTAACTCCACAATTCAGTACTACATCATCTTTGTATTTTGTTTTAGCAATGCATTTCTAACATGCATAATGTATTTAGAAAAAAATGATCTGAATTGACTTTACACAGACTTTAACAAATACAACCTTATTGTAAAGTTACAGTACCTCTTCAGGTTAAATTATCTGCATTTCCTTTCTTTTGCCTGCCAGTGTGTGTGCTACTTTACAGTGTGTAGGCATAAGTGTGGTGACTCATACTATACAAGCATCATATTGAATGAAGAGCGAACAATGGACAGAACAAATGGTCATATGGAAGGTTCGGATCAAAGAGCCATATTACCTGTTTCCTGCTTCTTTTACCTCCTGTGTGTGCACCATGACAGAGGCACACTGAGCCATGTCATGTCCTTCTCTATGACAAAACAACATCTCTAACAGAGAGGAAAAGCCACATTGCCTGCTATCAGGCAGCTGGAGGCTATTTTAAGCCAAGATCCATGTTTGGCCTCGATGGACTTCCGCCTCTGCTTTTCCTTCAGACACCAAATATCAGTTTCTGCAACTGGCGGCATCAATAAAGCCCAGAGGAATGTGAAAAAAACAGCAAGAGAACTAGACGTGGATGTGGTATGTTTTGTTGAGTTCACACCTTCTGGGGTCCTTATCGGGTTTTTAACAATTGTGTAGTCACAACTAGCGACTGTTTGGCTGAGATAAATGCTAATTGGTTTTAAAGTTTGTTTTGCTTGTTATTGGAATACACATAAAGACCTTTGATGTTTCTGTTTTTCTGTAAACTCTGGAAAATCAAACAGGTGCACAATGTCATCTTGCAGAATGGCCTCGTTTTTTAGTCGCAGATAAAAGCGTCTGCTAAATGATTGAATGCAAATGTGAAGAAATGTCATAAATGTTAATGTGATGAATAGTTTAGATGCAGTTTGTGGCATCTAATGTGCTATAAAGACGAACATTAGGATAGTTTAGTTTAACATAATCCATGCTTGATGGTTTTGAATAGTATTATGTACATTGAAAATGTTATTTAAAGGTGTAGTATGTAAATTTTATAAGGATCTCTTGACAGAAATGCAATATAAAATACATAACTATATTATCAGTGCTGTATAAAGACCTTTCATAATGACGTGTTATGTTTTTATTACCTTAGAATAAGACGTTTTAATCTACATACACAGAGGGTCCCCTTTAATTGAAGTCGCCATTTTGTTTCTACAAAAGCCCTTAACAGACAAACTTTTTTTTACTAAGTTGTCTCCAACGATGACATGGTTGTCCCGTGGTGGCTACCGTAGCTTCTCTATGCGTGTCGGTGAACGGTGGACTGAAACGTTTATTGCAATTTGCAACCTCACCACTAGATGTACAAAAATGTACACACTGCACCTTTAATCTCACATTTTAGCAGTGATTTTAAGTTTATTATAGGAACACATAGAAACCACATATAATGATGTAGTCATACTCACTATAGACCTGTTGTTTCAGGATTAGTAGTATTAATATTTGTGACTCCATCAGTTAAGCAACAATAATGTTACAAATCATCCAAAAATTTAAATTAGGTCAATATTTTCTCACCCTCTATTTGTTTCAAACTTATATAATTGTTTTTATTGTAGAACAGACGTCAACAACAAAATGATTTTTACACTGCTTTTCAATTAAGTTAAAGTGAATGAAAACCATAAAATTGCAACAATTGGACTGAATCCAAGTAATAGCTTCATGTGAGGCATAGATTTAAATAGCTGATAAGTTAATATTCACAGAAATCTTCGCTCTCAGTTTCAAATTTCATTTGTTTGCCTATATTTAAATGTGGCATGTTATGACTGGCCAATGTTTTTTTTAATTTGATAACGTCCACTGTGGTGAAACATGTCTGTGCGGTTTGTCCGGTTGGACAACATAAGTACAGCGTTTGTAAGTTGCTTTGCATGTGATTTGAGTAGTATGAAAGCATTTCTGTTTACACTTAACCGCTCTTCTCTTACAGTTCAATGCTCCCATAATCCTGTCAGACTTGTAGAAATTTGATAATGATTACAGTGAGAGGCAGAAAGGGATATTCCCACCCAAAAAAGTGCCAGGGCCTTCCTTCATCGTTTCTGCTTACACCCCAAGCCAAATATATTCACACCTATACTGTAGTACATTGCAGATTATGTATATTTGCACAAGGCAATGTTAACAATCTGTTTTGTGAATGTTCAAAGAAAACCGATCTGCTGTACAATATAATAAGCTTTTAATGATTAAAGAGTTACAAAAAATCTTTGCAAATATGCAGAACAGCTTGGAAAAGATGCTGTGTGTCTGTTAAGCCTGCATTCAGATTACAAGATTTCTCAAAAGATATAAAATTTAGCTCCTGGATGTTTTGACAAAGAATGAACTTTATTATTTCGGTACCTTTCAAGGTTTTTGCTCATTTCAGTGAGATGACATGTTGGTTAATCTGTTTTTCCCAGACGTCTGAGCTTTTGAATTGCCTTATTTTTTATGGTTTTCTGAGGTAATGAAGGCTTGTGAGTCACATCAGTAACACAGACAGAGGCACTGTTATGCATATCTGCAGGATAGAAAGTTAATTTAAAAGATTTTAAACCCTAATTCTATTTTTTTGATATCGTTATTGTGCTAAAACACTCCAGACTAAAATAATATCTTACCCAAGAAAAACATCTCTGTTAAAAAACAATTCAAGCACCCCCTGGATTTGTGTACATAATTAAAGGGTCAACAGTAGGACTTTTCTGCAGTATTTAGACTTTCTGTAAAACATAGGAACAACGATGAAGAGCCACGATCACAGAAATCGTGATGATTGTTTCATAATGGCAATCTTTCGTCTTGGACAGCAAAAAATTGTGCAGTGTATCCCGGGCTTAAGGATTATAAGGAACACCATACTAATACTGTGTTTGACCCCCTTTTGCCTTCCGAACTGCCTTAATTCTACGTAGCATTGATTCAACAAGGCGCTGAAAGCATTTTTTTGAAATGTTGGCCCATATTGATAGGATAGCATCTTGCAGTTGATGGAGATTTGTGGGATGCACATCCAGGGCATGAAGCTCCCGTTTCACAACATCCCAAAGATGCTCTATTGGGTTGAGATCTGGTGACTGTGGGGGGCATTTTAGTACAGTGAACTCATTGTCATGTTCAAGAAACCAATTTGAAATGATTCGAGCTTATTCTGCTAAAAGTAGCCATCAGAGGATGGGTACATGGTGGTCATAAAGGGATGGACATGGTCAGAAACTATTCTCAGGTAGGCCGTGCAATTTAAATCCATGTTCTCATTCGTTTTATGCCAAATTCTGACTCTACCATCTGAATGTCTCAACAGAAATTGAGACTCATCAGACCAGGCCACATTTTCCCAGTTTTTAACTATCCAATTTTGGTGAAGCCTCTTTTTCCTATTTGTAGTGGAGATGAGTGGTACCCGGTGGGGTCTCCTGCTGTTGTGGCCCATCTGCCTCAAGGTTGTGGGTGTTGTGGCTTCACAAATGCTTTGCTACATACCTTGGTTGTAATGAGTGGTTATTTCAGTCAAAGTTGCTCTTCTATCAGCTTGAGTCAGTCGGCCCATTCTCCTCTGACCTCTAACATCAACAAGGCATTTTTGCTCACAGGATTGCTGCATACTGGATCTTTTTCCCTTTTTACACCATTCTTTGTAAACCCTAGAAATTGTTGTGTGTGAAAATCCCAGTATCTGAGCAGATTGTGAAATACTTGACCAGGACCACACCCCTAAATGCATTGAAGCAACTGCCATATGATTGGTTGATTAGATAATTGCATTAATGAGAAATTGAACAGGTGTTCCTAATCATCCTTTAGGTGAGTGTATATATATGTCTCAGTTCACTGTTAGTTATAGCTATAATATATCACACTTTGGCTAGCATAAGATTCAAAGCATTTTCTATGGCTTGTTGTACTTTTCCAATCCTAAATTTTTGTATCTGAGGTTATGTTACATTAATGAAATGAGACCCGTACTGATGGTATAAGTAACAGCATGTGAAAGTCACATTTTAATCCAGCTGTGTTTTCCATGCCTGCTTCATCTTCTGTCCGATCCCTCCTGCGTTTTGCACCGGCTCTTGGCTGTCACAATCCATTTTGGAGATAAGCAGCCCTCAAAGACTCATCTCACGCTGCCAAAAATCTCTTAGCTGCATGATGGATTACATCAAACTGCCATCTATATTTATCTGTCGGTGAGCTCATTTTGTGACAAGGGCTTGTTGTTGGGCCTGATGTTAACTGATGGACAGTAAACAGCCTGTAATTGAGATTAAGGGCTTTGGGTCAGTCCATGCAGAATCTCCGGTCATGTAAAATCAGATTTGTATGAGGTGTTGTTGCTTGCATATATTTGGTCTTGAGTTTATATGATGCCAGAGAGTGCTAAACAGATTGGCTGTTATCTTAGAGATTAAGATAGAGTCAGGTTATTGGCATGATGGTTGAAGTGGCTTTTCCATGTCATCTCAAGAGTTGGTGTCTATCTGATAAGCAGCCATTTTAAAGTTTGAGATTGTGTCAGTCATCTAACATACTCTTAAGTAAAACCATCAGGCCCTAGCAAAGTGCTTTTTTCTAAGAGTATGTCATGCATTAACAAAAATTAGGTTTTTATTTTTAGTTCTGAAAGTTCTGCTTAGACACTTTGAAATCCAAGAGTTTTGGTAAAGAGCAAAACAGCCTGAGATGGATGAGGGAAATTAAACAGTAGGGACATCTTCAGATTTGCCTAATAGCTACTTCAGATTTAATGCAGCTATTTCGATCTTCTTCATCGCTTTTCCTGAATATAAAATGAATTTTAGTATATTATGACCTGCTGCATGTCGCCTGGTTGTGTCAAAGACAGTTATAGCTGTATTTTAGAGGGTCTTCTAACTCTGTCGTTATTGTATGAGCTTCTCTGACAGCAAAATTTTCATTAACTCTCTGATGATGGATTTGATAAATAATCCGTCAGTGGACATTTTTTCTTGAGCGACTTAAACATTTGGCATGATTGTACAACAGCAGGCACTGGATGATTTATGGATGTGATGAACAGTCTAGGCAAACTAACAAGGTACAGATTGCTGTTTACACTTTATTAACAGACATTCTCTGTTCACAGCAACCTATGCAAAAAGATTCGTCAGATGTTGAATTTTGTTGATCAAATGTACAAATCATGTTACTGTACATGTGCATAAGTTGATGTTAGGAGGGGGAAAGAGTTTGTGTATGTGTGAGAGATGGATAGATAGATAGATAGAGAGAGAGAGAGAGAGAGATGGCATAGCTTGGCATACTTTAATTTAGCTACCCGAACAGCCACTTATTTTAAGATGCAATTGGGGCTCGGCTACATTTTCATTAGGATCCACAATCTATTCTTATTACATTGCTGCCAAGACTCAAGGGACAAAGTTTGGCTGCATCTCAGCAATTCATTCTACAGCCTCTTGTATCTAGTGTTGTTTTCATTTGTATTCAATTGTAATAATATTTGATATCCCTAGCCAAATATTTCTATTAGAATTTATTTGTGGCCAACCACAAATAAATTTTTTATATATATTTAAATATATGAAGATTTAAAATGCAAATCCCTATGTGTGAACCTGAGTGTTTAGTTTTAATAATTTCACTTTAATGTAGGTATGATGCAGTGCCGGCGCCAGCCGAGCGCTGGTGAGGGGGCGTCTAAAATACCAGAGGGGGCGATCACATGAATGCATATAATTCCCCCAGCTAGAAAATACATAGGTTTGGTACATTAAGTTTTAAAGTGTTATAAACAAACATCTCTGTAATACAACCACAAAAACTACAGCTATAGTGAGCAACGTACAGAGCTCTAAACAATACAACAACAACAAAAAACGCATACCTAACGTTATATATTAGCACAACACTACTCATTTGAAGTTCAGACTCAGAGGTAGAAATAAATTTTACGTAATGGTGGGGGGCAGTGTTGGCAAATAGAGTTGATGGTTTTCAGCCCAAAAACGGTCCAAACGCAACATTTTATCAACATTTTCAATTTGATCATATAACGTAGTTATTTTAACTGCCACAAGTAATGCACCATAAGCTAGCGATTAAGCAGCTAGAGAACCACAATAGCAAAATGACAATAACTCGTT
This sequence comes from Paramisgurnus dabryanus, assembly GCF_030506205.2. Taxonomy (NCBI): domain Eukaryota; kingdom Metazoa; phylum Chordata; class Actinopteri; order Cypriniformes; family Cobitidae; genus Paramisgurnus; species Paramisgurnus dabryanus. The sequence goes on along the minus strand of NC_133345.1, from coordinate 20,952,426 downwards.
TACATATACAGCTATGCTGTAGGATAGGCTAATTCAAATTCGTTAATTATACATTTAACAATGTCTGTTTTTTATCTATTTACTCCTGATAAACAGGTGTGTGTGAGAGAGAGATAGTACAGGCTTACCTTTAACGTTAAATGCAGAACAATAATAGGCTGTTGGTTGTACGTTGACTTGCAAGGATGCTGAAGAACATGAACATCTGAACTTTTCAAAACTATGTACAGTCTGGCTGAAGTTCATGGTGCCCGAATTGACTTAATGGCAGCCGAACATTTGGATCTTTGCACCTGAAATGCTCGGATAATTCATCCACGTCACGGCATTAATTAATGTGTGACAATCCGGAGTCCGGTTTGTAGAACTTCCAATGCTATTTTCCATATATCCATTGCTACAGGGCAGGCCCAGGTCACTCTCACACTCCTGTCTGTAAATTTTTATATAATTTCCCACTTCGACATCTTGATTTCCCTGAGACTCAGAACGCGGGCTCATTGTCGGCGTGCCTCAAGCCGTCAACACAAACTTGTTCAACTTCAGGCGCGGCTGCAAGAACCAACAACCAAATGACGTCAAAGTACCGCGAGAACGATTCGAGAAATCATACTAAGTGTCGTTTCGTCTCGCTTTCGCAGCATTTTGACGTCTTCGCCTGATGAATTCGAACAAGCCTATAGGCTACACATGAGTGGGCGTGTGTCACGGTAGAATACATGCACACTTGTTTTTTTGTTTTGTTAAATAATTAGACTTTAAAATTCCCTTTAGGAAGACAATACACAAGGCAAACGTGATTTTTAAATAGCGCATTTTATCATTAAAATCCCATTCAACATTAATGGTGATCTGAGGGGGCGGGATAGTGCCAGTGAGGGGGCGACGCCCCCTCACGCCCCCTCGTGGCGCCGGCCCTGGTATGATGACAAAATTTTCAAACACCCCTAAGCTCACAATTCATCACATGACTAGATAAAGCAGACAATTCCCTTTACGAAGATACATGGATTGAAAAAAATCCATTGAGGATTGAGAAGTTATGATATTTTTTATATTAGAAATCAGAGGAAAAGTTATATATGGATTTCAATGGAAGGTTTGTGACCGAAAATGCTGCTTATTCGTATGAAATTTTAACAGAAGGTAGAATTTTGGGTAACACTTTAGTATGGGGAACACTTATTGATTATTTATTATGACTTTTGCCTTAGTAAACTCCCAATTTACTGCTAATTAGTAGCTAATAAGGTAGTTGTTGTAGACGTTAGGTTTAGGTATTGGATTGGGTTAAGGGATGTAAAATATGGTCATGCAGAACAAGGCATTAATATGTCCTTTACAAGCACTAATAAACCGCTAATATGTAAGCTAATAAGACACTAGTTAAAAGTAAGAATTGGTCCCTATACTAAAGTGTTACTGAATTTTGTTAGTTCTTTCAAATGAAATCATGAACATTTACTGTTTTAGTTGGAATAAGTTTGTCATATTCAGACTTCAGACCCATGTTTTTTTTGTACGATGCCTGCAGTGGGCGTTCTGACAGGACGTTCACTATAGTCTATTACCAGAAATGTGACCACAGAATTTCCGCGATTTATTTAAGTACCTTCATCATCATAGATACCAATGAAATTTCGTCAGTAGTACCAAGATAAAAGAAATATATTCAGGTCCACATACCTTTCATTAGGGTCCAGAGTTCAATGGAACCACACCGACCGGTTGAATATGACACACATTTTCAAACAGTTGCTGTGAACTAAAAACACCTCAGGGCTGAAAGCTCAAAATATAAAAACGCTTCCGGTGGGTGTTCTTGACATAGTTAATGTCGTATTTAGTAAAAACATACTATGAGGTGAGGAGTGAATATTGCATAACACGCATTGTAACAGTCCAATGCAGGCGGAAACTTGACACAGCGGATTTTTGACACAGAATTTCGACGCGTGTGCCCACGATGTCAGCATTGCTTTTTAATAGCAATGAAAAAGTTAATTGGTCAGAAATTGAAATGCCTTATTTTCACAAAATGTGACTTTGTTAATTTTATTGGTATGTGACCCTGGACCACAAAACCACTAATAAGAGTTTATTTTTATATGGTCAACATGTATACATTATTTGAAAGGTGAATAAATGAGCTGTCTATGTTTGTTAGGATAGAACAATGTTTGGCCGAGATACAACTATTTGAAAATCTGTGGGTGCAAAAAAAATCTAAATATTTAAAAAATCCCCTTTAAAATTGTCCAAAAGAAGTCCTTAGCAACACATACTGTAGGCCTATTACTTATGATAAATATCTTCATGGAACATAATATTTACTTATCCTAATGATTTTTGCCATAAAAATCTTTAATTTTGACCCATACAATATATTATTGGCTATAGCATTGAGTCACAAATCTGACAGTCATTCACTGCAAAACCCTCTAAGTGCATGCAAGCTTTTTGGGCAAAAACCTCCACTTCTTTGCACATAAAACTCCACTTTTTTGCACAATTCATAGTACAAAACCACTAAAGAAAACTAGAAACATTGCAAATGATGAAATTCACAATTCAAAATGTTAAAATGAAGAAACTGAACTACATATTAGGGAGAGTTGTGATGCATGTGGCTGCCACATTTGTGTTGTATTCAGGTCCAAGTATACTCACAAGGGAACCAAGTATGAATGTGATTTTACATTAGTCTTCTGTGCAGTTTGAGGACAACAAACAAGTATTTCTGTAACAGATGAAGCGAAATCATTTGATGAACATATATAATATGTGTCGAGAGCATTCGGTTAATATCATTATGTCATTTTTGATGGAGGTAACTTTTAGTGGCTTTTGCATCTGAGCTCTTCATATAACAATTTTGATTAATGTTTTGGGGCCTAATGCATAAACCCTGTAATTTCTATATTTTAGGGAGAATAAATGTCTAAATGAAATGCTACTACAACTCAGCAAACCATGACAGCACAGTACCGCAACAAGCTTTCAGTATGTTGTATGGTTGTTTTTTTATGCGGCCATGTTTGTTCTGACAGCTTAAAAGCCTCAACATTTTGACAAGCCTGCCAAGGTCAAGCTATTTCTAGAAGACAAATATGAGTACAATCACAAGACAACATCTTTATTCTTTTATTACAAAGAGAAAACCTATATGACGCTTGTGCTGCGTGTGTTGTTTGGTTGCATGCTTGCATGAATGGCTGATTGATTATTAACACATGCAGAAGGGGCCGGTCATTGCCTTAAGATTTTTACTGTTGGAGACCTGCTAGGCAATACTTACAGTATCATCTAAGATCTCCCACTCATTCCTTCCTCTCTCTCTGGCCGGACACTGACACAAGATACCCCTACACTGCTGGCATTCACCCTCCCAACCATACGAGACAGACAGACAGTCCAGAGCCCAGCAGCAAAGGCAGATCGCAGGGCTTTGAAGCCTAACCTGTGACGAGACCTGCTGCTACTCTACAACACTGCATGGCATGAGAAAGACTCTTATCGATTGTAAGTGGACACCAGGTCATGTTCATCATTGGGAAAATGCATTTCATTGGTGTAATAGGGGTCTGGCTGCTATTTTGTTACTTGTAAACAAACCTTACTGAAGTGTTTCTGAAGGAGAGATTGCCTGTTTTGTACATGCTCAAGTAGTCTAAAGTTCATCGTGTGGGTTTAGTTAAATTTTAATCCGGACTGTAATGTGTTTCTGAGTAATGTAGGTTTAGTTTTAACAAAGCTTTTTTTGTTTGGGTAACTTCACTAGATGGTATTGTTTGGTGTGCAATATGAAAAAATGAAGCTATAGGTTTAGATACAATTGTGGATTTTTGTCGTAAATTAAGGTAGCTGCTTGGTTTTTGAGTTTCATAAAGGACTCCTGCATGGATGTATTCATGCATATATATGTATTTCGAATTAAATATATGGACTCTATATTTATTGTGTTGACTTTGGATGGAAATCTGCAGATTGGATTCAAACAAATGTAACTAGTGTGTTAAACAAAGCTGAAAGTTGTTGAATATGGCCAGTTTCACTCATGTTGTGTTGTATAATGTCTGCATGGCATGTTTTATGAATTCAGCATAACTGCATCAGATAATATTTGCTTATATGTATTAGGCATGGGCCGGTGTGAGATTTTGATGGTATGATAACCTTAAGCAAAAATACTATGGTTTCACAGTGTTGCGGTATTGCCATTACAACAAAAATTCATTACAGACAAAAATGATAAGCGAACAGGTGTAGGCTGAAGCTGTGGCATTTTCAAAATGGACACAATTACATTTCATTTTTAAGCAACATATAACATGATTGGCAGATAAAAATAAAGCCTTTTAATTTATAATATTCTTTCAAAAATATATATTTTGTAATATATATTACATGTAAACATCAAATAAGTTACTTATTGACATAATGATTTAATACATTTTGTGCAAAAACAGCTCATACCTTGGAAACAGTATTACAAAAATTTTAGTGGTCTTGAAACCTTAACTCTTTAAAACCTCGGTATACCTTGAAACCTTTAAACGGCCCATGCCTAATATGTATGTGCTTTGTACACACTCTAAACATTTTTGTTTATTTTCAACCCAGCATTGGGTCAAAAAGGGACAAAATCAGCCGTTGGGTTATATTAACCTAGAACATGTTTATATTTGACCCAACAATGGGTTTAAACAACCCAGCACAGTTTAAAATACAACCCAAGGTTGGGTTCGGCCCTTTTTGATCCAATGCTGGGTTGAAAATAATGCAGCATTTTTAGAGCGTGTTTTCATTCAAACAAAATGAAACCCTGACTATATGAAACCCTACAAAATCAATCAGTCATTTCACAGGCTGAAACATGATAAGCTGAGATGTGAAATGGCTCGTAACTTGTCATAAGAAGGGATTTGGGCTCTGTATGGGAGTAAATTTTATGCTGACCCTGCAGCAGTGTGTGGGATTTTCAACTGATTATCCAGTGATTCATTGTTCTCAGTATAATCAGGGGACTTGTAGCAAAATTTTGTATTTGCGTTCTGTAAATTTCATCACTTTCTCTCTCTCTCCCCCCATTTCTCTCCCGCTCAATTTGAGTGATGTCGATGACCTTGCCCCAATGAGAGCTCTTAAACGGAAAGCTTTTTTGCTGCTGGTGTTTAAACACAGCATCTTTAAATAAACATCACCTTTGGCCCTCGCACCCATTGCGCAAATACATATTTTGAGGCTATTCATTTAGTTGCTTCCAAACACGTCTTGTGTCTGACAGTATGATGAAAATTGCTTCACTTTGTAGGTTGAGCTATTAAGAGATTGGAGCTTTTAAACAATCTTTCTCCAGACACATTTATGCAGTTATCTGTCATCCACAGCCTCACTTTGGAGCCGTAAGATATCCAACAACAAATCCATTTCTATGTATAGTTTGTTCTTGACTTTCGCTACAGTGTACAAGGTTTGCTGAAGACTAATGAAAAGTGGATTGTTATGGCCACTTCACTTAAATTCCAATTAAGAGAACCAGTGAACAGAGACAAGTGAAACATTTCATTTATTTCTCTTTAAAGGGGGGTTTCAAGCTATTTCATGCATTCTGACTTATTAACACGGTTTAAGAGTTGGATTCCTCATGCTAAACATTAGCCTGATGTTGTCGTACTCAAAATTCTAGTCAGAATTTGAGTCTGACCATGGGGTGTGTTTTAACGAACCAGGACAAAAAATGCCTCCGCACTCAATTGGATAGACCTACAACCAATCAGAGCAACCGAGTGTGTGACGTATGTTGAAATGGCATCTGTCCATTTGCAGCCTGACCTGAACTGCTAGTTATTTCGGTACAATGAGACTAACATTATGATTGTACTAAGTCTGAATTAGCGAACGTTCATCGACACCTACTATGTTTACACAATTATGTTCATATCACGGCATTGGGAGTTATTTACTAAGTCATACAGTCAGACTATCTTTTACCATTTGTAAGTTAGATGAACTTCATCCACAGCTTCTGAAAAGGAGCTGGCAACGACCGTTAGTTATATCCACGTTGTCGTGCACGCCGAGTTGCTTCCCCGTGATTGGGTTCAGTTGCTTCTTTCACTTGGTCTTCATGAGTGCGACCAAAGGAGAAACAACAATGACCACTACGTTTTCATTGTGTCCCATCTTCTTAGCGACCATCAGATCCGGCTGATAAATTAAACATTTGCCGAATCCCGAAGGAGGGACAGCAAAACATCTTTCCGATCAACAAATGCCTTGATCCCGTTTCTCTATTCCTCTTTTAAAATCAGTGTGCCGTCGATATCTTCTAGAACAGACTTAATGGCAGAATCTTCACATTCTCAATTCTCCAGCTCTTTGGTGACGTGGTTGATTACGTTACTGTTGATCATCTGTCCATCATCATATAAAGCCATCCCTGACAATTTGACTGGTTCGACCAGCTTTGTGTCGAGCATTGTTGCGCCACAATGGAGCGACACCAGACCGAACTTCCCGACCTGAAAGGGGGCTAAGTTCGGCTGGCACCCATAGCTAATAGGCAAACAGTCAAAAAAGCAGTTGGAGGTTTCTGTGCCGAATGCACTTCGCCAGGGTTCGTACATGTTTCAGAAAGTTTTTTTCGAACATAAAAGTTTCATACGTAACGATCTTGCTTCATTTTTTATGGGCAATTTTTAGTGCAGGAAGTACAATGGAAGTCCTTATATGGGCACTTTAACATGCACACACACACACACACCAACCTGATATGAAACCAACATCACCAAAGTTGTTGTTTGTGAGGGAAATTGAAGCTTTTTAATCTTTCCAAAGAACCCAGCATTATGGAAACAATGGATATAGTTTGTTTATCCAGGGTAGCAGCGGAGTTGTGCATGTGTGTTTGTTTAACACTGGATTTCGTTGAAATGGAGCGGACCCAACCGGCTCATGAGTCACAGGCGGTAAGTAAAACTGCATTAAATGTCTGTGTTTTGTTGGCAATCGGTGCGTAAGTGCATATAATGTAAACAACATAAACATGTATTGAATCATAAGTTATCCAGAGATAGTGGGATAATCTTTTGTGTTTTTTTTTTCTTGTGACCTGCTCCACCCGTGGGGCACCTCCAGGAGCTTGGCCTTATTTGGAAGAATGGTAAAGCTGATTTATCTTTTATAAATCTGATAAAGCTAAAGACTCTTTGGATATATAAAGGATGTAATACAACTCTATAGGTAATCAAGAAACACACATAAAGTCTGGTCCTCATTGCAGCCAAAAACCGCCCATTTTTAGACAGGAGAGACCGTCTGACTGACATAAAATGCGACTAACAATGTTTCTACACTGATCACATGACTGAGCAGGTGCAGTGGTGGTCAAGGATTCACACCTTGTTTGTTCACACAGATTCTTCACTTACTGCCTGTCATCTAATATTTTGAAGGAGTAGCTCTGTCACAAGCAACCACATAGCCCATGTAGCAGCTGCAACCTGCGTGGCATCTTGACAGTGAATTATGGTCTTTAGCAGTGTAGGAAACAATGCGTCTGACCTCACCTCTACCTCCCGCTGTCTCAGTGGAGGATATAAAAGCATGTTGGGTTCACATGTTTTCACTGTTGATGCACACCGGTGTCTTCTGTTGTTGAAATGGTACAGCGTGGCTTCAAAGCATTCCTGCTCAGATAGGGAGTGTTTTACTTGGAGGTCACTAGTTGTAAAAAACAGCAATTTTTTAAGAAGAGATGTAGCTTTAGATGTCAGCTGATGCTAGTCCTGGGTGATATGCCCCATTTTGAGATCGTCCTATTTTCAGCCTCGATAGACGATAGCATCAGGGGGCAGGGCAGTAGTTTACTAATTTATTTATTTGTTAATTATTAACTCATTTATGACAAGTCACTTGATTGGTGGACAAAAAAGAGGCAAGGGCAACACTGTCATTTCCTGCGTGTCACACTCGCTGGTTTTAAACATATGGGCTCCTAAAGAAGGAGAAGCTAGGAGGAGTCCATGCCACGTACATTCACGAGCAAGAGTCCAAGACGCGGGCATTAAATCTAGGTGCGTTAAAAGCTCTCTTGCGCAAAGTTAAGCCCACAAACTTTTTCATGGGGGGAAAAGCACGCAATGTGCATGTTAACTAAAAACTATAATGATAATAATAATAACCATCGCCAACTATCGTCATAAAAGCATGCTATTGGTGATATGTCTGACGATCGTCAATATACAATACTATCGCCACAACCCTAGCTGATAAACTTCTTCATTTTGAGATCTATCACTGGTTTGAACCCCATTGCTTCATCTCTCAGTGTAGGACCAAAAACCTTCCAGATCTCAGCTTTCTTGCTGCAATTTTAAAGGTTGAATGATAAAAGTGTTATATATAATGTTGCATAATTGTGTGTGTGTGTGTGTGTGTGTGTGTGTGTGGTGTGTGTGTGTGTGTGTGTGTGTGTGTGTGTGTGTGTGTGTATACATACATATACATAGCCATATTTGACTGTATTTTAAAATCTTTTTCAAACAAGGTGCTTTTTTATTAGCTCATGTATAGACTGGAAAACACCTTTTATTTTAGAAATAAAATAATTTGGTGGATGACATAAATATATTGATACAACAGTTTGTATGCGATTTCTCTGTTCAAATGGCCAGCATTCACAGATGTGAGTCCCTACATAATCATTAGAGGATATTATTGATGCACCAATGTATCGGCCACCGATATGTATCGGCCAATTTTTTATAAATTTGAAAGCATTGGCATATTGGCATTAGCACAAGAAAGGTCAAAACCGATTGTTTATTAATTAACTGCGTGAAGGCAATAAGTTGCATGTCTGTTGCATAATCCAGGATTTAAAACAAATCATTATCAAAATAATTAAATACATAAAATATAATCTGTAAAAATTATAGTTTGTTAGATGTACAACGGGGGGAAAATGGTAAATCACATAGTTAATCACGTGAGAGATTATTAATTCACATGAGCCATGCGTTCAGACTGAGAGTATTTCGGGAAAATGTCTGTGGTCTGTTTTTCTATGTTATCTTACTTTGAGTCTCTGTTATTATGTTGGTCAGTTGAATGTTAAATAGATCCAATCCATTTTCAGTAAAAAATATATGCAGAAATAAACTATGTAATAGGCCAACTGTATAGTATTGTATACAAGTGTTTTATATTGGTATCTGCCAATAGTTGTCTGTTTAAATCGGTATCGGCACCCCAAAAATGATGTTGGTGCATCCCTAGAGAATATGCTAGTGTTACTGCATTAAGAGTTTTTAAAAATAGGCTTGTTGTGAATACGCTGTGCTATCCCGTGAAATTGAACTGAATGGCAGATGTCTCTTTGCATTGAAGCAATTGACAGATAATTACAGGTTAATTCTTTGACGTCTTTTAAATGTGAAAACAACCTTGTTGTAGTATGTCTGTGATTGATTCGGCAAATCTATACTGTAGCTCTGCGCAATCCATACGGGTCTTAAAAAATTAAAGGCCCTGCTTGTGTCTGCATTAAATGTGTTTGTGCCAGTGGCTGCAGGGAAAGCGTAATATCATATCAAGCATAATCATGAAGCTAATATGATGCTTTTTTGTCTAATCTACAGCCATAATCAAAGGACAACTACATTCAGGCATCCAGTAACAGGCCAGATCTCCTCTGAAAACACTGAAATCAGCCTTCAGGACCAGTAAGTATTTTCTTTCTGCTTTTCTTGGAGTAACGTAGGTCTTTATTAGTCTGTCACACACCACATCTCTTTGTTTTGGCATATTTTCTTCATAAGAAAATGTTCTTACCATATAGTTAAAGTTTAAAAATCAGTTAAAAGCTGGGTCCATGGAATGCAGCATATCTAGGTAGTGAATTTTGAGTAAATATTGTATAAATAAATTCTTCATTTTTAAGTTTGTAAAGATCTTATTTGGTCTAGATTACACTTGGTTCACCACTAGTAAGCAGTATTTACTAATTTAATAATAATAGTAGCATTAATATTTACATTAAATTTTATTGGCTGGCAGGTTTATTTACAGAAAGAGCTCTGACTTCATACAGTACAGTAGTTTGAGACTGCTGACATTGACTGATCTATATATTGGCGGGTGCAGAGCAGCAAGGGCCCAGCTGACTTTAGTATCCTATGTCTCCACTGGCATTTCTCAATAGTCTACCCTTTTAACAGATTCCCTTATGGTCATGTCAAGTTTTAATTTATATCACAGCTGTCTGTTTTTTCAAACATGTGAGCAGAACAGAGCACATGATTTGCAACGCTTTGGAAAGTTATTGCCATGCTAGATGATTACAAAAATTCTGCGGTGTTGCTTGCCACAGGAATCTATGTTATATATATCTATATCTATATATATTAGAGATGTGCCAATATATCGGCCAATATCTGCTGATTATTCCTGTCATTTGAAGGGTGCAGAAAATGCATCAAATTGCACTCCGTGTAAGGAAAGTGTCAAGAATCATCACCAGCTTGATGTGTTGATAGTAATTAACTGAATGTTATTATTTCATAAACTGAAAATAATACTATTTTAATATTCAGACTTTAGGTCATGTGACTTAATGAAGTTTGTTTGAGTAACTGGTTTGTTTATAACTCAAACCTGTTACTTTGAAACAAGTTGTTGAAATAGAGCAAAAGTAGAGTACAAAATTTTGTCATTAATTATCATTAATTTAAGAAAGACTGGTTATTATATTGTGTATCTATCATGTTAATGAATAGCAATATTGTTACATAACACTACGTTCACATTTCTTCTCTCTGAAACACATCTTAAAGGAGACATATCATGAAAGTCAGACTTTTCATGTTTAAGTGCTATAATTGGGTCCCCAGAGCTTTTATCAACCTAGAACATGTGAAAAAGATCAACCCAGTAACTTAGTTTTGGTAAATCATTCTCTGCAAGCATGTGAATAATAGGTCATTAAATTTGGCTCCCCTTGTGGTGTCAGAAGGGGATAATACCGCCCCTTAATCTGCACTATCCAACTACGGCACTGGCATTTAGTGCAGATATCAGCTCATTTGCATTTAAAAGGACACACCCAAAGTGGCCATTTTAACATGCTATAATAAATCTAAATACTAAAACTTCACATACGTACTCTGGGGACACCAAAGACTTATTATAAATCTTAAAAAAGTCTTGTGAAATGTCCCCTTTAATGTATTTGTCCCTGCTGTCTCTCTTACATTAGACCACCATTTCATCAGCAACACGCTGTTTTCATCTAACTTTGATCTGTCTAAATGTAGCTTGTATTAACACGTATATCACAAATGCTGAACCTCTATTAGCATCAGTCGGCGAGCAGGAGGCCTAATGGACGCATCTCATTAAAAGCTGTGTGGGTGAATGAAGCTGTATGAGAGAGACAGGTGATGTGTCACTGGCTCTTAATGTTTCTACAGCTCTGGCTTCTGCTGGAAAGAACTATGAGCTGTAGTCTTTATATAATATCCACACTGCTGTACATTATACAGTGTGATGACAATTGGTGCTTTCCGAAATGTTGCTTAACTTCTTACATTTTCTCATACACTCCATGAACTACAAATGAGAGGTGCTGGAGAGGTTTCAGCACTCACTGCCTACAGATTCTTCATGGCTGTAATGATGTGTAGCTTGTTTCTTTGAATACACTGTCTGTCAGTTTTTGTTTGTATGTTGTTTTTTGTAAGTCTGGCCATCTGTTTCATTACTAGCTAGCTGTGAGGATTCCTCTGCTATCTCCCTGTGGACTGTTACATAAATCTGCTGAAACATCGTATGTCATAAACGTTTTATGGCAGCGGTTTGGGTTATAGTAGCATTTTATGGTGTAGGACTTTAACGTATTTAGGTGGTAGGAAAGATGGTTACGCTTTCGTGCCACAATAGGAAATGTTATCATTCTTTGTCATGTGTGCTGACGTACATCAAAGAGCTTAAGGTCAGGGTGTGATGGTGGCCAACAGTGCTTTTGGAGCCCGGCCTTCATTGTTTTGTGGCCAGTAGATTGTGATTAAACCAAAGATTGCAGTCCATGAAACCAGTTTCCTTTGTAATTACGCCAGATGAAATTGAGAAGAGATGTTTTATTGGTTGAAGCCTTGCGGATGCTTCAAAAATAATGCATGAGCAGTTTTTAGTTTGCAGTCTTTTCCCATTAAAGGAAATAGGAGAAAAGTACAGATTTACTTCACTGGCTAAGATAAAGGCACTGGAGGAAATTCAATCGGCCCTGATGGTTTTAATGAAACTTGAAAGGGAAAATCGCTGTTGTTCCTCATAAACTGAAGAGCCAAACTTTATTGCTGTGGTTCTGTCCTAGTTTGCCAAAAGTTTATGTTTTTGAGTTTTGATAGCATGGACATATCACTTTCACAGGGAATATCTAATATTTTTCAATTTCAGGATATAAAAGTGTTGCTCGTTCACTTAAAACAGTTGTAGGCATTAAAGATAGATTATTGTGGGATGTGGCTTTTATCATTACATCAGTTGAGGAAAGACACTGAAGATGCATGATTTATCGAGAATATGTAAACAATGTTGATCAGAAAATGAAATATGTTTTTTTAATGCTTGTATTAACTGCTGTAGGGATTTATTTTGACATTTGTACCAGTTAACACTTGAGGGACAGATAATTAACTGTCTTGTTATAGGAAATTGTACTTGACACACCATAGCAAAACTAATTTACTGAAAGCTTTTTGAAGTGAGCCTTTGAGATTAGAAACAGGTGCGCATCTCTATTGTGAATTAGTGATGGACAGAGCACATTATTGGTGTGTTACAATTTTAGATAATCTGATTGGTTGTCACTGCTGCGGGGGCTTCATTTCATTTACTGTCTATAGCTATTAAACATACTTACATTATAAACACACTGAAAACCTCTTAACAGTCCTTAATACACTGCAAGGCATCATGATAATTAAAATAATATTGAGTATGTCTAATGTTATTAGAATCTCTTTTCTAGTTACCACCATAATTTTATTCATGTTACCAGAGTTTATTGTAGGACACCATGTTAAATGTTTCTAAGTGTGACATGTATAGCTCAGTGGTTCATCATTGCATTTGCAGTGCCAAAGGTAATGGTTTTGACCCCAGGGGACAAACATACTCATTAAAATGTATACCTTGAATCGCTTTACATAAAAGTGTCTGCCAAATGCAAATGTCAACTTTATGTCAGTGTGTTTCATGGATGTCACCATGCAAATGTTGAAACATTTTGAAATCCTAAAGGATTTTGGGAATCCAAGGCTAAAATCGGCCATCTTTGATCGCTAATTAGACATGACAGCCGATTAATGACCGTTGCGATCAAAATTATCCTCCGACAAAATTCTGGCAGTGTCAGAAATTTTGAGAAACAATCCTGCTGTGACAACGGGCAGATCAAGAACCAATAGAAGCACAGAACCTGATGACGCAATTAGCGGCGACAACAACAAATAAACGCAGAAAAAAGTCAGTCAAAAAGAGTAAAAAAAGTCAAAAAAGAGCAGTACAGCAGGAGGAGAAACTTGTGGAGTTATGAAAAGATTAAGGGCCCTATTTTAACGATCTGAAACGCAAGTACGAAGCGCAAAGCGCAAGTGAGTTTGTGGGCGGATCTGGGGCGCTGTTGCTATTTTCCCGGCGTGAGAAATAACTCTTGCGCCGGGCGCAAATCAATAAGAGGTTGGTCTGAAGTAGGTTCATTATTCATAGGTGTGGTTTGGGCGTAACGTCAAATAAACCAATCAGAACGCTATCCAACATTCCCTTTAAACGCAAGGGCGCAAGTTCCATGGCGGGTTGCTATTATTATGACGGATTTACCAGGCGCACGCCAGGAGCGGTTCACAGCCGAGGAGACCGACGTTCTTGTAAGAGCAGTCAAAGACAGAGAAGTTGTTTTGTATGGGGATAGGAGAAACCCGCCCAAATCAGCGTCGGTTAAACAGGCGTGAGAGGAAATAGCCACAGTCTCATCAGCTGGCATCCTCGTTGCGCCAAGCGCTACAATGATGTCAGGAGACGTGCATAGCATAAATCGGGCACGCTGTGTAACGGGAGGTGGATCTGCCTCAGGACCTGACGCCAGCAGAGGACATCGCTGCGTCCACCCACACCGCTGAAAGGGTTTGGGGGCTTTGAAATCGGACCCAAGAAACGCAAGCAAGGTCCAACCCCAAAGTACTCTTACAAATCAAGATCATATACATTAAGGTTTCTTATGAAAACATTTTAATTATTATTTACATAAAATAAACGTAATACAGCCAAACAACAAACTTATGAAAATATTTTAATCGTTATTTGCATGAGAATTTTTTAACGCAGCCACACAATAAATAAAAACTATCACCACAATGCTCACCACTATGATTTCCCTTATCTCGTGTATTAATATTTTTTAGTGTAACAATTTATGATTTGCAAAAATAACTGTTGCCTCTGTGTAGATTAGATAAGCAAAGTTGTGCATGCTATACATTATGGTCAAGCATGCGCCCTTAAAATAGCATAATGAACAACGCGCAACGCGCCACTGACTTTAAACTTTTTTTTTCTGGTCAGTGGCACAATTGTTTTTTGAAACCGCAAAATAGCATCAGGGATGGTTTGCGCCGGAACACGCCTCTTTTTTTACGCTGAACCGCCCAGGGAGCGCAAGTTCATTCCGTAGTTTGCCGACGTGCGTTTGTGGAGGAAAAAAACAGCTGTGCGCCGGTGCAAAATACGAATGATACATGCGTCACTGACAAAGTCAATTGCGCTGGCTGCAAGATAGGGCCCAAAGAGTGTTTGTACAATGTGTCATCGCCACTGTACCATGATAGGATAAAAATGAAGCAGCCTGGAGATTCAGCCAGGTACTCGTCTCCTTCGTTTTTTCTTCTCTTTATGCTCGAGACAAGTCATTATTAAAATAAACGGTAGATGTTGTTTTGGTTTGCTGGCCTTCACTTCAGCGTGGGTTTTCGTGTCGATCGATGACGTAAAACTGCGGACGTGTTTGATTTTTAAAAGTCTTTAAACTCTTACAGTCTGACATTAATGGAAACTGAGGTCATACAGTGTAACATGGATTTAACTACGATCTTGATCGCACCGTTTGGCAACCAACAATCCTAAAAGACTATTTAAAATCGCACAGTGTATACTGGGCTTAAGAATAAAAGCTACTGAATAAACCATTGAGACTGACACCAACTCTTCATGTAGTAACAGTTTATGAATAACCTTGTAAATGGATACATCATTGTAATGTTTTTTTTTTTTTGTCAAAACGTTTTGTTATAAAAAATGCAAGTATGGGTTTTTCCAGTGCGCTGACTTTGATGGTTATGGCCCAGTTCTTTGGTTACATTTATGAAATGGTTCAGTCATATGATCATTTAGGTCTTACTTTGAGAACTTTTTTCGGGACAGGTGCTTTTTCAAATAGACATAACCAGAACTTTTCTCATGCTTTCTGCAGGACAGATAGACGCATGCTGAAGCAGCCGGAGACAACAACGCGGCCCTCCAGCATCATCAGTGAGGCCTCCACCAATGTCACTTCCTCCACTGTTGACACTACTTCAGGATCAAAGGTCAGTGTATAGAAAGCATTCTGCTCTGAGATCAGCGTGTCTTTATGGATGGGTTTTTGGGAATAACTGTTAAAAGTTTTTGGTTAAGCCAATTTTTAGATGTTAATGTTCTTTATAATACCAAAAACTGGGTTTTTTATGGCATCACGAAGCACTTTTATTTTTAAGAGCACATAAAGAAGAAAGTTCATCTAACCTCTTGCACCTGTTCCTTTTCTCCTCCAGAGATTGTAATTTTTAACAACCACATCTTGATAATCTAACCTAGCAGACACGTTGTTTCTTCTCCTTACTCAATAATAATCAAGTTATTATGTGGAATAAAATAAAATGTGCGCTCAATGGTTAGATCATTGTGTTAGTGGTGTTAAGGTCATTGGTTTGATCCCAATGAAACACACATACTGATAAAATGTATCTCGTAAAACCTTCCTTTCCTTTGCTCAGCTAGTAGAGAATTGCATTAGCAAATGATTTGCACTGTAAGTTGTTTTTGATAAATGCATCTGTCAAATACATAAATGTAAATGCCCAAATGTAAATGTAATGCAAAAATAGTTGCTACCATAAAGTTATGTATGTCACACAATCTGTATTAATTGGATTTTAGTCAGATGTGTATTATCTGCAGTCATACAAGAGACTAAGCAGAAGACAGAACCTGTTTCTATATACAGAAAGCGACAGGCAGTAAGCTTAAAAAGACTCTTGACGCAGAATATTTCTCATGCATGGATAACATTTGTTCTGCTAATTAGAGTGTTTATTCTTGTGGGTTGAAGCGACAAGTCCCCTGAGCTGGTGACATAAACACAGAGTGAACAGCCACAGATGAACTGTCTTGTGAGTGATTGGGTGCAGCCAGTGTGTGTATAATGTTTGAGGATGTATTGTTTGGTGTAATGCACATCACATTTTTGAGACGTTTAAAGTTATTCAGTAGCTCACACAAAAATTACATTTATGTTATTGCTTGTTATTTACTCTGCCTCATGCCTGTACAAACCCATATGCAAAATAGGCAGAAGTAGGTATTTAACACTTTTTAATCTATTTTGAGCACTGAACCACTGACAGTCTTTGCATGATAGTTTCATATTTTAAAACATTTGAGAATATTTGTGTTGGACTTTAGTATTTTATGTACAGTATTTAAAGCAACACTATGTAGTTTTTTTACCTTTAAATAATGTCTCTAAAATTATTTCAGTGATAGAACAACTTTTAACTGGAAAAATTGTACTGTTGCTGCAACCTGAGCAGCCTCCTAGCTGCTACAAGCACACTCTGAAAGTGGCGGTGAAGGGTAGGAAACACAGCCCCGCCCCTCCCCCTGCCTGAAGAAGAGAGTCTGATACCAGGCACTATTGTGTTTTTCAACCACACGGGGGAGCTGTAAGTCATTTTTACATGGAAACTACATAGTGTTACTTTAAAGGGATAGTTCACCAAAAAATATTTTTCTCAATCTCATGTTAAATTTGTATGATTTTCTTTTTTCTGATGAACACAGAAGAAGATATTTTGATAAATGATGGTAAGCACACAGCTGATTGTAACCATTGACTTCCATAGTAGGAAAAACAAATACGATGGAATTCAATGAGTACCGTCAAATGTGTGCTAACCGTCATATATTAAAATATCTTCTTCATCATTTATCACAATATTTTTATAATATTTCTTTTCCTACTATGGAAGTCAATGGTTAAGATCAGCTGCGTGCTTACCATCTATCAAAATACCTTCTTTTGTGTTCATCAGAAAATAGAAATTCATACAGGTTTAGAACAACATGAAAATTATGACAGAATTTTCATTTTTGGGTGAAGTATATCTTTAAATTACATTGAAAAGCAGCGTGTACTACCGATACACTATTTGACATTGATTATTGACAATGATCTAACAATCAAAACCATTGCTATGATTGTAAGTGCCGTATGAGGCCTTAATAATATAATAACATTGCGTGAGTGAAAGAAACTCAAGAACTCATAGCTGACCGCCAATGGTTTGATTGAAGGGACAGAGAAATGCATCAGTAGGAACCGTGCCTGTGTCGGCTCTCGCTTGCATTTGGGCTATTCCAGATGAAAGACTTTTGCCAGTCGTGCTTGTATCTCTTTGCTGGCAGCTATGGTGTGCAGTGATGATTTATGAGGTTTATTAATGTAGTGGCATGTGTGAGATGCAGGAAACATGCAGCTTACCTCGCTATGCCCAGCGAATGCCAGCTGATGGTGTGTGAGATCAGTTGAGCACTTCTGGCAGATGGTCTGGAGTAATAGGTGATGAATGAGCTCTCAATTCCTTCTGGTCAATTTAGGTTTGTGTCTTTATCTGACAGGGATCGAGGTCCAGTGGCAAGGTCCATAGCTTTGGCAAACGGGACAATGCCATAAAGAGGAATCCCAGTGTTCCTGCGGTGGTACGTGGATGGCTCTACAAGCAGGTGGGGGAATTATCTCAATAAACTTTATTTATTGATTTATAGAGCTCATGTTTAATGTGAATCAGGTATGTTTTACCATTTATTTCATTGGACAATAAGATAGTATTTTTGTGTGGAGTGTTTTGCATCCTAAACCCTAGTGAGTTTTCTGTCACCAAGACAACAGGGAACCAAATTTTCAATAATGGGGGACCATGCAAGAACTGAGAAAATGCCTTAAGGCACATCGATCACTTACACAGGCACAAGTGTACACATGCATAACAATGAAAACTTGAGTGATGGATATACTCAAATGAACTTTGATCAAAGTTTTTGGTTTATCTGGAAGTGAAGCTAGTGCCTCAGGAAGAGGTGCTGTGAATTGCCAGTTTGAAGTCTCTTTGAAGTGCTGTGTGTTTCCTCATCAGTTGAATTCAGCCGTGTTTAAGTATATGTGTTGCTCTGTACTTTCAGGACAGCTCAGGGATGCGGCTGTGGAAGAGGAAATGGTTCGTTCTGGCAGATTATTGCCTCTTCTACTACAAAGGTGAGATTTTGTACTGAATATTAAGCGAAATCAAGATACACAGACTTTTACTTTTCAACACAGCAAAATGTCTTCTTGCTGGCAGTTATGTGAAGAGATAAAACGACTAAAAATCAATAATTTACAATGAGAGTTGAGACTAGTTTAACCTTAGGCTCAGACGTCACGCCCACGGACCGTTGGCTGAACGTCTTATGCATATGGAGCAATTATTTGGAAACACTTCAGCAGATGTCAAAGTCATCGATTGGTTGAATTACACAGGATTTCCGGGAGAGATGTGTGTTACGATCTTTCACGTCCGTTTCCGTCTGGAAACAACACAAAGCCATCTGATTGAAAAAGAAAGCTTCTATGTTTACATTGGTGACCATATGCTTCATCAAATAAATGCTGCGGTGATGCAATCACATTTTCACATTGAACACCACGTTATTTAAATAGCAAATGCATTTGTGCCCAATTTTGCGCCCATGGGCATTCTGGTCTGAAAACAAGGTGTTTTCAGGGAACTAAAATAAACTACGCCATTGACCAACTAAAACCTGGTCTAAAGTCAATGGCCCAATATTGTTTTTGTTATTTAATGTGCGTGTTCGTAATACGATTGAAATTTTTAATTTCAATAAAAATGAAAACAGCACAATTATTTAACATTAATCTTAAGCTGGTGGTCTTCTTCCTCCACTTAGTTTTTCAGTTTACAAAGTCTGTCATCTAAATACGGATTAGACATAGCGCCAGCGCAACTGGCTTTTAAAGGGGATGAGAGATAAGACTCTGATTGGTTTATTGCACGTTATGCCTAAAACACACCCATTTCTCATTACAAGAATAGGAACAACCCTTTTCGACCGTGCGCTCGGCGCACAAACCATTTTTCCCATCATTACATTAGCAAAAGTGGATTCCGACACGCCCGTAATGCCGTGCGCTTTAGACCATTCGCTTAGATCGTTAAAATAGGGCCCTGCATGCTTAAAAATATGCAAGGTATTTTAAGGTGTTTGCTATTGTTGTTATAAACTTTACAGACGTTTGTGAATGATGGTTGCACACTGGTCTGTTATTTTGGCGATATCTCCAAGCCCCTAAACATGATGCGTCACAAAGCGAAACGTGGTTGGTTGCTTTACGTGTCAGTCACATGGCCTCTTGGACGGTCCTTGGTATTTAAAGCTGCCATGGTTACCAGACCTTCAGTTTTCAAAAACGCCAGTAGCTGGCGGGTTTTGTCTAAGCTTAACGTATTTTGAAATAGGTGAAACACCTATGGATGAACTGCTTAGCTTATCAATGTCACTTTTCACACAGCTGTCCAATCATGGTGGAGGAAGGGTGGGAAAAATACCACAACCACCAGCCAGTGCATTGTACAACGACCGTGTGATAAAGTATCGTAGAAACCAAAGCACTAGTGTTGGGCGATGTCCCCTAAATTGTCAGTTGACGATGGTTACGTTAAACCTTCGCGCTTTCCAATAGGTTGCATGTAAATATCTGTGCATATGTGCCACCAGTACTCCTTTAGAGCGGGTCTTCAGCACCGCGGGGAGCAGCCAGCACTTCCATCCGCAGCTTATTAAAACTAGACAAAGTGAACAAGTTGGTATTTCTGGCCAGAAACATCGAAATTGAAACATGGTCTGTGTATGTAAATCCCGCGTTTCGGTCGGAGTGTTGTTCCCGTTTTCTTGTTCTTGGGGTTCGCTGAATTCTGGGTTTATATCTTAATCTGCCGCTTCAGTGCAGTATAGCAACATAGCTATGTAACAATGAGCACGATCTCCCTAGACACTACAATAGGCTACTAATAAATTATTAATATGGGCTGTTTTCTTGTACAAGATTAAATATTTTAAGTTAAATGTATAACATGTAAAAAGACAAGATTCAAGACAGGTCAAATGCCTGACAGGATATTTTCACAGACTTACACACGTCACGTCTCTGGCATAGACTACAGTATTTAAAATAGCATAAATGCAGTAGTTATATTTTCAATTTAATTTATAGAGCAATTTCCGCAAAGATTTTAGGTTAAGTATAGTCTATAGAAGAGAGTTAGTTTATGTTGACCCGCAGCGGAGTGGGGTGGGGGCGTGGCATCACGATGGTGTCTCTCCATCGTGATGTCAATCAACCATCACGATGGACGATGATATCGTTGAAACGTTTTGGTGTATATTCCCGCTTAGATTAAACAAAAAAAGAGTTGCATCAATTAAGTCATTCAAAGCAGTATAAAAATGTTAAGTTATTAAAATATAAAAAAATAACAAAATTCTGTCATTATTTACATCAGTTGATTTTTTCAGAGGAACACAGCAGTTTATATTTTTAAAGAGTCATTACGTGGCACTTGACGTGATTATTCATACTGTAGTGCCCAAAATGTTTTTGTCCTGTAGATAAATAACAATATACAGGTTGGAAAGAAGATGAGTAACAGAGATTTTTAGGTACTTTTTCATGGACTATTTAACACTCCGCAGGCTTTTGTTGCAGGCGGTCTCCATCTATATTTCTGACTTTAACAGTCATCCAGGGTGTCGTCTCTTTTGCAAATGTGTTCTTTTGTCTCTCTTTGCGTTAATGTGTTTTGCTTATTCGCCCATGTGGATATTATCTTCATTCTTCAGACAGTCTGCTTTTCCGTACCTCTGACATGCCCTCCACCCTCTGGAATCTCACCTTCAAACGACCTTAAAGTATTTTTAACCCATTACGTCCTAATCCAGCCACCCTTATCACTTATCAACCCAACACACAATCTGTGTTGGAGACATACCCGCAAATAAACACACTCTCACACACTTAAATCACAAGCAGCGTCTACCAGAAAGAAACGGTCAGGACGAAGCACGTCTAAACTTGATTGTGTGAATTGTGTGGATGTTATTATAATGGTGTGAGAAACACGGGTCACACAGAACTGCATGACAGGAAGGAAGAGAAGGAGAATGGAAGACAACGAGAGAATTGCAAGCTTTTAAACCGGACTTAACAGCTCAATCGGGTGTTTTTTACTCCACAGATAGCCGTGAGGAGTCTGTGCTTGGTAGTATACCACTGCCCAGCTACACCATCTGTCCTGTGGGACCTGAAGATCACATTAGTCGCAAATATGCCTTTAAGGTAAGACCTCAGCTACCCACCGCTGGCAGCATGCTTTTGAAAAAATGATACAAACCATTCCAGACCACATTTAAAATGTTTTATCATCTCTTATGATGTTTGTTGGAAGTACGTACTTAATTTACGTATCTATAAGTAGGATAAATGCGTATCCATATTCTGTAAAGGCACATTTATATATGTCCCCAGGACACTTTAAGATCTGAGAAACATACATTGTTATTTAATTCTTTAACAGGATGATAGTGTTTCTTTTTTGTCATTTTAATAAGATCCTCACTGTTCTAATTAAAAGAATTTTCAAAGCCAAATACAGGTTAACCTCCATTGATCATTAACTAAGTTACTGAATATTTTTTTAAACGACAGTGCTAGCTCTCATTAACAATAGCCTTCAATATTCATCTGACTTTCCTAGCAATTTTCCAATCCATGTTCTTATGCCTCTTATACTCTTTTGTCTGTTGTGCTATTTATTTTGTCATGTTTGTTTTTTCTTTGTTCGGCCTTTGTGTAATGGCTGATTATGCATGCATACATGTTCATCTTGCATGGCTTCAAGCTTTTGCTGCAGGCCGGCCAGATCATTTAGTGAATTTAAAATTATTTTTATACTGTTTATTAATTTACTTTGGCAAGGAATTTATATAGAAACAAAACTCAAACTATATATTTTTATTTCTATAGTTTTCTGTAGGATTTGATGCTTATCTGTGTATGAGTTTTTGTAGCGGATGACCTAAGCTAGTTTATGTAGCTTCACTGCCTGCAGCTTGTGCAGTTCATTGTTCACCTCATGAGGTTCATGACACAGAGTCTGTGTGTACAAAGCCTAAAGGCTGCAAAATTACATAACCGGTGTGTTTTACTCTCAGGGAAAGATGATATTTATTTTAGTTGTTCAAAAATATGTTAATGGTTTTTGACTTACCCATGATGTTTATCTTAAGACAGAATGGAGTTGCATGTGGTGTTACATGAAGTGACATTTCTATTCTCTAAAGCAGAGGGTTTCAAACTATATTATGACAAGGACCCCCAAATATGACTTTTGAGAGGGACCCCCTACCTAAAATATGTATCAATTTATATATTTTTATGTATAACAAATATAATTCAAATTTATTTGTACTGCAGCAACTTTGACAATAGATGACAGATCACAGTTTACAGTTCAAAGTTACAGTAAGAATACTGCTAACAAACCCAAGTGCATGAGATATAACTGTAATAAGATAAAACAGGAAAGATTAAAAGTGAATAAAAACAATTCTGGAATGTATGTAACAAGAAATGAGTGATAAACCGTTAATAAATTAATTTTACAATTTTTTGTATTTTCTGGGGTGGCCGCCATGACCTCCTGGAGGCCCCCTGAGGGTCTCACGGATCCCAGTTTGAAAACCCCTGATCTAGAGAACATTTGATTGGACAAAAATCTGTTTAGTGCAAGATAATTTATGAGTGTTTTTGGTCAGTTATTCCAGAAGTAAAAGCACATTTTAAATACAAATATGTTCTAAATAAAGAAAGCTTTTAACTGAAATAGAATAAAACCCACAAACGTCTAGTTTAGATTTTTTTATGGTTATTAAACTTGTAGAATAATTTAAGCACTTTGTAGCACTCTTTTTTGACTCATGGTGTCATATGTTACCCAGGAGTGCTGTTTTGAAAAGTTTAGAGAGTAAAGGGGGTCGCACACCAGATGAAAAGCACAACGTCGCGTGTACAGTAGGACAACTCGCAGGTATCAAATGCCGGATGTGCACATTTAACTCTTTCCCCGCCATTGACGATTCATCTTGTCGATTAGGAGAAAACATTTCCCTGCCAATGACGCTTTCCTGACAAGTTTTTATGGTAATCTGTAATTCCGCAAAAAAAAAAACTGATGCAAAAACGAATTAAATCAATGTTAAATTGCGTGTATGTTTTGATAATCATTCTCAATCTGATCTCTAAAAAAATTCTTCAAAAAATGCAAAAATGTCAGCTTTTTGCTCAAAATTTGGTATTTTTGAAGAAAACCTACTCATAGTTAAATAGTTACAAAAAGAGAACAAATTAAGATGAAACTTTTTCCCCAATTTTGTTTGTTTGTTTGGTCTGTTCATTAATTTGATATATTTGATATATTTGTATGTTTATATATTTATAGAAGAAAATTTTCCTGGAAAATCACAAAAAATGCTGGCTGGCAACTTAAAAAAAAAAGGCTGGATTGAATTTTTAGACGTGCAGCCTCCTTAACACTGGTAGTTTGCTGTAAAGTTTTGCACAAGAAGGAATGTTTACTTTGTAATATATGTAGATTTTAGGTAGATTTAGGGATTTAGATGTGCAGCCAAGACTGTAATATGTAGTAATCCCCTATCACACTGAAGGCTTACCGCAATAAATTCTGCTCGGCCAGCAACCTCACTCCACATGCTGGTTGGGAGATGCAGCCAAGAGCCAGAGACTTTGTTACTGATTCTGCAATGATCCGCTAGATATCGCTACGGAGGTGGAAAAGACTCAGACTGGTTTTCCAAATGCCACTGAGCTAAGCAGCTCTACATCTTTCTGTTCTGGCTTTGAACTGTGGGCATTCATGCTTTGTCTTGTGTTGCAGTCTGTTTAACGGTCTGGCGTGTTGATCTGTGCTGTTCCTGCTTCTCAGAATCTGCTATATGTTTCCATCACCCTCTTATCTTGATGGTGCTGACAGTTCTTAAATTATACTGACATATTCCCAGTGCTTGTATTAACTCAGGGGTCCAATAATTGCTGAACTATGTCCTTCTTCTGTTCCCATTTGTGGGCATCCCACCTGTGATGAGTGACTGAGATGTCCAAAATGGCTCTGAGACACATATTCATCGTCACCCTTAAATAGGTATACTTTTAAATCAATTTGAAATAGTTTCTCTACAACAACTTCTGGCATGTGTATTTAAAACTCTGTTGGAAAGTGTGTAACTTCACTGTGTTTGCTCTTTTTGTGTTGACGTGTTGTTTGATTGACCAAAGTTATATAGTTTTGGTTTGGAACAAAAACCAACATAAGGATGAGTTTTCATTTTGGGTGAACTGTCCTTTAAAGCAGTGGTTCTCAAACTTTTTCCGCGTGCGCCCCCCCTTGTGTACGGTGCATTCCTTCGCGGCCCCCCCAAAGAAAATTTATGTCAAAAAACTGTTCTAAAATTTAACATTTTAATTAAACAAAACATATTAAGTTATACAAAGTAGTGCTGTTGGTTAGTAGCCTTATTTTTTAGGTTTAATTACACAGAATTCATGATAAATGTATGTATTTTATAAAATGTCATAAAACTGCGGTCCCCCTGACACCATCTCACGGCCCCCCTGGGGGCCCCGGACCCCAGTTTGAGAACCACTGCTTTAAAGTACAAACTCCAAGTATGATCATAATTTATAGTGCACATTTGAGTCAGCAAAGTTTGCGGATAGAGAATTGATTCCCTTGGTTTTGTGGTTGTTCATTTTAGCCCACAGAACCTCTTAAATAAAAGCCCTTTAGCAGGCACTGCACACTTGTAATGGATCATGAAAGACATCATATTAATAAAAGGCTTGGTTAATCTGAAAGCATCTTAAATAGTTCAGCATGCTGCCAATGAGGAAGTATACCACATGCTATTGTTAGCACTCTGTATTGTTTTCCCTCCTGTGTGTGTTCACATGTGTGTTTTTTGTATACACAGCTGTGTTTTTGTGTGCATACTCATAAAGTTTTTTTTTCTCTATGAATCATACTGATAAGATCTTGACTATGTACTTAAATCATAGAAAATTTATTTTCAACATTTATCATTTAAGTCTTACTATTAATTAGTTTTTAAATGAGTATTTTCCAGTATAAAACTAACAATGTTTTTGTGTTTATTTGTATTAAATGGCAACTTATGATGGTTATGATGATGGCAAATATTGGTATAATATCTCATTGTAAAAATGTGAGTTGTTTAGCCCAAGGTTAGGAAAATATTAAGTATAAGTATAAAAATGATAACCTGTGCAAGGTTGTTGTTACTTAACCATTGGTTTAAATAGCCCAGCATTTGGGTTGAAACAACTCAGCATAGGTTCATTGATAAAGTGGTTGTGTTTGTCTTTTTTACCCAACCATGGGTTAAAACAATCCACAAACATTGTATATTTACACATTTTATCACTTTGTTTTTTATTTATCATTGACACAAATTAAGAATTGAATAGTGGTTTCTTCAGTGGATGTTTTTCTAAATACAGTAACATCTAGTCACCAGCAGTGATCCAGGCCCCCTGTCTGATTCAAACCGATCAGCCATCTGTCTGAGTATTACGGCTATACATAGTGGACCATTAAAACACAAGCACGGCTTAGCACCTGGCCGTTTTCCTTTAATGATCCAGTCATCAAAACGCACATGTCTACTTGCTTTTTGCTCACATCAACACAGAGATGAAGGGAATCAGTGAAAGTTAGGATGTCTTTACTGAACTGTTAAGTGCCTATTTGTGATGTTTTGTGGAATTGAACGCAGCAGTAGTTGCTGGCTCTGGATCTATTTTTAATGAGGAAATTACGGGTTCAGTTTAATGGTAATTACAACAGCGTTCGTGCTCTTCCATTGTATGGCAGTCTGCCTGTGATTTTTCTTCTTGTTAATTAAACTGTAGCTGATTTCTGAATAAAAAAACAGAAAAGGCGACCTTAGGATGATTTTACCGTAAACATTTGCGTCGCTTTTGCATATTCACTAACCACCTGCAATCAGTTTGCAAGGCAGTGCTGAATGCACAGACATTAGCACAGAAATTAAATTCGAAGAATGCAATATATTAGGGGATCAGATGCAAGACCCGCTAAGTGTGTCTGACATGTGTTTTTTGTAAATGAGGATTTTTTTAAGTGCTTATGTTTAGGTTCAGTAGTTTCACTGTATTTGCAGTTAAAAGGTTATTAGTCAGGAATTGAAATGACTTATTTTCACAAATCTGGACCACAAAACTGGTCTTAAGGGTCAGTTTTTGAAAATAAAAATAAATAAGCTTTCCATTGAGATCTGGAAAATCTGGAGTTTGCAAATAAAATCTAAATTATTTGAAATATGCATGTAAAGATCATAAGTCCGGCAACACATATCACAAACGAAAATGTTTGTTTTATTTCTCTCTACTGGCTTACCACTGAAATGACCTTGTGGACTGAAAAGGAGAAGTTGTAAGCTTTACATAAACCCAACATGAATGGGAAATCCCCATTAGCAAAGAGAAGTTTGTATGCGAGTTTCTGCCAATTTTAATCGTGATTTTGCTGGAACCAAAATAAAGTTTTGATATATTTACAGTAGCAAAATTTACTAAATATCTTCATGGAACATGATATTTACATAATAAACTAATGATTTTTGGCATAAAAGAAAAATCGATCATTTTAACCCATGCATTTTTTGCTTTTTCTACAAATATACCCGTGCGACTTATGTCACTTTTATGTCTTTCGTTGCAGAACCCTCTAAGTGCATGCAATCTTTTTTTGCCCAAAACTTTTACTATGGACAAGAAATAGTAAACATTTGCAAAATCACTAAAGATGCAACTAGAAACATTGCAAATGATGAAAGTAAGAATATAAAAATAAAGAAACTGAACCACACATTAGGGGGCGCTGTGATTCATGTGACTGCCACATGCAGCTTGTATTGAGGTCCAAGTACTCACAAGGGACCCAAGTTTAAATGTGAAACACGGTTATTTTGCACACCAGCATTCATCCAATTAATCTTAGAGGACTTTGCTGAAAAATCTATGTAGGGTTTACCGGATTTTGCCAACAAAGCGGTATTTCGGAATGGCCTGAGGCCATGATTAATCAGATTTGCCAAGAGAATTCGTTCAGTATCTCGTTTTTGACCGAGATGACATTTAGCGGCTTTTGCATCTGAGCTCTTGTATGTTTTTTATGACTTGAAAATAGTTAAATGCATTTGGTTAGGTATTTTTTTGTTGTGCTCTGTATGTGAGCATATTTAAACCCATGATTTTGTTTTTGACTTTTTTGATTGTGTGGCACTCACTGTAATGATCTTTTGACCTTTCACCATTATTTTCATTCTGTGCTGATTCATACTGTTGTTCCCATAGCTTTATATGACAAGTGTTGTGCTGTCAGTTTGTGTTTCTGGTAATTATTGCATGAATCATATCGTCATCACGTGTGTTGGCTTGATCCGCATTTGCCGTTTGATCATCTTGATTCCCTGCCTCTGATTGGTTCATCTGTATCTTTACACCTCTGATGATCCTGCAGCAGTCTCAGATGCTCACGTGGCCAACGCGCTGATTCAGCTTTAATGGCGTGTTTCTCTTTTGCAGGCTACTCACACAGGGATGCGCTCGTACATTTACAAACAAAGCTCTGTGATTGGCTCGCAGGCGGAGCACACTGGGATGAGGACGTATTACTTTAGTGCAGACACGCAGGAGGACATGAACACCTGGGTCAGGGCCATGAATCAGGCTGCTCTAATGAAGACAAATACAGTGAAGAGGTCAGTAAGATCATAACTATTCCAATACAATGCAAACATTTCAGAGAAAATATCTTTGAATTGAGTTGTTTTTCTTATTGCATCGTCCTCATCTTGGGGAAAAGAAATTGTGTCTGTCTACATATACACATTCAATTTCTTTTAGTTCAGGCAGCTGTCATTATTATTAGTCCAAAAGGGATAGCCAAGCCTCCAGTGATGATATTTTCTCCAAATGTAAAATGGGTGAGGGTCTGAACAGATCAATTTATTATTAGACTGTTTTATGTATAGACAATTTGGTTCACTGTATAGTTCAGACTACATGCTGTTGAATAATGTTAATCTAAATGACGTGACGGTGCGATAATGGCATCTAATAACCTGCAATCCATTTGCCACACAGAGAGGTGTTGGATCATCCAGACCGAGTGGGCGAGAAACTCAGGCAGCAGGCTGTTCCTCAAACCAATCACATCAACAGCTACGTGATCCCTGAACCTGAGGTCATCCAGACTGACAGGCCACCGGAGAGGAAGCCGGAGGGATTTGTGGGAGAGGTGGAGAGCCAGGTTGGTCCAATAGAGATGGAGCAGGTGAGGGGTAAATCTCCAGTCAGCAGGGTAGTGGAAGTGGAGATTTTACCCCCAACGTCCCAGGTTCCTTCTCGGGCACCATCCAGGGCCGTCTCAACCCCACCGGTCGTAATGAGAAACGGCACACCCTTCGAACAGAACGGCACGGCTGGGTATCAAAGAGGACCCACGCCACCTTCTCAAACTCCAGTCAAGGTACAGAGGAGGAGCGCTCTGGAAAAGGTGGAAAATTGGGTTCAGGTCCAGAAAGATGAGCGCCGGGGGTGAGTTTGTACAGAATCCTGGCAAAAATATAAAAATACACATCTACTGTATATACACATGCCAGAGATTCAGACAGATGTGAGATATTGCTGTGAGCCGATGTAGGACACATCCCCCTAGTGGTCTAATACCTAAATAACACAGAGAACATTCAAATAATTGAAGCATGAAAATAAAACTACTGTGCATTTTCAATTCATTCAAATTCCCTAATATGACATTTTTTTAAAATAAAATATTGGCAACATTTTATTTGAATTAATATATTATAAATTAATTGTTTATGATTTTTTTTTAAATAGTTAACTGGCTTGGTTGTGGTTTCATGCTGAACATAAAGAGATCATAAACATTTTCTAATAAGGATTCGTATCACTTGCATTCATAACAGGTTGGTCGTTACCGACGGCACAATCCCACGTCAAACGCCTTCAATTCATCCAAAGTATGGCACAATAGACAAGTACCAGTCTTTACCCAAGAACCCACTGCAAAGCCCTCCCGCCACCCAACGGCAGGTGCCCAGCGAATACAAGTATTCCCACGACCGGCTTAACCACTACCAGCAGACCCACGGGTACTCGCAGCGGCCCAGGGCGAATGAAAACATGGTGTGGCAGCTCTATGAGTGGCAACAGCGGCAGCAGTTTCGGCACGGCAGCCCCACCGCTCCCATATACACTCCGGCTCCAGACTACTCCACCGCCGTGTCCTCCAACAGGGTCAGTTCGGACATCTCTCGCTCCGTCTCTGTGCCTCCCACCATGGCAGATATCCCTCCTCCTGGCCCACCCGGGCCCAGGCTACTGTCTCCCCGCAGACCCCACACACCAGCGGAGCGCGTTACGGTCAAACCTCTGGAGGACAGGTCCACTGTGGAAGTGCCACCATCAAACCCGCCTCACAGATCACGATCTTATAAGGTCAGCAAGAGACAAAACAGCAAAACATGTTTTTTTCAGCACCTCACAGATTTGCACGTATACAACAGTGTAGGTGGACTGTCAGTGTCAAGTTGGATGGGACGTTTTACATAATGCTGCAAAAATGTTGTTTTGTAATACTGTGAAGGTTTGTGGAGCTGGTATATTTTTCACTTCTTAATCTAAAAGACAATTTAATGTAAGTGTGTAATAGTGCAACAGAGCATTTAACACACTGGAAAACGAAGTGCAATGAAGTTACCAGGTGTTTTATGTAATGAAACATGTTTAAATGCATTTAACTCTCTGTTTTTGATTCTGTAGTCAGCCACAATTGAAAGACGCACCGTGCCGCCATCTGGCTACATCATGCACACAGTCAGTGCGCCCAGCCTTCATGGAAAAACAGTAAGACACTTATTTTACACTGACTCATATGTTGATAATTAAAAATATTTTAAATCAGATGTTTTTTCTTTCATCATTTGTTTGTTTGTTAGTATGTAATCCTTTAGGGTAACACTTTACTTGAAGGGGTGTTCATATGATTGACATGGCACCTTCATAATCATGACATGACACGTCCCATGAACATGAAGGAGATTTTATGCACGTTTATGACAACTGTCGTTAAGTGTCATTCGTTCAATTATATCATTTTTAATGCAAAGATGACATTGTTTGAGATGTCTTTGTTATGACAACTTGACATTAACCAATACATCAAAAACCTTTAATGAGAACTTGACATTACCAAGACAATATAACTGACCACTTTTTACCAGTGATACAAATTGAATTTGTCATTAAAATGTCATTAAGTGTTAATACTCTGTCATATAGTTTTGTAACAGCACAATGTATATTTTTCTTGACCTCAACTACAGTGGTACAAATATAATTTGTCATTTAAATATCATTAAGTGTTAATACTCTGTCATATAGTTTTATAACAGTGTCATGAATATTCTACAGTTCATAATGTTTTTTTTTAAGTTTCCTCCATGTGTTTAAGAAATAAAATCAATTATCCAATATTAATAATAATCAATAACATTTATACAATTATATTTAATTTTATTTGTAGACCGATTCACCTAAAATTAAATCAAAACAGGACAATAATGGGTTTAAGCCATGCAGCGTTGGGTCAATATAGCTGGAAAAACAGTTAAATAGATTAAATGAATTAATTTAAATTGATCAAAAATGTAGTCAGTTTATTGTGCACATACATAAAGTTAAGTATAATCTTATATAGTCTGTTGCATTTTGTTAAAGGGGACAGAGAATGAAAAACCATTTTTACCTTGTCTTTGTTCAATAATGGTAGTCTACCCACATTCACAAACATACAAAAAGTTTTAGACATGCTTAACATCTCAGTCTCATAGAAATTCCTCTTTTAGAAATGTCAGCCAGAAAACGGCCCAATCTGAAAAACTGATGCTTATGACATCACAGGCATCTCACTGCCCCTCCACTTTCAAATAATTGGCTACATTTTTTGAGTGGCAACAAAGTCAGCCAATCAGTAATGAGATTGCAAGTTAAGCCAGTAGGGGGAGCCAAATAGGTGCAAAACCACTCGTTTAAAATCCCACACCCTAATAGAGCTATCTGAGAGAGGTTTTTAGGAAGCTTCTAAGGCATTACAGACCCAAACAAAAAAAATTTGTCTACATGTCACATCACAGAACAAGGATAAATACCCCGTTCAATCATTCTATATCACCTTTAAGGTATTGAAAAATATTTGACATTGTATTAACACTTAATGATATTTAAAGGACAAGTTCAAATTGTACCACTGTAGTTGAGGTCAAGAAAAATATTCATGATACTGTTATAAAACTATTTGACAGTATTAACACTTAATAACATTTAAAGGAACAGTATGTAAGAAATGTATATCAATTAATCATAAAATGGCCCTGATATGTCACTAGACATTAAGAAATAATTTTCATTTCAAATATTTATATCACTGACATCAGTGGCCTGGCAAGGATATTGTCATTTAAAAAGTGGAGTTGCAGCATTCAACTGATGTTTATGTTGTCATTTTGTGTATTGGCCACTAGTTGTGTGATTGCAGTACCAGTTTTAGCCACAAGGTTTGTGATTGCAATACCAGTTTTGGCCACAATCCTACAAACTTTTCCTTTAAATGACAGTTTAATGTAATGTTAACCCATAAAGCTAGGTAGTTTCTTAAGTTTGATCATAATTCTGCTATTTCATGTTTATGACAGATTTATAACAAGTTATGATGTATTGGTTAATGTCAATTGTCATAACAAAGACATCTCAAACAATGTCATCTTTGCATTAAAAAATTACATTATTGAACGAATGACACTTAATGACAGTTGTCATATATGTGCATAAAATCTCATTCATGTTCATGACACGTGTTATGTCATGATTATGAAGGTGTCATATCAGTCTTATAAACACCTCTTCAAGTTAAGTGTTACCTAATTTTGTTTATTTACCATACAAAAATGACTTAATACAGTGAGCAAAAGTTAAATGTCAGGGAAAATTTACTTAAAAATTATGTTTTATAAATTTTTTCTTCTGAAGTATATTTATATTTAATTAATATTTAGGTATTTTTAAAAGTAAAGGCTATGATTACTGTATGAGTATAAGTGGATATTTATGAGCGCCATAACAAGGATAACACACCATAAACCAATGACCTTCCACGGTATATTTATCTATTGGTTATATTGTTTGTTCACATCGACCAATCAGAATGTTTGTGGAGCCAATCATACTGCTCACACAGTAAATAATCCCATAACTGTTTCTCTATCCTGATCAAACCTGTGCTCCAGCCTGAGGAGCTCACCCTTCTCCTCATCCGGTTACGGAGACACCAGGCCATGATGGCAGGTGTGCGCAATGATGCGCTGACCCACCTCCAGCAGTTGTCTCGGGTGAAGGTCAGGACTCGTCCTGCCCAGCTAGCACCTGTAGTCTGGCTCTGCTGCCGCCAAGCTCTCTGTGGCTCCTGTGGCTTTGTTACATGATGCTTATCTGTATCATACTGTAGCATGGCATGTCATGCTAAGAGCTTTATCTGGCTGTCTTACCGTTGGCTTGTATTTCATCTAAATGGTCTGAGCCTTTTTGCATACTACATGTGTATGCACTATTGCTTAAAAGTTTGAAAGTGTGCATGCATGAAATAGATGTAAGTTTAAAGTCTGTGTAAATATATAACATAATTTTTACGGACAGAGTCAGTGAATGTACATTTTGAATGTACGCACACAAAAATAACTTGGCTTTTTTTGGTTGTACAGTATACTGTAAAAGTGTGTGTTCTTGTTGCTCAGTCAAGCATTGCGTTAAAAGCAAAGGGTTTGATTCTATACATTTTGTTACTTTTAAAATGTATAGAAAGCACTGTCGTTGTTCTGCCATATGTAAATGCAAGCTATAGTTTTGTCTTGATTGGACAGTCGTATAATTGTAATTATTCTCTTTCCTCTTACAGGCAGATGATACATACATGCATTTGAAGAAGGACCTTGAATATTTAGATCTGAAGGTGGGACCTCTCCTTTTCTTTTTCATTTCGCTATATGTACTCTTTCCACTTTCTTCTGTACCTCTAGTACTAACACAATAAATCAGCCCAGGAACCTCAGTCAGGTGATTAAAAAAATAAGCATGTGATAAAATAGTTTTTAATTTGGGCAGCTGTGTAGTCTGAAATGATATCAATATTTTTAATGATAATAATCCAGAGTCAGAGATTGTCGGAAGGCGGTCTTCCTGAAATTTTCTATCTCCGTTTGCCACAGATGAAAAGTTTAGAGCCTTTGATCCTCATGGTTCACGGTGTGTTACAAACCTGCTCTTCGGGCGGGTTGAGATCGCTCTGGAACGTAAGCACTATCGGCATCCAGAGTCTGCATTTCCATTGCTTAACATGGTGCACATGCAGTAGCTTTATGTTGGCACAAGCCTGGCACCTGCACGTTTATCCTCCCTGTCTTTTGTGAGTGATATGTTGTGCTATGGGTAGGTGGGGTCGGTTAATAATTGCCAGTTTAGGATTGGACAGACAGACTAAAAATAGGCCTCATTTAGGCAGATGCTTATATAGTATCTTGTAATCTATCCTATACACATATTTTTCTTTATGTCATCAGTGCTTTGAGTGTGTACTTTATATGTGTGCGAATGAATGTATATGTTCTCGAGAGAGGCTGGGTTATTTTCAACATGGCATTGGGTCAAAAAAGGGACAATCCCAGCCCATTGGGTTGTTATATAGGTTAATTTAACCCAACTCTGGGTTTAAAATGAACCTATCATTTTAAGAGTGCATGATGCTCATGTTGTAGTAGTCGAATTTACTTTTAAATGATCCGCTTAGGAGTCCATTTCCAGTGTTGGTAAACCTATCATGTAGCCTGCCAAGATACAAACTGCTTATTTTGTAAAGTAGTTTAACTACAGTCAAGCATTGAAACTTATAGTTATATAAGTGGAATGTATTATCAGATTATATGAGCTTGGGCTTCTTTTATGAGTTTACCATGCAGCATTTTCTGTAAAAG
This sequence comes from Paramisgurnus dabryanus, assembly GCF_030506205.2. Lineage (NCBI taxonomy): Eukaryota > Metazoa > Chordata > Actinopteri > Cypriniformes > Cobitidae > Paramisgurnus > Paramisgurnus dabryanus. The sequence goes on along the minus strand of NC_133345.1, from coordinate 20,917,773 downwards.
CTTTATTTTAGACATTGCATTCATGTTTTGTTGGCATGAAGATTGTGAGAATCCATCTTACCATAAAGCTTCAGCTCCTATATAAAGAATATCGTCTCAAAAGCTTCTCGCTGTGACTTTCAGTTTTCATTATACAGTGTTGGTCTTGCTTCAGTCGTATTGAATGGATGTGTTTGTGTCTGTAAAGCACTGACTCACGGGGTCTTTCTTTGAATCGGCCCACAGGTGAGCGGAAGTGAAACTCTGAAAGGGCGACCGACCAAACCTGTAAAGGTGGCTGAAAGTGACGTGGACGTAAGTATGAAGGAGAAAATCCTTATAATACACATAATATACTACAAGTTTTATTTAGGCAAACCTAAATGGGATGAAACAAAGCTTTGTGTCCCACTGCAGGTGACACTGAGTCGACTGTGTGAACAGGACAAAGTTTTGCAAGAGCTTGAGATCAGACTCAGTGGACTGAAGGAAGATAAGGTGAGGTAGAGGTTACTGTATAGACGTATATGGTGTTTGCTTTAGGTTTGTTGCAGTGTATAATAATCACTGTTTTTATTTTGTCCTGCCAGGATAAGCTGGAGTCTGTTCTGGATATGTCTCACCAGCAGATGGAGAAGTACCAGGACCAACCGGCTCACGCTGAGAAGATCGCCTACCAACAGCGCCTTCTTCAGGAGGACCTGGTCCACATACGAGCAGACATGTCCAGAGTGGCCACAGTGAGTCTTGTGTAGTTGTGTGGTGTACTTTAATGGAGGTTTAGAAGTCCCTCCAAAAAAACGCAATTATGCGATCTCATGATTCAATTCATAATCAGCCAAAGTCTAGATATTTATGCGAGGGCCACATTTTTTAAATACGCTGTACTTTCGCCACATAAATTGCAGATTTCTGTATGCATGATTTCGTAATATATATATTTCATATATATTTTAGCAGAAAGTTGATAAATGTTGCATTTAATTCACAGATGCGCAGCCATGTCTCTTTTTGCCATGGGAAGCTTATGAAGTGACGTGATTATGTGATGTAAACTCATTGAAAAGCTGCATACAGTTTTTGCAAGTTCTCGCAATTTCATTGCATAAAATTACATAAATATCCCATATATTCTATCGCATTTTATAAGAAAACGTGCACGGAAGGGAGGGGGAGGAGTTAACTACGCTCAGTTTGTTTGAAAACACATTTCAAAAATCAACACACCGATTCGCTTAGAACGCCATTAAAGTGCTTAAGTGTCTGCATTAGAAATTTCATAGTGTATATTAATATTAAAATACTTTTTGCTATTTCAGCTGACACAAATATGGGTGATTCTCGCAAAATTAGACTTGAGGTGTCATGAAACATTTTAATAAAAAAAGTAAATGCAAAGTTAGATTATCAAAATAAGAAGCATACAGTTACAAACATCTCTTTATGTACTATTTTGCACTTGATTTCAAATGACATCATACAAACCAATTTTGTTTTTTTTTTTCACATTTAAGGGGAACATTTTCATTACCGCAATGTGTCCATGACTGGATTTGGGTTCTTTGACATGGAAATATTTATAATGAAAAAATAAAAAAAATAAAAAGCTTATGCATGTTATACTATAAACATTTACAGTAAAGAAACATGTGGTATTTGGTGATCATTGGTAAATGTAGAGACAATGATAAGGAATATAAATGTGTCCAAGACCAATTTTCTCATCCTCCGCAACAATTTTCAATCATTGTTTAAACCCTCAAGGAACTAACATTTAAAAAAAATTGTTGGAAGGGACTTAATTGAGACACTCAAGATGGCTACCAAGTAAGCAGTTCTTATTTTTTCTCTCCAGATAAAAGTTGAAATTTTGTTTGATATAGTACCTAGACAACTTTTTAGTTCTCATTACCGAAACATGAGTTTGTAAATGCGTATATTTAATGTAATATCATGTTGCGGTAATGAAAATTTTTTATAATAATAATCTAAAAAATGTAAATAATTCTATAGGAAATATTTTTTAAATCCTCTAAAAATAATGGTTATAGTAAGTTCAAAGCTTAATCTTATATGTGCAAAAAAATGGCTTCAAGGGCTTTTTAAAAAATCTGATGCTGGACACCTTCTAAATCTGGATTTCGTGAGAATCACCCATATAAGTTTATTCCTTACAAAGTTACAAACACGTGGCTTTATCAAAATCAGCTTATTTTGTTTAACAACATTCAGCCAATAGAATGAGTAAGGGGTGGTTCTATCTGTTTGCTGACCATTGGGCAGTTGTAGGACAATTTGGGGGAAAATGTGGTGCAGAATTGATCAATTAGGTAACATTTATTGACAGAGGGTGTTTTACTGGTGTAAAAAGCTTTAATTTGTGTGTTGCAGGAGATGGAGAGAGCATGGGAGGAGTACTGCAGACTGGAGCAGTCCGTGGAACAACTGAGGAACGTTTTGCAGTCTCAGATGAATGTTTGTCCTTCACCTCAGGTTCGCTTTAATTATTTTATTCTTCATACCTTCACAAACCTTCCAACCCCCTTGCTTTTCTTTCAGTTCCCCCAACATCTGTTTGCTTAGCTGTGGTGTATACAATAAGAGAGCTACATAGAAGTATTGCGTGCTTACTGTAGAACAGTGGTTCCCAACCTTTTTCTATTTACAATATGACAAACTGAGCCCCCCCAAACCCTCTACATCCATCTTTCCTTTTGATTTTGACGTTGGGTTGACAAGCATGTGGAGATGGAGCGAGCAAAATTAAAATAATTATTTTACATAAGAGAATATTTAATGACTTTATTTTGGCATGGCACTGTAAGCATTATAAACTATTAGTGGAACATTTCATGCATCTTTAATTGAGCTTAAAGCTTATCGGATCCCGCCCCACTCCTGTGAACTCTGGCACCCCCTAAGGGGGTCCCAGGCCCCAGGTTGGGAACCACTGTTGTAGAATATAGATATACATTTGCTATAAACTTTTGCTAACATGAGATATGAGACTTTTGGACTGACTGACTTTGTTTGTTTGCGTGCTCAGGAGAAGAATCAGTTGAGGAGAGAGCTCTGGAGGATAGAGGATGTCATGACTGGACTCAGTTCCACCAAAGAAACCTTCAAAATCACTATAGACTCAGTGAAAAACCCAGGTAATGAGCTATATTATAGGTATATAATTGTTTAATTTTGTAATTTTGGTTCCATCACATTTACATCCATGATAGATACAATAAACACACTAGGGGAATTTAAAATACTCTTATATTGTGTGTGTCCAGAGAGAAAACTTGTGCCTTCAGTAACAGATTCAACAGTGCCTTTTCGGTGCATTACCCCAGCAGCGGCTGAGGTACGGTCACCCCAAAGAAGTCTTGCCTCCAGTCCATTATCACTGCCTCCAGACAATGAAGCTACCCTGCAGCATCCTGTGCCAAAATGGGTAAATGGCTTGTTATCAATTTAAAAATAATAATAATTAAATGAGATTTAACTAATTAGCTAAAGTGCATAATATTGGATTTCAGGAAGATGACTATGCCCCACCCAGACCACCTTTGCCCCTCCTCTATGATGAGGACACACCCCCTGTTGTCCCTCCCCTTCCTAAAGAAACATCAGTCATCAGACACACTTCTGTACGTGGTCTCAAGCGTCAGTCTGATGAGAGGAAACGTGACAGAGAAAGCAACTACTCGAATGGAGATTGCAGGGTAATTTTACCTCTCACAGCTCAAGTCTGGTTTTACTGCGGTCAAGCTTATTTGTATGTATAGAAAAGATTGACATGCAGTTCTTCCAAAATAATAGTGCATGTATAATGGATGTAGTTTCAAAGGAGTTTGCATAACATTTAAGCTGCAGTATAGCATTACAGGCCAGACGATTTATTTCACCATCAAAATGTTGCTCTGATTGGTTTTCTGGTTATGGATGTTTGGTGTTTTTTGTTGTTTCATTGCAATTATTTGTCTGAAACTCAGATAATTTAGCTAAAATGTTTACCCTTAAGATGGAGCTGAGATCCTACCTAAGTGAACCAGAGCTGCCTGGGAGTGTTCATGGATCAGATCAGGTGGACCCAGGCTACTTGACTCTCCAAAGAAGAGGTAACACCCATAATTTTAACCAATGAAAGTGACATTCTTTCACAGCATTATTGCTACACATTTTTATCTTTAGGCTATCTCAAAGTAGGGATGGGCTGTTAAATGATTAATCGCTATTAATCACGATTAATCGCATACAAAATAAAAGTTTATGTTTGCATAATATATGTGTGTGTCCTGTGTGTAATTATGCATATACAAATACACACATATTCATGTATGTATAAAATAATATTTACATCGGTATATATATTAATTTATATTTCTATATATTTTATATTATATATAAATAAATAAAAAATAGTGCTGTCAAACGATTAATTGCGATTAATCGTATACAAAATAAAAGTTTGTGTTTGAATAATATATGTCTGTGTCCTGTGTGTAATTATTATGTATATATAAAATCACACACATGCATGTATACATTTAAGAAAAAATTTTTATATATCCATTTTTAATTTATATATAATATAACATATATATAAATATAAATAAATAAATATATATATAAAACTTTCATTTTGTATGCGATTATCGCGATTAATCGTTTGACAGCCCTAAAAAAATTGATATATTAAAAAATTCTTACATTTATACATGCATGTGTGTGATTTTATATATACATACACACAGGACACAGACATATATTATGCAAACACAGACTTGTATTTTTTTATTGTATACGATTAATCGACAATTTTTGTGCAGATACAATATTCGATTACTTTTCATGACATCTAGCCCTACCGATAAATACCGATCATTTTGCTTTTTACTTAATAAATATTATTATTATTATTATTATTACCCATTATAGGCCTATATGTCGGAGTATCCCTATCTCAGAGTCACAACCTTTTAAGTCTAAGATGCCATTTTGTAATCTGTGTAACGTACAAAATGTAATCTTAAAGTTTTTGTGATCACTTAGGTTTGTCAGGCTCCTCCTCCAGGATAAATCAGTATAGTGGCATGACCTCTTCAGTAAGGAGAGGAGATTCAGCATTACACACAATGGTGAGCACAATGTTCACAATAATACTGACACAATCCTAGAGGAGTCAGGACACCAGAAGAAAGTTGATAATTGTTTCTCCTATCAGAAGCTCCATTCACTTCCATAGTATTTTTTCCTACTATGGAAGTCAATGGGGCTTCTGATCGATTTGGTTACAAACATTCCTCGAAATATCTTCCTTTCTGTTAATCAGAATAAAGAAATATATAAAGGTTTATAACAACATGAGGTTGATTAAATGACAAAATGTTCATCTTTAGGTGAACTATACCTTTAACCATACACTATGTATTCATCAATCCTAAAAAGCATTATTCCCCTCTTTTTCTTTGTCATCTAGGAAAGACCAAAGAGTGCCTTGGAGCGTCTGTGTTCAGGAGAATCTCAGCCTGATCACCTGCCACAGATAAGAGCGAGGATGAGTGTGGAGGAACAGCTAGAGAGGATGAAGAGGCACCAGAGAGCTTTGGTGCGCGACCGCAAACGTAACTTGAGTCAGGGGGAGCGACAGTCCGTTGGATCCCGCACCTCCGGTCGCCCCGTCAACTCTGACCCAGGATCAGTACGTTACTCCCTAACCAATAAACACAGGGACCCTCGCTATGCCCCTCCGCCGTAAGGCCACGAGACACAGAACGCTAACATGCTAACACACCCTTTACCCTATGAATAAAGCACAGCTTTACAGTAAGCGGCCACGGGTGGGCAGGGCCAGCGATTGGCCAGTATGTCTGCCCCGTCTGCTCTGAAGCCGTGAATAAACACGTGGTGTGATTACAGTCTCCTGCGGTGGACTCGTGGCTTCATCTGCAGATTTGTGAATACATTGAAGTTCGTAGAGAAAAGGATAATACTTTCCCTGACTGCCTTTCTGATCTCGAAAAACATTGGATACGAAAAACATTGTTTTTACGTTCTCTCAAATGTTCATTTACTAAATTATTTATTTAATAATCTGAATATATTTTCTAATCCTTTGTAAAGCTATATTTTGTATGAACATTATATGGTGGGAAGAAATAACCCTGTTGCCTCTATATTAACAATATATTAATAATTGTTGGTAATTAAAGGTGCTGTAAGTGAGACTTAGCCACTGAATTTCCAAAAACCTCTCTCTCTCAAAAGACATGCACACACTCCACAGATAAACGATATCTGTCTCTGCTATCCATACACTGTATATGGCATGCACTGTAAACATGCAAAATGATTGACAGGCAAAGGTCATAAGTCATTTTTTTTGCTGTTTACAGAGTCTATTGCTGTCACAGACAGCTGTGATATTTCACTTATATCTGTAAGGTAATAGGAAGATTTTCTACGTGGCGTTTAATAAATAAAATAGCTTACAGCACCTTTAACTGGGTATGAAGGTATTTTTGTGTGCAATTATTATGAATTATCATGTCCTATAGTCAAATCAAATCAAAGTGCCTCTTCATTCTAACCCGTGTATCTATATCAGACCATCTGCTTCACCTGAAATACTCTGAGACTGAAATCAATTACTATTCAAATTAGGGATGGGCATTCGATAAAATTTTTTTAGTCGATTGTCGGGAGAATTAACGATCGACTATCGATTAATCATTAATATTTTTATAATAAAAAATAATTATTTAACTTTCATAATTCAAAAATGTATAATACAAAAGTACAGCGTGTTTTCCTCCATGAGGCCTTTATTACAAGATCAACTTGTGGCAAACAGTTAAACTACATTTAGTAAGACAAACGGAACATATATGCGCTTGAATATGCGGTGCTCTAAAGCAGCGGAACCTGCAGCTGAGAGGCGCATTCTTAAACGGAGACTTTATTTGTTCCAAAAAATCATGACCTCTTCACGATTATTTTTTTGAAATCAAAATTGAAGATCACAGATAACAGAGTATGGTGTCAAATATTGCACCCTGGTGGTAAAATGTTGAATTGCTGCTACACAGTGAAATTAATTTAATTAATTCAAGACACACGCTACGCTAGGCAACGCAACCTGGATTAGATAAAAAAAGTATTCGATTAATCAATAACAAATGAACGTCATCGACTAAATTCTTAACGATCAATTATCGATCGTCAATTAATCATGCCCATCCCTAATTCAAATCTATAACTATTATATAAAGTGTGGTAAAGCATTTTTGACCGACCGTGAAAACTTGCTCTCATTATACAATCTTATGTAACTGCAATTGCACTTATTCAAAACAGCTTTTGTAGTTATTTCTATTCATGTTTTGATTTGCTAATGGTTGGAATAACATTCAAGGATCACTTACTAGCAATTATTATTGCTGCTTAATCAGTTGGTCAGAATAAATATGAACACTAAAGGATTTGGTCCAAGCAACAATGCATTACCATAACTTCAGGGTGAACACTGTAAAAAGATTTGTTGGTTCAACTTAAAAAGTAAGTTGCCCCATTCAGTGATGCGTGGGTCAATGTATAAACAACCCACACCCGACCGACATTTTTTCAACTAACCCACCCGCAACTCGGACCACAAACAAAATAAAAAATATTGTACCTGACCCTACTTCCTGTCCTGCATCTTTTTAAAGTAGTAATTGTTTAAAATGGTTGATTGCCATCTTTATACAAACACCCGACCGACTGCGACCCGAATATCATTCAAAATATTTTTGGATGACTCATAACTGCGAGTAACCCGCTCATTTTGGATCAACCCGCGCATCACTGACCCCATTGCCTTTTTGAGTTATTACAACCTGATACAATAAAAAATATTAGTTAACTCCAAAAAGTTGTTGTAAACTAATATTTTTAAGTTGAATTAACTCAAAATTTTAAGGCAAACAACATACTTTTTAAGTTTAAATAACTTTTTGCAGTGAGCTGATATTTTAGCTTTCATCGACCATAAATCACCTTTTAAAGTCTTTTAAAATGATTTATGATGCCCACTAACTCTAATCATTCATTCACTTGCTAGATTTCATGTCTATTTATTTATAATATCAATGTTGGGAGTCCGATTAATTTTTCCAGGAACATAATCGTTCCCAATCAAGCACTTAATTCAAGTGAAAACAAATGCAATAGTTCAAAGATGATAGTAATAGGACAGCTTTATGTGAGGGACAGAGTCACGCCATTATTTGATTCACGGGACAACTATGTACCATGTTTGTCACCTCATTAACTCCTCATTCATCACTTTATAAATCATGATCAAGTTTTATTGTTTGTCTAATAGCTGCTAATGATGAGTGGTGTGCAATGTTTCGTACTAGAGTTATCAGTTACTAACTCCACCACATCAAGCCAACGCATGAGCTCTTCATCATCACTGTTAACCTTTTGTCATTACAGTGAGAGTACAGTCAAATGATTTGTATACATTGATGAGAAGAAACTTTATTAATCATTTTAACTAATTATTTACTAGAAACTGTGATACAAGTGGAATAACTGTAATATAAAAATAATATATTGTACATCAATACAAATTCTGAAGTCACCTCATATTCTCTTCGTTTTCTAATGCTGAGTTTGCACTAAAGGCACAAATAAAATGACTCTGTGGGTTATACGCTGTTTCCAATGAGTTCGCGTTTGTGAATGAATAAATGGTTTTGCATGATTTTGTATGTTAAAAGTTGAAAGCTTCACAAATACTTTTGAAACTTGTTAATGCATGAATACTTCTGAACTACAAATTTCCTGCAAGCCAGCATGTTGTGATTTGGTGATGGGTTTGGTTATCTGTAAGAATGTACATTTGTATGTAATTACATTCTCTGTCCTGTTAGAGGAACTTTTCTTTTTTCTTCACCACCATTTGTTTTGTCCATAAAAGTGCAGGAGAAACAGTAAAATTATTTTTCATAAGCTCTTAGCAAAGGAAATATTCAAACCAGCTCACCGTTTTTATTTTATTTTTATTATTTAACTTCACTTTATATGCACATCTGTAACATAAATGCTAAAAAATCCAATATTCAGGCTCATATCTTGAGGAATGTTGGTGTGTGTTGACTAAATTCTTGCATATTGTTTGTTTTTGCCCTAGTAGGGCTGGGAGAAACAAATTTATTTACAGCGACCGAAACATACAGTGCGGGGGGAAGAGAAACAGCGGCCTGTGTCAGATGAATGGCTGACGGTTCGAGCCAGACCACTAGAAGAACAAGATATGCAGTCTGTTGACCTCGAGTTTGACATTATCCGAGAGGTACCTTCCAGAAATCCTTTACATTTAAAGGAGGGGTGCATGATCTCTGAACGCCAATGTTGGCATTTGAAATCACCCAAACAAACACGCCCCTACCCCAATAGAATCTGGAGCTTCTTTTGGTAGACCCGCCCCACACATACGCAACCCAGGCATCGATGTCGATTAGTAGACACGCCTCTTACTGCCGACTGGCTACAAGTGTGTTTTGGTACTCGGCCTGACTCCCTTTTCCAAAGTGTTTTTCAAAAATCACACACCCCTCCTTTAAGTGCTTATGCTTTAAAACTACCTGATTGACTGAACTCTGACCCCTACCCCAATTTAGCTCTCTACACCACAGAAGGTACCCATCCCAAAGCGACTCCTGGACATGGAGTTAGATGAAGACCTGAGTCAGGAGGAGAAGGAGGCTCGTTCTCGAAACGTAGCAAAGATTAAAAGTCTTCTGGCTAGGTCGAGGTAGTAAAAAGTAATCATCAGCTGTAAATACTGTAGATTTACTACAGATAGTCAGACTTATGTCTCTTTCATCCCATTTTAGTGAGTCAACGTCACAGTCTACAGATGTGGAGCAGGTAGATTTCAATGATCTGGATGATGCGCTTCAACAGCAGGAGAGGATCATGAGTGTACCTCGGGCTCTGGCCTTGGAGGCTTCAATTAAAAGGAAACAAGTCACAGGTGAGAAAATAAGACACCATAGCAAAGATATTAAACAATGAATGAAAATACATAACATCAAGTGGTGGCCGGTGACTTCTTTTTTTGAGGGCGCACGATGCGAAGTTCATCACAACATGTATGTAGCCCATCATGTGTAGTTTGTCATTTCAAAATATGTGTTTGTTGCGTCACGTGAACCATGTGCATCACATGTCGTGTCAAAATAAGTGCCTGCTGGAGACGCGTCTAAAGGGTTTATACGCTTGCGTTTGCCAGATACTCGCATAATCTCATGTGTAATCAGAGTTTACTGTTAAGTGAGTGTCTTGCGTGTATTTTGTGAACGTGAGCGTCTTTTTTATCATAAACGGTTTTGATGCGTGTGCAGCGAGCACTTATTTTGACAAAACACATGATGCACATGGTTCACATGACACAACAAACACATATTTTGAATTTGCGCTCCTCGGAAGAGCAGTCACGAGCCGCCACTGTTAACATGTCTTGCATTGTCCTGTGAAATGTATTTCTCATGTGAATATTTTTTTTTTACAGCCAAAGCCATGTCTGAGAATCAAAACAGTTGAGATGCTATCATATGATAGAAAAGAAGATCGATTTTTCTACCAAATATTTATAATTGACATTTATTCTTTAAATAAAACATTTTATATTTAAGATAAAATATTTTTTTGTAAAATATGTTTTTATTTACTGGTGCACCAAATATGTTACCAGTTTTATAATGATATTTTTTCTATAAATTTTCTATTAATCATGTAATCTTGATCTAAGGTACTTATGTAATCGTTTGCAGTGTTTGCATCTGTTATAAACCTATTTAAATGAAACTCCATAATATACAGCAGGTACATACAGCTTTAAAGGTGTAAATTCAGGGATACTGTTGTTGTATTACGAGGTATTACTCCTCAAAGCATTGAATGTCCTTCATTGTGTTGTTTAAAGAGCGTTAATAAAAGTAATTTATAACATAAAGGTTTTCAAGTACAGTTATTTGCTACTCTGTATTGTATCGTATTGTCTTGTAATGCCACATTTGTTTGCTTTTTTATGCACTTAAATTAATAAAGTAATAGTTTTATGATGTCAAACATTTTAGTCTTTATTGATAAGTATTTCACAGAACTTTAATACACACAATTGACGTTTTAGTGTGCACATTTCTTGCCAGACATTTTGATCATTCCTAATCTGTACTGCTGAAGCACTCACCCAAACGTGAAGATTCTGTCATCTGCGCACCCTCATGTACGGTTTCAAATCATACTGACAAAGTAGATTTTAAGGTGTTTTGATTTGGGTAGAAAACAGTTTCTGTGTGGCCATAAAAATTGGTACAGACATGATGACAATTTTTTTTAAAAATCAAAGCAAATAAAAATGCCCTGTCACTCACATTGAATTGCAGCTCTCTGACTGAAGTTCAAAATTTTAGGAGGTCAAGAGAATACAGCAAAATATAAACAACATTGTAAACATTTCTCCAACCCATTTATGTGGCTTTTACAAATGCCATTTTAAAAGTCTTTTTCTTGTCTTCCTCTGAGTTTTTCTTCTGATCCTGCTCTTGTTCCTGTGTTTTGAGCTCAGTCTGAGGTGAATGGCTTTTCTTATCCTCGTGTTCCTCTGATGGTTGCTCAGGGGCTTTTTCCGAACTGGCTGTCCCTTCTGGCACAGCACTGCTCTGTCTTTCAACAGGTGGGTCAGGCTGCAAGAGGAATAGAAGTTGTTTACAACAAATCAACAGCGAATACAAGCACACATTTGGAGTTTCATCTATGTTCTTTTTCCTGAGATTGTGTTCATGGCGTAGTGGTTAGAGAGTTGGGCTTGTAACCCAAAGGTTATAGTTTGATCGTCAGAAACTGACTAAGGTGCTTTTAAGTAATTTGCTCCAATGTACCATATGGGTTACCATACATTGGCGATTAAGTCACTTCATATATTTCATAGTTGTAGGAAACGCTGCTTGAGGTAATTTGATTGCAATCTCTTAAGAATTTGATAAAGCAGTTTCAAATCTAATGTTCTCAAATGCCATATGTGACCCTGGACCACAAAACCATAAGTCACCAGCAGGGCCAGCCAATGGGGTTATGAGACCCAAGACCAGACCATGAAAATGGGCCCCACTGGTGTAAAAAGTGTTAAGGCACTGCAATAACAACTGAAATTAAAACACACAAAAATGACAATTTATATATTTAAGTGTAGAAGTTTTTTTTAAATGCAATATATAAGCCAATGTTTTTATAGTCCAACAACTGTAGTGCAACAGAACTACAGTACTGTATATATCAACACAAATATCATTAATATTAATACAGAATACTTACTATAGAGTGATAATAGTATTCTGCATACTGTTTTTGAACCTTACAATAGTCATTTTTTTTGTATCTATGAATTTTACAACAGTTTACTATACTAAATTATATAGTATAATAGTCTTTTTTTATGTGGGTTAATTTCTATAGGGTGATGGACAGTTTTCTTATGTTTTTAAATTAGCATATACACATTAAAAAATTTAAAGCAGAACATACCTTTACTTTGAGATCGTTTCATTTCTCTTTTTTCTCTTTAACTCCTGAATGGTACCGTTTTGATGCCATAGTTTGCCTAAGCCTACCACCGCAACCTCACCAAATAGGTCTTGTTTTTTATTTTTATTGAAAGATGTAACGTGAACATTACGTTGTTATTCAATACTACATTACCCATAATGCTGAAGGTTTAATTTACAAGCATGCCCAATAGGACTTAATTGACACCTCTGCAAGCACAATCGTGTTATCAACATTATGCAAATTTGGTATGTGTAGTGAAAAATGTATTTAAAGGTGCCATTTGTAATAATTGAGGTAAAAGATTTTAAAAAAATAGCTACACGCATCAAAACAATGAGAAGAAATAAGGACAAAGATGTCATTAAAAAAATGACAAGGTATAGTGCTGCAGAAATATCAATCTGAATTAGCATGCTAAATTACTAGCTACAGCCCGACTGGTGTTGTAATACCAGTTTCGACCTTGGGAGGCGGTATGCGGGCCACGCACATAACCGCCAGCCAAACTGCAATACACGAATAAGTTGCATGTGTGGGAGTACAGCCCTCTACTACTACCGCTGCGTCCGAAAACTAAGGCAGCTGACTTGTTGGCTTAAGATTCATGAAAGCAGCTCAGAGAAATGCAATTCGGACAGCCATGGATTCGGACATGCCTTGATGCTTTCCTGCCTTGCAATAGGGGTTTCGGACGTATTTCAGTTCAGGGAAGAGAGCGGAAGAATGGCTAAAACAAGAGACATTTACCACTACCACAAACATTTGCTGCAGGGAACAACGCGCTCGGAATCACAAATAAAATATGATAAATAAAGTAACCGAACCAGAGTGAATACTGGCACTGCTTTTCATCGCTGGAGACAACTAATGGACATGAAAGAAATGAGGTTCGATTTCCGAAATGACAACATTTCTTTTCGATTGGTAAGTAAGATGCTGTTAGTATTTCGCTAGAAGTTCACTTATAATAGGCATTGTGATAACCTATGCTCAGCTTGTACATGAACTACGGCTTTGTGCAGTAAATGTGGCTCCATCTGAAAGCAGCTGATGGCGATTCACTTTTAATCAAGAAACCGGCTTCACTGACGAGAAGCGCAATGACTATCGCATGCAAATTATTGCGCATCCTTAGCTGTTAGCGTTTAATAGTTAGCTCTACCCACGGATCCGATCCGGTTTTCACCCGTTATCTACCAAGCTGATGCTAAAATGTAACATTAGCTAAGAAGCTTGAAATGTTTTCGATTATAATGAACACCAAATGGACGCACGAAACGTAGCGGAAAACATTGCAATTTTAATGAGACCGAATGTTTTTTTTTGTGACTAATGATAACTTAGTTGCTAATGTAAATCAAACTTGATATATGCTGCTAAATTTGCAGCTGCTAAATTAAAATAGACCAACTCACTTTTCTGGAGGTATACTGCCCCCGTCTGTTTGGAGTGTGGAGTATGAATTGATTTTTTTTTGGGCGGACATCTTAAATGGTCCCTTTAACCCTCGTCTTGTCATGGGGCCCAATGATAAAAAGGATATTAACTAAAGATCATATTCCATGAAGATATTTTGTAAATGTCCTACTGTAAATATATATATAAAAAAAAATATTTATCTTATAACTCAAAGGGGACATTTCATGAAAATCTGACTTTTTCCATGTTTAAGTGCTATAATTGGGTCCCCAGTGCTTCTATTAACCTAGAAAATGTGAAAAAGATAAACTCAGAAACTTCGTTTTGGTAAACCATTCTCTGCAAGCATGTGAAATAATAGGTTATTGAAATTTGGCTCCCCCTGTGATGTCAGAAGGGGATAATAACACCCCTTAATCTGCACTATCCAACCACAGCACTGCCATTTATTGCAGAGATCAGCTCATATGCATTTTAAAGGAAACATTACATGCATACTCTGGGGACACCAAAGATTTATTTGACTTCTTTAAAAAGTCTTGTGAAATGTCCCCTTTAAGTTATTTGCTAAGGACTTCATTTAGATAACTTTAAAGGCGATTTTCTCAATATTTCGATTTTTGCACATTCAGATATTTTTAAATAGTTGTTTAACAAACTATACACTAATGAAAGGCGTATTTTTCAACTTTCAGATGATGTATAAATCTCAATTTCGAAGAAATTCCCCATATGACAAGTTCTGTGGTCCATGGTCACATTTGGGCTTTTGATATTGGATAAAAAAATCAGTGCGTTCCCACTGCATGTACCTCATTGAACCCAAGGCCACAGTGTCTTCTGTTCCTCCCTGATAGTTTTCCATCCAGACCCTGCTGATATTGGTGCTCAAGTGCATCACTAATCTCTCGATTCTCCACCCCTAGAGAAAACAGGTTGTAAGTATACGTTAGCAAAGCGATAAAATTTTTCTTCGGTGTTTAAGAGGTTAATGTATATCAAAATGAAGTGTTAAAACTAGTTGTTCTATAATTTACAGACATAAATCGCATTAAAACAATAGTTCTGTGTGAACTAAAAGTAAAAAAAATTTGCAGTTTTAGCAGTAGCACTTTTAGCAGGGAAAAGGATGTGTAGTCTACAGGATGTCATCCTGAGGCACTCCCTATGCAACAAGAGTTTTTTAAGTGTCTTGTTAAGTACAATGGGAAGTAACCATTGCTTCTTGACCTGTAGGGCGTTAAAATCTGGCAGCAGCCCTTTACATCCGCTGTACAGATGACTGCTGCTACATACTGTTGTTATGTACTCACCACTACGCAAATGGGATGTTGATTTGTGATCCCCAATAACAAGGCGTCCAGTGTGCTCTTTCTGTTGACATATAAAAACACATTTAAGCAAGAATTTGTGATCTATTTCAAGTTTAATCCGTAGTTTAATTGAATTACAGTGTATTACTTAATACCAGGGTATTTTTCACATCCCAATGCAAATGAACTGATTTAATGACCTATGATTATTGAATAAGCATTCAGTATATAAAACATAAACATCAATTTATTTTTTCATAAGGAGTTTTTATTAGCATAACTAGAAACATATTTAACAAATTTAAATTATATATATATATATATATATATATATATATATATATATATACCGGTATATAAATTACAAATAACAAAAAGTAATGAACTAATGGTGTTCAAATTTACCTTTCCTGCTCCCATCAGCCTCAAAAACTTCTGCTTTCTTTCATCTGTCCCCAAATCTGCCGTTTCCCATTGTGAGGATGTCTGCATCGACATCAGATTCAATTAAGTCATCCGTGTGTTACATGAATGTATTTAATTGATAATTTATACCTTCTCATAAATTCATGTTTATCTATCAATGCAGTGTAAATCCGCTATCGTTTTAAACTAACGTTATACATTACGTTATCTATTTACCTCAGTTAGGGACAATGCCCGTGTAAAGGCATACTTTATCCGAGTAATGTTATGATAGCACACTAACAGTTAAAAACAGTACGTTGCTAACAGTCTGCTAACACTGTTGTTGCACCCGAGATCATTTTAATTTATTAAAATATGCACAAAGATGGAAACCACATACTTCGTCTGGAGATGCAGGTCGTTTTGTCCCTTTACAAGTTTCTTTTGAAGAACTCATTTTAAAGATTTTAAGCAACAGTGGTCAAATAAACATAGCTAGCAACTGGCTGCACAAGCGTTTGTCTGGCAGCTAACTCTATCATGACGCTCAGTTCCGCTCCACGCATCATGGGAGTTGTAGTTCCAACTGCAGGTCAAGACAAAAAGAAATGTTCGCTGCGCAGACAGATCAGACTGTGACATTGAAGTATCGCGAGAGCAACGCGAAAGCTAATCAAATCGTATCGTTCTCACGGTAGTTGATGTCATAGGCAATCGATCTGCGCAGCGCCACATGAAGTCGTACGCGCCTGTTGTGATAATAGTCACACAAAGATACCGTTAACGCAGATATATTTTTTAATTACAAACCACTTTTGTAATTTTTGTAAATTTAATGTAATTTTTGTCAAAATTAGAAAATTACAAACATGATTTTAAGCTTTATTTGAAACAGTTTAGTTAAAGTAATTTGGTATGTTTAATTTTCTAATAGGCTAATATTACAGATTAAATCGGTTTTCCTAGTTAAAACGAACATTATATCTATCTATTATACAAGTGGTATGAAATATAATGTGAAAACGGAGTAAAAAAATAAAACATAAAATGAATACATAGGCTTCGCATGTAAGAACCAGTATGTCTTGTCGTGTAATTAATCAAAAAAAGTTTTTATATGAGCAATGGGCAGAGCTTGGAGTGACACATTCCCTCTGTTCCAATGAGTTTAAATAGACATGAGCTTGTGGGCAGTCTCTCAGTTTCACGGTCTATTCAGAAGACATCCGGACTGCACGCGCATATCTGTCTCTGTGTTTCTGGGACTCGCTCTTCATACTACATCTACATTTTTCAGGGTACCTTAAACATCTCTAAACAGCAGGAAATCAAGCCATGGCTATTACCGGCTGCTCTCAGTGCATTAAATATATGCTTTTTTTCCTGAACTTCATTTTTTGGGTGAGTTAATCAAATTAAAATAATTTTAAATAAACAATGGATGTTTTTTAATTGTTATTTAAATTGTTAATTGTATTACAGATTTCATTTATATCAATAGCCTAATTGCAGTTGATTATCTTATTAATACAACTTTTAGTAATAATTCTATTTATGGTGTTATGTATGACATATTGTGAACTGTTATTTCCTGTATATTTGAAGAAAGTTTAACCAACACTATATAACATAAGTAATAGGCCTAATTATGCCTGAATAAAATGTAATGCAGAAACGCATATGGGTCACTGGTTTTACTGGTTTTATCACTGTTATATCACATGATTTCATTTCTGTTTTAACTGTGCTTAGAGTCATTTTTATAGTCTTCACTTATTTAAACCTCTGGTTGTTGTGGGAACATTTAAAACCGATGGTTTTGATCACTGAATCAACCTGAATACATCATGTTATACAAAATATGTATGTGTTAGATAAAGTCAAAATAGCTCTTGGTAATACTTGACCGCTTTAAACATCGTGTAAGCATGCATCCCATCTTAAGACATGCTTTTACCCCACATCTTTTATCAAAGATTTTTTCCACACTGTTTTATGTAACTGAGTATATTAAAACACTGAAACAAACAGATGTCATGTCAAACAATATAGATGACTGGTTTTCATCTATAATACATTATATTCTATTACATGTAGTTTTTCCTCATGTATGTGTTTTCAGAAAAAAATTTGTGCCTTGGGCTCCAGAGCCTCCTGAGTGATGACTTGCTGTGGTTTTGCATTATTTTTACACTGTCTATAATTATGTGTTTTAGGGACATGCATACACTGTAAAAGAACAGAAGGAAATAACATGTGAGAATAAGGAAGGGTTACTGAAATGTTCTTTTAGAAAAGACTAATTTTTGATATACATATGATCAAAAAATGTGTTTATATTCACAAAAGACCTTTCTGGGGACAAAGCTGTTCTTCTGCAGCTGTGACAATAGATTCAGACCATAACAAATTCTGCTGTAATTACAAACAAAACATTTTATTACTCCATTAAATGTGTTTTTGACATTTAGTCTGATTATAACCAACCTGTGGTGTAAAGTATCTAAGTAAATGTATTTAGTTTAAGTTCATATAGTTTAGCAACTCTTTACTCGACTGCTGGCAATGACAGTTGCTTGTTACATTTTGCACCATATAGTCACATCATAGGGCTGGTCTAAATACCCACACATGTAAGCCACTTGAGAGCGCATACACATGACAAGAGGCAAGTCAGCAAGAATGTACCAAGTCTTAAAAATGCCAAAGCTCAGTGCCAATATCATAGAATCTATATTATCTGTAATATAAGAGTGGTATCCAACAAGAGATGTCACAGAAAACCTTCCAGAACATTAAATTATTTTGATTCTTAATTTTAATTTTCACACTACACAGATTTTGTGTAATATGTTGACAAATGTTTGCAACTGATTTCATCACTAAAGTAGACAAAATGCAAAGGCTGCAAATGTGAATATTTGGACAGGTCCATGAACTTTGGCCCACCATATAGAGAAGGGCAAAATTGCCCTATAATCATAGGGGAGCTGTGACTTTTCTAGATTAAAGGTACAATGAAATTTATATTTCTCTTTTTTATGGTTTACTAAGTGGAGTACAAATATATTACTTAGAATATCTAAAGTTATATTGCTGTCGTCGTATAAAATGTATATGGCCAAAACAGCTTGTTTGATGTTGAAATACTGAAATAAAAATGAAACAATTGACATCAAATAGAAAAAAACCATGAATGAATTTTGATGAATTTGTCAGCTAAAAAGAGCATGAAATAACATTAATTGTGTGCTTTAAATAATGTTTATGTACCCCAACTGAAAACCTAATCTTAAAAAATATCTCTCTATCTTCTTCTTGTTTTCATTTAAGACCTTTAACTTAAAAATTATGATTTTATAAGTGGTCAATCCAAAAGGTCTCCTGGGATATGTATTGTTTCCTGTAATTGTGCTTTACCTGCTGAATTCAATACACAAATATATATTTGTGTGACTTCCACATTTTTTCTCACTGAATCTGTTTTGTCCTGTTCTTGAATGGCTGAAGTTTGAGAATGTAGTTAGGTAGTCATCACAGACTTTCGTGCGTGAATAGCTAAACCTGTCAGAAATCTGCGTTTCCTGAACGCGGGAAGAAATGACCTCTGACCGCCGGAAATGACTTGAAACAAACACTGTTGGCAGAGACATCTGAAAGACATGTGATTTTCAGTGCAAACTGATAAAGGATTTATTAATGATGAGTCCTTTTGTTAAATAGTGTAAACATTAAAGACATATTTTCTCTCTCACTCTGTTTTCCTTTAGTTGGCTGGTGGTGTGATTCTGGGTGTAGCTCTTTGGCTTCGCCATGACACTCAGACCAGCAACCTTCTGATGCTTCAGCTTGAGGGGACACAAGCTCCAGGGACCTTTTATATCAGTAAGTGACTACCACTAAGACTTTAATCAGAAAGTTGGATCAAAATTAGGTTCAATTGTAAATGTAAACTTCCCTTTAAGAATGCCACCAACAGGTTTAAGCACTGAAATGGGTTCAAAACGTTACCACTATGTCTAGGTTTAATTGCCCAACCTTGTTATTTAAACTAGCCACTTTACTATCATAACCCTCTGTGCCCATTCATTCCCATCTTAAATGTTATTTTTTGCCATGACATTGTAAATTATATCCTATGGCAACATCACGAGCAGCTTGCAGCTCTTTCAATTACACTATTTTGATGTAGCTGCACATAATTTGATACCAGAAACATATTCTCACTGGGCTGTGTTATGTTTGAGAGTTATTGGTGGTCTTAGGGACTTCATTTGTAATAATTTAACTTTTTAAATTAGGTGGTTTTTGCTCACAACTTGAACATAGATCAACACATACATTTAACACGGTTGCAACTGAGACACACAGCATGCATATATCACTGTAAAAAGTCAGCTGTATAGCCTTTTTTTAAGGTATTTTGAGGTAAATTAACTTTAAAATATTTTTTTTATTTTTTTTTCAGTCAACTAATATTTTTAAGCTAATTAAACTCCAAATGTTAAGGCAAACAGGTATATTACTTTTTACAGTGATATGCATGCTGTGTGTCTCAGTTGCACCGTATGTGTTGATCTATGTTCATGTTGTGAGCAAAAACAACCTAATTAAAAAAGTATTAAAAATTAAGTCTCTTAGTTGAACAAACACTTTTTATGTGTGGTTATGCTGCCAAAAAATATCTTTATCATAAACCATTACAGCATTGGGGCAATACAATGACAAATATATAGTATTTGTACAAAATGTCATTTTTGAGTCCCTTGGAATCCATGATAAATGTGCAAAAATCTGTGCAGGCTTTAAAATATTTTTTCTTTAAATAATAATTGTAATATATCTATATTATATTTTCATTCATACTGTTGCTAAAGTAGTTTATGCATGATTGGGAAGTGCATTCACTATGAGCCTTGAGAAACAATGACTCCTGAAATAGAGGGGCATCATGGCCAAACAGACTCCTCAAAAAACAGAAACAGGAAACTGGGACTAGGTTGGACCCTGACAGGGTCAATAGTCAACATGTGTGTGCGTGACTTTACAAAAGACGACGACAAAATATCACTGCATGAAAAGTTTAATCCTGTTAGTCATGATTTATGTTACCAATCGTATACTGTAAATGCATGTTATTTTTACTATAATAACACTTCATTCCTCAGCTTTCTGTGATTCTGGACACACACCCACATCGTGTTTTTAAAGGACTAGGAAAATACTAAGTTATACCACAGGGTGTGTTCATACTCCACCCATGTTTCAACATACGCTTCACAAACACACATGCACACTGACCACATGTACACACAGAGTTCAGCATCACCGCGGGTCAGCATGTTGTGGGCAGCATACAGTTAGCGCCCATTAATCTTTGCAGAGACCATTGGCCTCTCTCCACCTAAGCATACGTACATAAAGAGACTGTACTATAGCCCCGCCTGCCCTTTTTATAGCAGCAGCTTCTTTTTCTGATTAAAGGGGTTTGTGATGTCGGTCTGGCCCACCCAGAACAAGTAGAGAGATGCTGAGTATTCCTCCAGCGTCTTTGGACTTCTATTGAACGTGTAATTGAAGAAACCCTACCATGTGCCCGATGCACCACTAATTAGAATGAGCAGCGGCTGGCCTCGCTCAAGTGCTTTTAAACAAGCCTAAAATATGTTCAAGCCCTACCGCCCTCTTAAAACATACGAGTAAATCATTATAGGTCAGAGGAAGAATGTTTTCAAGTAATGTAGGATTAGAAAATCTGTAAATACATGTTTGCTGTAGCACGTGGAGCTTGTTCTGCAGTGATGAAAAGTATTTAGAGATTACAAGCACATATGAGTGCTTAGATTTTTTTCTGAAGCATGCAAAGTTTTATTTTTATCTCAAACATAAGTTAATCTGACTATCATTTTAAAGATTACGAAATAACAGGGTACCATAAGGTAACAATACCAACATTTACAGAATAATAGAAAATACATCATAAACTTTTTTTTGTTGTTGTATATAGGGTGTTCTTGCATATATGAGGAAGATGATCACTAAATAATCACTAAATATCCCTACAGGGATTTGTAAAAATCATGTGGGGTTTTTTAGGAGTCTTTGGAATGTCTTCAGTGTGGCACACAGACAAACTCTGGCTCTGTTATGTTGGTTCCTGTTTATATAAGATCTTCCTTCTTTGCTATTTACAGTCTAGATCGTGAAGCACTTAACAACTCACAGGACCTAAGAATTTATCTCTCTTTCTTTTGTTCTATCTTTCTTTCTTGCAGTGTTTGAAGCTGTTGTCATAAATTCTGAGATGATAAGGCAAATTAGCTGTACTGATCGCCTGAAAAAAGTTACTGTCAGTGTCAACAACAAAATGTGTACATTAGTTATTCAATTTTGTGAATTTTTGGGCTTTACTTTTTTAGGAATGTAGGAAAATACAAGGTTTATGTAACACTTTACAATAGGGCTGTATAAATTAAGATTAGTGAATGCATTAACTAACATGATCAAACATTGAACAATATAGTTTTTCATATATAACAATTCATGTCAAAGTTTGTTCATGTCAATACAGTTATTCATGATAGTTCATGGTGCTTAATTAATGTTAACAGTTACAAGGCTTTATAGCATGAGTCTTCAACAGGGGGTCCGGGGGGCTCAGTGGTGGTCTTACATGGGGTCCTCCGAATAACGTTTGAATGCAAAATAATATTTTTGGACAAATGAATGTAGGCATCAAACTAAATGTATTTATATGCAAATAACAAAAAAAACTTAATAAAGAGTTAAAAAACTTAACCCAGAATAAAACATATTCGGACAAATTAAAATGTAATGAAGTATGCCAAAAAATATTATTTTAGTCTCTTTGTAACATCACCATAATAACAAAGGATGTATTATAAATAATAATAAATACAGTCCTAATTTGATAAATGTACTGGGGGTCCCTGTTCCTCCTCTTAATTCATTAAGGGGTCCCTAGCCTTGAAAAGGTTGAAGACCTCTGCTTTATAGTATAAACGTACTAGTAAATAAATGATCATGAACTACTAGATTAATAAATGCTGTAGAAGTATTGTGCATTGTTATTTCATGTTAGCATTGTTAGATACATATACATAACATGTAGATACATATATTAGATATATTAGTTTTATATCTCACTGCAGTTTTATATAAAACTGCTTAACGCAGCTGCACAGATTAGTAAGTTTATGCCATCTAGTGGCATTTTGTTGCATAAACTTTTTACAAATCACAAATCAATATAACCTGATGCAGTAGGCTTGTGAAAAAACAAATAATGAATGGGTAAAAATATCTGATTTTGATTAAACTAAAAATATTATTTTACTTCCAGGTGTGTATGTTCTCATAGCGATTGGAGCAGTAATGATGTTTGTGGGGTTCCTCGGTTGTTATGGTGCTATTCAAGAATCTCAGTGTCTCTTAGGAACGGTTTGTATCAATCAACTTCAGCTATTCATGCTACTACTTTATACATGATTTTATGAAATGTATGAATCACCTAAAGACCTGGCCTAAAGACCAGTTAACATGCTGTTATAAATGTAGTAATAAAAAATTTAAACCACTAATTTATATAATAATTGTCACCAATAAATTATTTAATGAATGAATGAATTAATACTCTATTCATTTTCTTTCATATAATTTTTTTCTTTTTTTTCTGATTCTTCAGTTTTTCACATGTTTAGCAATGCTCTTTGCCTGTGAGGTGGCAGCAGGGATATGGGGCTTTATAAACAAGGATACGGTAAGTCTATGCTCACATTTACATTACTGTAGCTATCTAAACTGAGTCATACAGTACATTAGGCTTCTGTTGTTTACAGAATTTGTACAGCTAAGTATATTATTAACTTAACCTATAATTTTTTTTAAAATAACAAATAAAACGTTATTTCCTTAATTCATGTTTCTTCAAATATCACAAAATGAGTAATGTTGTCAAATTTGAGCTCATTAAAGTTGTCACCAAAGAATGAAGTAGCCTATATTCTTTCTCCATCTAGATTTCTACCGAGCTCATTAACTTCTATGATGCTGCGTACATGAGAGCTGTGGATCCAGTGGATACAACATCCAGACAGGCAGCTAGCAAAGTTCTGGAGGTCTTTCATGAACAAGTGAGTTGGCTAAATCAATTCTTTCATTAAAACTGTTTGGGCCATAACTCAACGTATTCATTTCTCTCTGTCTTTTTCTCTCTCAGCTTGAGTGCTGTGGTAAAGGAGATGATAATGAACTTTTCACAACTGTCAAAGCTTCTCTGTGTCCCAAGATCATCCCAGTTGATCCACTCACCTCTCAGGTATCTGCTGTTTGTTTAATACCAAGGTATAGGTCTTGTTTAAATTCAGACACTGTATCTGAAGTTATAATGCAAAATGATAACTACATTTTTATCTGCTATCAATTCATTCCTTTTATCTTTCACAAATCTATATGGTAAAATAGGTGGTAATATTTTGATAGTATAGTGTGATGTATGTTGTAGACTTCACTAATATGTTGATTTTGTGCACTACAGAGTTGCCACATTAAGCTAAGGGATCTGTTTTCTGAGAAACTGCATGTGATTGGCTTGGCTGCGCTTGTGATCGCTGTCATTATGGTGAGAAAGACATGCACATGCACTGAACACTGTATGACAGACTTGAATACTAACCAACACTCTTCCTGAAATTTTTATTGTGTTTGTAATTTTTGTCAATTCCTCTCTGCAGATTTTTGAGATGATTTTCACCATGGTGCTCTGCTGTGCGATTCGCAACGCCCCTGTATACTAAGTGATGATGGCTATTCTGATTTTGCCAGTGATGAGCAAAAGACCATTTGACTTTTTGACTCACTCGTACTTTTCTGGTTCAGGTGTCCAAATAGTTAGCGATAATCAGTGTTTTAGGGAAACAAAATATTTTATTGGTGATGTGAGGAGACTTTGAAATGGTTAACCACAATGTGATTAATTTTGCTTTTATGCTGTATTGTTTTATGATTATTTAATAGTTTTTTTTTGTCTGATTCAATATTAGTTCAGTTACATTTTGTGCTTATGACCATAATGTGTCCATAATGTGCTGCTGTGTTGTAGCAAAAGTGCCTTTAAACACTTGCCTTTACATTTAACCAACAATTGTACCACAAAATAAACAACATAATGTTGCAAGTGTGATAGTTTTGTGGAGGAAATCATTACAGTGTTTTCAAATAAATATTTTACATGAATCTGTGCAGCAAAGTAAATTTGGGATCATTGTTTCCTGGGTGCACAATGATTACGCTTAGTTGTGATATTGATGTTATTGCAACATGTTTTCTTTGTGATTTAAACCCACATGAAACTAATAAAAATATATTAAACAATTTTTTACCCACTGAGTTCCAGTGAAAGGTGCTTTTGGTTATGGTGTGCTTATTTTTATTATTATAGAAAACAATATTTGAGAGAGAGAGAGAGAGAGAGAGAGAGAGAGAGAGAGAGAGAGAGAGAGAGAGAGAGAGAGAGAGAGAGAGAGAGAGAGAGAGAGAGAGAGAGGTTACGTAATGTCAATGTATTATGATGACCAAACTCGTCCTCGACGTTACCTGTCCTCATTTGCCCATAACAATAAAAAAGACTTTCAATAACATATGCATGACTCAGAATTGGAATAGTTAATTTTACTACACATGAACATGTGTTTATTATATTACAAAACATTTAAATTAACATATGTTAAAATAAACATTCAAATGGCTTTTCCATAACTTGAACGAGGATGTCATCTCTAAATTGTGAAGTTATTCCACGTTATTTTCTCGGCCCTATAATCAAAACAAAGGCGGGTTTTTAACCTTTAGATATAAATAGTCATGTAGTGAAGCTTTGGAAAATATAGTGCGTTGTCGCTTTAAGAGAAGAGTAAATATTGTGTTTGCGTGATTCAAAAGCTTTAGCCCCGCCCACTTTCCAAGGTTGCTTTCGTTTCTTCGATCGCGCCGCGCGCTCTTTACAGCATAAATACAAGTTTAAAGATGGGGGCGACTAATGAGAAACCACAGAAATGTCCATTGTGTCATAAGGACTGTCGGAATCAGGTAACGCTTGACTGCCAGCACAGTTTCTGTCAGGGCTGTATCGGTGAGATTTGGAGCGTGTCTCGTACTGGACCTTATTATTGCCCTGAGTGTAGGTACGAATACGCACAGCTACCCGACTATACGGACGGAGCCTCGACTTCTACAGCAAACCCAAACACAAGTATGTTTCCTGAATAAAATAACATTTCATATATGAGCTAAAACCTTCATGATGTAGTAGGCGTGTTTGACCACACGCGGCGCTGCGCGTGTATGACATCAAAGTACCGCGAGAGTCCCCCACATGAAAAAAAGATTGTAGTATACTTGTTTATTCCCATTTTAATGTATACTACAGTATTCTGTAGTGAAATGATAAAATGTAGTAAATACGACAAATTTAAATATTGAATTATATTACACTATAGTATGTAGGTATTTTACTACAGTTTACTATTTGTAAATACAAAAGTATACTTCGGTATTTTTATTGTTGGCTAATAACGACAGTACATATTTTCTGTAGCCTACTCTTAAAACTACAGTGTGCTGTAGTCTCTGCAGTCTGCACTCTTAAAGCTACAGTGCAGTCCAGTCACAGTGTTTTTTTCTGTATTTTCAGCCCAGGTAAAAATAAAGCACTAATAATATACCTAACTACCAGCAAGTACATTTGCAGTACATTGTTATTTTTGTGCTATATAAAAGTGTAAAAGTTAAACACCATAAATATACTAATTCAAATAGTTCTACTATAGTGTACTTGCTACACCATCGTTTTTCAATATTTTACTATTCTCTTACCTCAACTTAGATGAATTAATACATACCTATCTTTTTTCAATGCATGCACTTTTAATTAGAGCCCGACCGATTTATCGTTTTGCCGATTTTATCGGCCGATATGAGCCTGTCGCAGATATATCTGTATCAGCGTATAAGCCGCAGATATGAAGCCGATATGAACGTTCCTTACAGAAGACATTAAATGCTTTTGAAAGATGTAAGTACTTGTTTGTCCAGCAGAGTGTGCCCTACTGGTTGCTAATGGTGACCCAGGTCACTCACTGTAGTGACACCACCCAACCCCCCTTCACTAGTGATGGGACATCTGAAGCGAGGCTCCGGAGCTTGTGTCGAGCAAAAAGGGGCGTTCTAGATGAAGCCCCGATTCGAGGCTTGTATCGTTTCCGTGAAAATCACGTGACGATGACAAACGAGGCCTCGTTTTCTGTTGAATACGTCATTGCTTCATTCTGAGTTTCGCTTACGGTTCGAAACTCGCGCCTCTTGTGGGTTTTGCAGTACGTTTGCATTGATGTCAAAGTGTTGGTTGTAGCGAGTAGTGGCGAGGTTGTAGTGAGTTTCTAGTATAGTTATCATTATATATCATAGCCTGTATTATATATTATATTACACTTAGTTTATTAGATTATTAGAGTAAATTATACATAGCCTAGTTCAGTAGATCATTAGAGTAAATTAGCATATGTCTAGTTCTAATAATACGTAATTATATTATATAGCCTATATTTATTATTATATATTATTGCTGCTGTTATTATTATTATAAGACTAGACTGTATTAGGGATAACCTAGAAGGACTGAGGATCCATTGGGATATTGGAACAAACAGAAGGTCCAATATCCCAATTTATATAAGCTGGCACTGATCTTCTTATGTTGTCCAGCATCATCAGTGCCCTGTGATAGGGTGTTTTCTAAAAACAGAAACCGCCTCAATCCAAATACTGTTAAAAAACTTTTGTTTCTAAATAAAAACCAGTAAACCCTTTTCCATGTTGCAGTTTGCTGTTCCACACTTCCAGTCCCATAAGCATAGCACTATTGCAGCCCCAGTTCAATAAGCACTGCACTCATGATAATTTGAAGAGTTTCGTTGCAAAACGAGATAACCACCGTTTTTTAATTGTTCAGAAATCTTGTTTTTTGGTTGTGCATTCCAATTAATTTCAATGCAACTGCAGTTGGTTTGTTTTGATTTAAACCTTCATAACTTAAAAAATACAGCTAAGTAGCACCATAAAACAAAATAATAACATGATAACATAATAATAAACATGTTTTGAGAAAAATGTTAAAAAATTGATTTATCTCGTTTTGCAACGAAACTCTTCATTTCTTTATTTTGTGCATTCACTGTTATCACTAACTCAAGAACTACTGTATAGTTGAACACAAAGTTGTGTATGTGTGAGTTGTGTGTACATAGGTTAACACAAGCAGAGTAAAATACTTTAATATACTTTATTCAAAAGCCCACACCATGACAATTTGGTTGCTCAAAATGAATAGATTTGTGTGCGTGTGCGATACATTGCTTTGCACAGCAGGTGTCACTGGAGAGCACAGTGTTTCATGAGGCTTCGGGTAAATGAACCTTTTGGCGAACCAATGGGCTGGAAAGCCTCATTGGTTCAGGAAGCCTCGTTTGGCCATCACTACCCTTCACTTCAGTCAGTCCCTCAGTTCAGGTGGTGGCAGTCACGCGGTTTCTTCACAACATTTTACACTTGGTATTAAGACGCGCTTTGGTCGATTGGATTATAAGTGGACGAGAAAGACACATTCCGGTTTACATTTGGTGTTTTTAATCCGTCTCTTTTGTCCACTTGCGAGTTGTTTAAAACGCAAGCGGAAGAAATGACGCGAGGCGGAGAAAGGACGCGCTTTAAAGGAGCATTTCACCCGTAGAAAGATTACTCTTTATTGAAAGTGTGTCATTTCGAATTTGGTGCCTATTTGACCGAGAAAAGGGGTGTTTGTAGTCTCACCCCCTCAACAAAGATATTGGACTTCCTTCTTTCAATGATGCAAAATGATGATTTTTACATAATTGAAAGAAGGAAGTGCAACACTGAAATCTGCATTTCTCCTGTCTCAGTGGCAACTGAGGAAATGATGCATGATCATTCAAAATCATGACTGGGGTTCTATCTATACAAAGCTTAATGCAAATGGGTGAAGTGTGGGAGTACAGCTGCTTGTGCTGTTACTGAACATGCTCATTTCAAAGCAATTGATTAAATAAGCTCGCGCAACTTTACACCCTCATTAAATTAAAGAGGCGGAGAGAAGACGCTTTAGTTTTATAAAAGTTTAAAGTACCGGCAGAACACTGTGGGTTCGCGTCATAAAAACGTTGTGCAGTACATTAAACATTAGCCTACATCATGTTGTCAGTAAGTCAAGCATTGTCGTCTTAACTGTAAGTTTCTAATTAATTTGTGAAGTACATAACTTACTGTAAAGCAAATAAACAATGACTTTATAAGTGTCCATTTTCAAAATAATCCCAATATAACATTATTCTCGTCAAAACTGACAATCATTTAAGTTATATGTATTTTGTTTTGTTTGTGTTTTAAAGTTATTTATAATTAGTCAAGTTTACTGTTTTGTGCACTTATATCAGAATCATTTTGGATAATAAAGTTTATTGTTAACTTGTAAAACACACCTGCCTATATTACATATCTTTGTCACGTCATTTTAAGTATTTGATCACCACATTTGTGAGTGATCATTGCAAAAAAAGTATTTATATATAGTATATTCTGTTAATGTATATAGTGTATTATATGTACAGTAGCCTGCTGTAGTATAATATACTGTAGTATATGTGTACTGTACTATAATATACACATAAAGAACATCGGCCGATATATCGTTATCGGTGTTTTTTTACTCCCTAATATCTGTATCGGCATCGGTCCCAAAAAATGCATATCGGTCGGGCTCTACTTTTAATCTTTGTACACTTTTAATCTTTGCACTTTCTTGGGTGTGTTAGCATTTAGCCTAGCCCCATTCATTCCTTAGGATCCAAACAAATGTTTTATTTTGTGCCACCATACTTACTCGTGTAACTACTCATGTAACAGTCTTTAAATAGGAAAAACATGAAAGTGTTTGGTGGCTTCTAAATTCATCCCTGTTTGGAGCCATAGGAATGAATGGGGCTAGGCTAAATTCTAACACATTTACGAAGTGCTGAACAAAGATTAAAAGTGCACACATTGAAAAAAGATTCTGTATTAATTAGTCTAAGTTGAGGTAAGAATATAGTAAAATATTGAAAAACTGTGATGTTTTTCTTTAAATTGATTTTTATTGTTCTGAAATAAATGGTGTCTCAAAATAGCACAATAGTTTATCTTTAGAAGTATTATTTGTATATACTTTTGAATATTAAGTACAAAATGAGTGCATGGAAATACTAAGTGTACTTAAAGTGTATATAAGTGCACTATTCTTTCACTTGGAACTTAGTACTTTAAAGTCATACACTGAATGTTCTGTGCAGCGCTGCATGAATCTGAACACAACTACTGTATTATTTATGTAATGCACGTGATTTATAACGTTGATGTTGCATTAATGAAAGCAATGTTGTTATGTAGATTGGAGAATTGGAAGGAACATATCTGCCCGATACTCCCCTAAGACATTGCTTGGGAAGAGGAAATCCAGTTCAGCCTTTCCTGGGAAGTATGATGGAGGATACAGACTGGGTTCAGCACCAGCAAATAACATTAACACTACTGTCTCTGGTGAGGTGATCAATGTCGTGGACTCTGATGATGACACAAGAGCGCCACGTAAAAAAAAGGCCACGGCAGACGAGCGTCCATGTGGAAGCCAGTCTTCAACAGCGGTTCATAGAAAAACCTCTATGAGTGACACATCGACACAGTGCACGCCTCCTGAAACGAATGAGATGGCTCCTTCCATTGTAGAATCATCTCCAGAAAGGAACACTACTTCAGTAAGGCCGGACCAGCCTGTTGTGGCTTCCTGTAATGATGAAAGGACACCCAAGAAGGCCACCACATCTTTACAAGAACCGGCAAGTGTAAGAGACACCCCCACTAAAGTCTCAGCAGAGCAGGCACCGTCTAAAAGTGATGAGAATCCGGCCACCAATGTTTCAGATAGATCAAGAGAAAGAGTCTCCAGGAGCGGCTCTGTGCCCTGTCATTACTGTCCTAGTTCAGATCAGAAGGTGGCAGTAAAGACCTGCCTGGTGTGTGGAGCCTCCATGTGCTCTGAGCATCTGCGCGCGCACTTGGAAAAGCCGGTGTTCCAGAACCACCCGCTCGTGAATGCTGTGGAGGACGTTTCTCTCTGGAGATGCCAAGAACATCAGGAGATGAACCGTATTTACTGTAGATCGTGTAGGGTATGTGTGTGTACTGTGTGTTCACTGGTTGGAGGACACAAGGGCCACGAGTGCATCAGCATCCGAGAGGCAGAGCAAGAGCTCAGGGTAAGTGTGGACGGAGGACAGTGACAGGCATTAAGGCCTAAAGCTCTTGCCAACTTTTCCAGTTTCCGAGATGTTTTAATTGGTGGTTTGTTCTGTTTTGAGTACATTTAGTAAACATTGGACTAGTAGGGAAGTATTTTTACTTATTTGAATTGTGTGCTTTGTTTCCTGTTTTAGGGCTTACTAAATGAAGAAATTAATAAAATACAGGAAACAGAAAAGTCCATTCAGGAAAAAGTCTCTGAGATCAAGGAGAAGAAACACACTGTCCAGGTAACTACAAGAACCTTTTTATTATAATTATTTTTTTTGTAAAAGAATATACCTATAACACTTTACTTGAAGGGGTGTTCATAAGACTGACATGACACGTGTCATGAACATGAAGGAGATTTTATGCACATTTATGACAACTGTCATTAAGTGTCATTTGTTCAATTATGTCATTTTTAATGCAAAGATGACATTGTTTGAAATGTCTTTGTTATGACAATTTGACATAAACCAATACATCATAACTTGTCATAAATCTGTCATAAACATGACATAGCAGAATATTTATCAAACTAAGGAATCTACCTAGTTTTGTAGGTTATCATTACATTAAACTGTCATTTAAATGTCATTAAGTGTTAATTCTCTGTCAAAAAGTTTTATAACAGCATCATAAATATTTTTCTTGACCTTAACTACAGTAAAACAAATTGAACTTGTCATTATGTAAGGGATAATGTAGAGGCAGCCGGTAGTTATCGGGAAATAAGCCCCGACAGTGTGATCAGGACCCGACGCAAAGCGGAGGGTCTTGTATCACACTGAAGGGGCTTATTTCCCGATAACTACCGGCTGCCTCTACATTATCCCGCTTATTACACGGCTACTTGCCTCATAAGAAAAAAAACTGGACATGAATATGAATTTGAAACATTTTATTGGCATATTTGTTTTAAATTAACATTTTTATCCTTCCGCAAAACTTTGCACAGATGCATAAAATGATCGTAATACGTTATTAAGATCCTCTGCTTCATACTTGTCTGTCTCCATTTTTTCTCTTTTAGCCAGTCTTTGAGAAGTTTTAATGCCCATTCTGTATTTTTTTTGTGTTGGCTTCGTAGCTGTCATGCTCTATTTTGTCAAGTTCAGTCTCAGTAAGCTCTCTGTGTCTTGTCGTGGTTGTCCAGTGTTTGTCACAAGATGGCGCCAAGCAGTAATCTTTATTGATCTTTATTGGCGCGGAGCGATTTTACTCGTACAAGTAGTACCGGCTATGCGTTATTACTTTGGAGCGGTTATTATTTGAAAAGAACGAACCTGCAAATGTCTCAACTGACCAATCAGAATCAAGCATTCCAGAGAGCCGTGTAATAAATGTCAATAAGTGTTAATATTATGTTAAATAATTTTAAATACCTTAACAAAATGCAACAGACAAGTCAAAAGATTATATTTAACTTTATATATGTGCACAATACATCAAAACTGACAACTAACAGAACTTGTTCTTCCTCACACAGAGGGTTCTGAAATTTCCTGACATTATAAAAACTAACAAAACATTTCATTCATTTAATGAAATTAACTCTTTTTCCAGTGATCTGGACCCACCGCTGCATAGCTTAATCCATTATTGTACTGTTTTTATTTAATTTTACGTGATTTGGTCTCCAAATGCAATAAAATATAATTGTATAAATTTTAATATATATTATTTTTAAATGATTGATTTTATTTGTTAAACACATGGAGAAAACTAAAAAAACAGAGTATTAACACTTAATGACATTTTCATGACAAATAATATTTGTACCACTGTAGTTGAGGTCAAGAAAAATATTTATGACGGTGTTATAAAACTATATGACAGAGTATTAACACTATTGACATTTTATTGACAAATTCAATTTGTAACACTGGTAAAAAGTGGTCAGTTATATTGTCTTGTTAATGTCAAGCTGTCATGACAAATTATGATGTATTGGTTAATGTCAAGTTGTCATAACAAAGACATCTTAAACTATGTCATCTTTGCATTAAAAATGACATAATTGAACGAATGACATTTAATGACAGTTGTAGTAAACATCCATAAAATCTCCTTCATGTTCATGACACGTGTCATGTCATGATTATGAAGGTGTCATGTCAGTCTTATGAACACCCCTTCAAGTAAAGTGTTACCGAATAGGTATATATTTTACATGCACTGGTGTTACCAAGTTAAGGCATTTTAACTATTTTTCTTCCTTGTTGAGCATCAGATTACAGAAGTAAAATTGGTTTGACAAAATGTCCACACTTACTTGATCTCAGTCTCATGCTTTATAGTTTATATAGATGTTTTGTATCCCTGTTTTTTCCTTTTATTCTTGTAGACGGGTCTTGAGGAAGTACGGGCAGCTGTATTGCAGCAGTATGGGGCAATTCAGGAGGCTCTTAAGCATGAGGAGGAGCAGGCGTTACTCTGTGTGTCCAAAGAGGAGAGCAGAGTTCTGGGGAACATTGAAAGGCAGCTGGACTCTTTGCTGAGCGCCCTGACGTCTAGCCAAAGCATATTAAAAACACTACATGGAATGACTGGTGAACAAGGGATGACACAATACCAAGACCAGGCTTTTATCATGGTAAACAAAGAGCAGAGAAACTAGGAGTATCTAAATGTATAATATGAATTGTCCCATTAATGTTTTCATTTTTCCAGTTTTTCCTGGATTATTATCTACAGTAGTATTATTATCTCAGTTTTATCCCAAATTATAATAGTGTCTCAGTGAGACCTTTGGATCCCATTGTATATTATATAAGATCCAATCACTGATTTCACTTAATTTAAATGTTTCACAATGTTAAACATATCAATGTTATATTGTCACAATGTCCTTAACCTTATGTAGGATGATTTTATGTAGAAAACAGTAAATCACAAAACAGTTATTTAGCTGAGTTTATTTTAGTACCGTTGTATATGTAATGCAACTGTTCTTGTTTATTTTAGGAATACACCAAGATAGCAGGAAAGTAAGTAAAACACTTCAGTTATTTAGTCAATTGGATAATTATGCCGAGTAATTTTATTAATGACTGTAATTCATGTGATTGATTATAATTTGCTTTTCAGACTGAGTGGATTGTCTGACCCCGTGCAGAACCTTGAGCCTCCTCAAGAGGTTAATCAAGATCGACTGGACTGTCTTCAAGACTGGACTGAGCGGAGACTAGATACTGTGCTCATTACAATGCCTCACCGAGACCCTTACAGACTGCAGTGTGAGTTATTTGATGCAGCTTCGTTTGATATTTGACAGATAAACATTACCCTTTATAAAGCGTTCAAATATTTTAAAGATTTATTAGATTGTTGGGACCATGAGAGGATTTTGTCATTTTTATTCTCATTGCTCATTTGTGACCCTGTCTGTGAAAAATCCAAGCTAAAGTCTCATCATCTGAGATAATGGGGGCTCTAAGGGTTGCCAAGTCTGTGGTTTCCCATTGAATTGGGAAACTTTAATATTGTTGCCACAGGCTGTTTTTGATGTGCACGGTTTGAAGCGACCCCAATATGGGATATTTAGCTCTGGTAATGCACATTTTAGCCTATTAGCCCTGGCAAAATTTACTGGCAACCACGGAGTACCCGGGAGGTGTTTGCCAGCTTGTGCCCAGTAGCTGAAACGACAAACCGATTCGAAAAAATGTAATTGTGATTTTAGAGATATCTGTCTTTCACATTCAAGTAGATAGGCTTTTAGCCCGGAGGTGTTGAAAACATGACCGCCTAGTGGCGCGACTTTCCTAAAGGGACTTTGTTTTAGTCTCTGGCATGATCGTAATCAGTCAATATTATAGATATCAAGAATATATTTTTACAGAAAGTTTTCTTATGCAGAAAGATTTGATGAAGAAAACAGTCAATAAAAAAATTATTTTAGCTCGGTTTTCAAAGACAAGGTCACATATGTGCTGCCTAACAAGATAAAAATATCGAATTAAACTTGAAATGGCCAACATAAACTTTATGTAACCCTTAGATCTGTATTTTGTTGTCTGTAGATGGCATAAGCCCAACTCTGGATCCTGACACTGCCCATCCAAAGCTGCTGCTTTCTGATAACAACAGGACGGTGCAGTTTACAGAGACCCAGCAGGACTACACTGAGCTGGAGACTCGCTTCAATATTTTCCCACAGATTTTAACTTCTCATGGTCTAGACGCAGGCTGCTACTACTGGGAGGTGGAGGTCTCTCTGGATGATGGCCGTTGGAAGGTGGGAGTCTGTGATGCACATATAGGCAGAAAGGGCCAAAAAGATGCCTGTCGCATCGGCTTCTACCCCAATTCCTGGTGTTTGATTTATGAGAAGGGGAAAGTAGAAGCCTTGCATGATAAAGTGGCTTTGCCTGTGTGTGCCACTGGTCTCTGGAAGGTAGGCGTGCTGCTGGATTTTAATGAAGGTCGATTGTCTTTTTATAGCGTGGCAGAGGAAGGAACTCTGTCTTTACTGTACAGTTTCGAACATACATTCACTGAGCCGCTCTATCCGGCACTGGCAGTTTCTAAAACGCAGCTTAGCATCTGTGATGTATTTACAAAGCCCACTACAAACTAGAGGATTATTATTAACACAACCTTCTTGTCATTCCAATAATCATGACTGCTGAACTCAGGTGTTACAAGCAAGCAGTTATGTTTTGGCCTGTGTTTCTGAATGATTTGTTTTAAAAAAAAAGTTTTTTCAATTCTATTTTTATTTGTAAGATTAAAGTTGTCAAAACAGCATTTCAAAAATATTTTTAGATAAAACAAAGCAATTTTGTATAGACTCATTTTTAAATTTGCTAAATTATTTTTTGGTATTTTTCTATTGAGTAAATGTATGCAATTGCACAGTTTGCATTTACAATTAAATAAAATCGAGGCAATTATAAATATTATTCATTGGGAATCAACAGACTACACATAAAGCAAAGCAATACTCAGATTTTTAAAGATAATTTTGATTCAATCTTAAACAAGCATTTTTTATGCCAGTCATGTGTTTCATTCTGTCCATTATCCAGCATTCCTTTTGATGTGTTTTTGAAATATTAAATGTTTATTCATTCAATGTAGCTGCTTTAGTTTCTGTGCAAGTTTATATTTCTGTGCACTAAATATTTAATTTCAACCCTAGGTGGCAGTGTTGCTTAATATGAAATAGTCCATTGTTAAATGCTCTTGATGATTTCTTAATTTAAAATAAAAATGATCAAAAAGCCATTTTGATCCATGCAGCATTTGTTATTGTTAATAAATGTAGATGTTTTAGCCTTATATGATTTTTTTTTTATTATTTGGTTTGTTTTCTTTTCTGGTTCAACGATGATGCATAACTGCAATATATTTTTTCATAATATTGTTGTCACAAAGCAAACCATCTAATTCATTTGTCACATTAAAATGTTTTTATGTAAAGTTCCCAGTTTTTTATGTTTTGTAAATAGTAATAAGCCTTTTCATTTTTATTTATTCTATAAGAGACACTAGTGGGAGGATCAGGTGTAAGATAATAATGAGTCATCTTCCAAGAACTGCTTCTGTGCCATCACACACTAAAATACATTTCAGATCTATGCAGATTTACCAGTTTACACAAGAAACCAATGTGAGTAAAGAAAACCTCACAGTTAATTTAGATACTGAAATAATAAAATTTTCAGAGTACTGATATTACTAATATTAGTACATAACTTATAATAAAAACTATACTAACATAAAAATCTCAGGTCACATTTTACCTAATAATCTAAAGCAGCAATTGCATTTTACATTAAGAAATCAAATCTATTTAAGGACCATTAAACTCTTTCTAAAATAATTTTTGTATGAGACATTTACCTGTCAGAAAACAAATTGTCAAAAATTGTCCCAAACTGTCACTGGCCCAGTACCCTTTGAAAAGGTCCAAATATGTTAGGTACAGATATGTAAAAATGCTGGGATATTTTCAACTCAGTGATGGGTCAAACCCAGCCAATAAGATAAATTAGTCCAGATAATGTTATATTGACCCAACAATGGGTTAAAACACCTCAACATTTGTCAAATTACAACTCATTAGGTGGGGTATGTCCATTTTTGGTTGAAAATAACCCTGCTTTAATTAGATTGTATAAATTGGGTGCCAATGTTTACCTTTGAGGTACTAATATGCACTCTTTGGATAAGTACCTCTGAAGTACCAGTTTGAAATGTGTACTTTTTTAAAGGGTACTGCACCAGTAAACGCTAGAGACCATTTTTGACATTTTTTTGACAGTGCATCAATCTCAATAGGGATTCTGAAAATGTACATTTAGGCATTTAGCAGACGCATTTATCCAAAGCGACTTAACAAGATAAGGAAACAATCAAGCAATAAGATGCAAAAAAATCTTAATGCAAACAGATGCAAAAAGTGACCCAGACATGTTCACAGCATATTTTGTGCAATACCCTATTTCACGTTCCACTGAAGTTGCTTTCCATACAACAGATGTCCATGTTCCCCACCTCCACATTTTCGGTAGATCATCTCAGCCAAACCAGCAAACTAGGTGCACTGCCATGGCAACAAACTTAACTCCTGATCCAAGCTCTGTCTTGAGCGGAGCAGACGTTTCATCAGGGGTCACTTTGCTCCCAGCTGCGTGTGCACTACAGCCTGAAAAACAGGTGCAAAGCCGCTCAGACGCTTTACTGTCACTGACAGAATAAGCTGAGCTGCTTTCCAGCTGCTTACCAAACACACACTCGCATCGTTTCTCTTACCCAGTATGAGTTTATATAGTCCAAAACAGCTGACTTGGATGAAACTAATACAGGCGATAAATCCACTCATTGCCTTTTTTGAGGGCTGCGCACACAATGTTAATGATACAGTTAATGATGTAATAATACACTTTACACAAACTGTCTATAATTAGATTTTCACTCTATAATAAGAACCACTAAAAAGTCATTTGTTGTAGGAATGTCTAATTTCCATACTATCTATGGATGGTTCCCCTGGTAACAGCTCCTTTGACTGTTGCTCCACGTTCCTGAATATGACACTCTATTATACTGGAAGCACTTCCTTGATTTAACTTTGATTTTCTTTCACTTATTTAAATTTCTCTCATGAGAATGTCAGTTTCAGCCTTTTCAGCAGATGGACAGGAACAGGGGACATGGCCAGCTGGCTAATGTACATATATCACTGTCTCAAAGGAAGAGACTTTTGACACAGTCCCTGATGTGACTGACACTTGGAACACATATATTTCAGCTACAGTGCTGCACCAATGACATTTGGGAGGTTTTGATATGAAAAATGCATGACATAACCGCAGGTCCCTTCGGAGGCAAATTCATTTAAGCAGAAATATTCACTTGGGGGAATTCACACACACAGTTGACATATAAAATCGGCTAAACTACTGTTTCTTATTCAGATGATCTTTATTAACAGGATTTGACGGATTATGTCATTTGTTTAATTAAGCTGTATCTCAGAGTTTTCTCTGTAAGACTAAAAATTTGTCTTTTGTTACAATATTTCCCAAAATCAATTAGCTGTTCAATCCAAATTTCCATACATATTAGATACAGGACAGGCTACTTCACTCTAAAAATGGCTGGGTTATTTTTGACCCATTATGGGTAAATTTTGGACAAAACACACCGCTGGATTAAAAATTACCCAATGTTGGGTTGTTGTTATGCAACCATGGAGTATAATAACCCAGCAGTTGGGCCAATTTTAACCCAGCTGTGTGTTCTCTAATATTTATCCATTATGGGTCAAAAATAACCCACCCATTATTATAATGTTAGTATGAGCCACACAAAATTGTAAAATCTTAAGAAATATATGGTTTGTTTCAACCCATTGTGGGTACACTGTAGAAAATGGTCAAAATATGCTAAAAAGGTCATATGTACCGTTATACATTTGGTACCAATGTGGACCTTTGAGATACTAATACAGTATGTTTCTTTGAGGTACTAAAAACCTATCTTTGGTAACAGTTTTACTTTTTGAATGGTACCGCCTCAGTGGCAGCTGGGATACAAATACGTCAATTTTTCTTACAGTGTTAAATATGGACAAACCTGTTTGACTTATGGTTGGGTCGCACATGAACATTTAGGTTAATTTAACCCAATTTAGTTAATTTAGTTGGGCTTCTCAATATGTTACCCAACCCTTTAAAAAAAAAAATAGCCCAAAGGACCAAATTAAAGATTTTGTATAGCTTTCCTTTAACACAATTTTTTTAATTAATATTTTTAATTTTAAATAGGAATGTGATCATTTAAAACTTTAAGCTTTTTGAATGTTGGTAAACATATTGAAACTTTTTTAATACCTCTTCTGTTTATGATATATTACAGTATGTTTATTTTAAATGACTTCTCAAACATGTTGTGTCCCCTGTGAGTCCATCTCTACTACCAGTCACTTTAATGATGTTACTGCAACATTTCCCTTATCGATCTGTCTTGGTTCTAAACCTGCCTTTATAGATCTTGTATATAAACATATCACAAGTTTCATCCACTAGGCCACTACATAAATCCTTAGTGACTCTTGAAAAGTTATCCATGGCCATATAGCTTGATTACGCGTATCTTGTGTCATTGGAAAAGCTTTAGACAGAGAGACGGTGGAAAAATTCAACAGTCGTGGGTCATATGGTCATCATCCACCCCAGAGACAAAAGAGCATTGAACGGGCTTATTAGTGACATTTAACCTTCACTGAGGCAAATGGGGATTTGACTGTATCAAAGACTTGTACTGTATGTTGTCTTTTCTGTAGGATTTTCTGCTTCTGGCTAGTTTCCTTTGGCATCTTTATCTTCACTGAATGACGCCATCACATTTGTAAAGTCACATTAGGAGGAGAAACTGCAGAAATAAAGAAGTCAATAAAGACAGAATTACTAGTACATTTCTAGTTTTAGAGAAGTGTTGACCTTTAATCTGAGATTGAACATCAACAACAGTGCATTTCTCATGTCCCACTCCTACCGCTTAAAGAGATTTAATCAATGCAGCTCAGACAGGCAGGATATAAAACTTCTTGTAATTGATCTCACAGAATATGACACCAGAATGTACAGTAGCTTTTGTATATAAATTTAATCATATCTTGATCATGCAGCCCTCAAATGAAGCTCTTACCTGCCTGTGTCACACAGTATTGCTTCGTTTTACTTTCCCCTTCATTTACTCCGGTCATGGGACTGATTTTCTGCAAACCGTTACAGCTGTGCTTTTATACGGTAATTTACTGTTAACTGTGTGTAAACAGCACCAGAGTTCTTCTGCAAATACCGAAAAAAAAAATTCTAGACAAATTGTACGATTTTTCAGATTTTTATCAGCTGTCTCATCATAAGTAACTTATCAAAAGTTTAAATTATTTTGAAATGATACTTATTTTATCCATTCCCTATTTACTATTGACTTCAATATGACTCAGAGGGTCTATCGATAGTGTCTGACACCCTCTGGCTGAACATTTGCATTCAAAAATGTATTTCCGATTGCTGGTGACAAGGTCTAAAAAGATCTGTTGAGTTAATACTGATTGCCTCCAACTTCTTCTTTCAAGTTTACTAAACACAAAAGGAACCACACTGTCAGTAGTTTGACATAGATCAGCGGTCAACATTATTACAATAAAAACAAGCATAGCATTTATGTTTATTTTTGAGTGAAAGGAAAAGTTCACAGTTATGACTTTCTTTCTTCTGAAAAATCAAAAGCAGAAGTCGGGCTGAATCGGAAAGAACTATGAGTCTAAGTCACCATACACTTTCATTGTAGGGGAGAGTGAGGCGAAAGTAAAAATTTCCAGAAAATTGTAATTTTAAAAGATAATGTTTTAGACAGAGATATATTTTTGCTGTGGTCAATAACTCACAAGTGTGGTCTATCAATAACAAGTGGAATTTTGAACAAATGTAAAACGACTTCAGTATAATTTCACTTTGAACATAGCGTATTGTTACTTTTGACCCTGTCAGCTGGGACGAAAGTGACACACAGGTGGTTAAAAGGTGACACAACAGAACAGATAGATTTTGTGTTACACTTGTTTTTAGTAAATATAAATTGACAATGACTTTATTAATATGTCACTGCAAACATATTTTGTCATTTATCTTTGCAAAGTAATTCCATTACATTTTCATTTAAAATTTCATTAATTGTTTCAAAAACAACCCAACTACAGTATGAATATACATTTTCAACCAATACATTGGTATAAGCAGCAGCACACAAGATTCAAGTGTTACTTTCATCCAAACAGGAACATCTGATATTTAAACCTGATTTACTTTTATTTTGAAAAACCTGGATAAGGCAAACTTGTTACAGCACTAAATAACCTGTAAATTGATCAGTGCTGTAACACATGAAATGCGAAAAAATTACCGCTTTAGGAATTTACTTATCATGAAACAGCTTTCTGGACCTACCCACGCGAAACTATGAAGAAATAACACAATATGCTCTGCTCTGTCAAGGTTGCATGCTAAAAATGCTCTCATAGTTTTGAATGCAAATATAGTCAGGGCTCTGAGAAAATTTCTTTGTTATTTTCATCCTGCGTTACTTTTGCCCCAGTCTCCCCTTTATAAAAAAGTCAACATATTTACAACTAAGACAACAGGAGATTCAAATTTTACCTGATCTATTTTAGCTCAAATAAAAATACCTAATATAAATAAAAGTATATATTTTGTTGTATTAACTGTAATTGTAGGCCTAACTAAGAATATGTGCCATATTGAATTTCTCCCATTTGTTTATATAGGAATAAAACCAACTTCCTTCATTATAATGTTTCTGTTTATACTAAGGTTGCAAGGGTTAAATGCTGCTCTGTGATGTCACTCAAACTGTCATCTGTGTTTACCTCTCCATCTGTTTCATTTTAGTTTCCAACTCTCAGTCTCCCTTTGTTGGACTTAAAACTCTTATCTGTTTTCTTCCACACACATCTTTCTCATTCACATTTTCATTCACTGTAACCGGCATCAGAAGCTGCCTTAATTTAAGCATCATATCAACATTGACAAGACATTTAAAAATGAACCAAAAACTCAAATTTCTCTCATTCATCCATCCTTCCTTTTTCTCAAAACTGTCCTCATTTTCCCTCTTGTCTCAAGTTTAAAGCCGCACTCGCATTCCTCCCACACATCTCAATGCTTTGTGCATTGTAAAAAAGCCTGCAGGCTAACTACAAACCCCTGCGCTCCTGCTGCCATGTGCAGCATCACTGTGGCTGATGATTTCCTATAAACCTCCCATCCATTTCACGTTTCTCATTAGAGCTGACAACTCTCCTCATTGGTGCCACCTGCTAGACAAAAACCCAAAGGCTAAACACAATTTGTCACCACAGATCACACTACCTACTGATTTAATTGCCCTGTAATTGGAGCTTTAATCTCAGCTGTAATTTACGCGAACAGTTAAAGGAGGGTTCAGTTGTGAAGACTGACAGCGTTTGAAGAAGGGACTGCCATAGGGGGGTCGTACTAACATAGAGGGGTCATAATATCTTTCGGTTGGGGGGTGAGTCTGAATGCTTCATTGTAAATTATTTTCTTGAGGTTTGAAAGGGATAGTTCTGAGAAAAATGACAATTTGCCTTTTTTGTGGTCATTTTTTTTGCCTTCTCTGTTTAAACCCCAGGAACTGATCTCAACAGGCAATCGTTTGCGAGATTCAAGCCTGATCTTGTGTACATGCCAATAGGAACTAATCTAAATGCAAAGCCACGGATAAATTGATCTTTCAGCTCAAGTCATCTGTAATATGCAAAACACCTTTGTGACAATAAAGAG
The DNA here is from genome assembly GCF_030506205.2 of Paramisgurnus dabryanus. Classification (NCBI taxonomy): domain Eukaryota; kingdom Metazoa; phylum Chordata; class Actinopteri; order Cypriniformes; family Cobitidae; genus Paramisgurnus; species Paramisgurnus dabryanus. The sequence continues at coordinate 20,874,806 of NC_133345.1, read as the reverse complement.
AATCTGGTAGAAATGAATGTGGGTTTCTTTAGTTCTCTCATTGTGTGAGAACTTGATGGACAGGAATGTAATGCTGGACAATGGCATCCACACACCCCTGCTGTGCACTGACACATCCAACCTTTTGCGTTACCTTTTACCAGATTTTTTTTCACCTTCAGATCTTGATAAAAAAGATTTTTCCTTCAATAAAAATGCCATGTGTTAAAGTATTGCAATAAAATCCTGGCATTTCTTTGGCTGAACAGGTTCGTGACCTGGGTGTTAAGATGTAAAGACAATCTCAGAGAGACTGGGTAATGTGAGAGTTATTATTTATGTCTTTAAACAGGTAACATGGGGTCGTGTTACATTTTTATTAGACACGTAACTACATAACATAGATGTTAAGTATATAATATCTAGGTTTGCTGCAATAGACCTACAAACAGAAAGAGTTTAAATCTCACTTTGGGAGTTTCCTTCTTTTTGAAGAGCTCAGATGCAAAACCCTCTAACTGCGTCTAACATATTTTCTTGTAAATTAGCAATTTTTATTAGACTCTTAATGGATTCTTCCAAAAAACTGGTATTTATGAATGGCCTAAAGCCGGGATTAAGTGGATTTGACACAAAAGTATTTGATGAAAGTATAATACATACCGATAGCTTTCGATCAATATCATTATCTCATTTTTGACGGAGGTTGCTTTAGCAACTTTTGCATATGAGCTCCTCAATTCTTATATACTTTGCGAACAGGAATAGACTGGTGTAGAGGGTATGACCAAAATTATTTAAAGAAATGACATTATCAATATTAATACCACCAACCTGTTGAATGCTGTATTGTGATTGGTTGAGAAATGTTGCATGGGTGTTTATTATTTTACTGTAAACTGCACACCTAACCTGTTAAATGTCTTAAAAATAGGCACCAGAGCAATGTTTGTGGAAACCGTGGTATAAGAGGAATAATTGACTCCTTTAAATTATTTGAAAATAATGCACACCCTTGTTGTAATGGCACTCCGCAACCTTAAGTGTGTATTATTATCTTATAATTCAGTGGCTCGTCGTCAGTTATTTCTTAAATATATAAGTGTTATGACCCTTGTGTAGGTTGTATGTTTTTTTTATGTATGTTTCTATGATAAGTGATGCGCGTATGGTAGTTGTTGATAAGTTGCACCTGTTGCGGAGTAATGATTTTAAGACAGCATTTAAGACTGTCTCAACCATTGTTCACGCTCTACTTCTCCATTGGAATGTTATTTGTTTTGTTTTGCTTACCTTTGGTTGGCTAACATTTCCCTGTTGAAATAAATCTTTTAATTGAGTTAAAAAGCCGCACATGTTTTTTATTTTTACAACTTATGAGCCAGTCGTGACAAATGGGGGCTCGTCCGGGATATTTACCCTACGAGGGCCTTAAATTTAACCTTGCACTGACCTATAATCTAAAGGTTTTATAAACATCCAAACATTAGCGCAAACATACTTTGTCACAAAAAGGTTTTGGGGTTTAATTCAAATGATTAATTTTATTGCATTACATGCAAATAAATGATGCTAGAGATTTTCTCAAAGCTTACTTTTCACTTTTGTCAAAAACTTAAAGCCTGCTGGTATCAAGTTGTTCTTTATCCACCCCAATATGTCCAGTTTATTACATTTGTTATAGAAAAACTACGTTCAGTTCCAAGTGTTTGTCTTGCTTATATATTTCTTTGAAATAATACCCATTTGTTTGTTATTTTGTTGCATAACAAAAAGATGCTCTTACATCTAAAGAGTATTCAAATGCCTGTTAGGAGCACTGTACATATTCAAGAAGGTGAAAGTAACTGGACTCTTATGGCTTAAGTGCTGATTCATTGCCACATGCCTGTGTTCAGTCTTTTTTATTGGCAACGTTTGATGTCGATTCATTTTATCTAGTCCCAATAGCCTTCGAGCTTTTTCTTTTTTAGCTTTGAACAAGTAATGTTCTGAGAGTGTCCATTTGAAGTTTTTTTTTTACAATTCAATCATCATTTCTGTCACATTAAAGGCTCCTTTATATCTGCAGTACTGTCAAAAATGCTTTAATTAATGATAACAAATAGGTGGTTTCATTTGACCGGAAAGATGAATTCGCCATTGGGCTTCACAGGAAACTATAACTGGTCCTGTCTGGCTAAGTCAATGTGAAGGAACACCTACGCCACTTAAATCAATGCTGTGCTTGATAACAGAGAAGCAAAATGAACAGAGCAGTGTCTTGACATGTTCTGATAGATCTAACTGGCATCTCCGTGCTCCGGTCTATGGGTAATCCATACAAATGGGTGTAGGTTAAATGTCCTAGCTTTCTTTTTTTAATCATCTTATTAACACTGTTGAGTCTTTACACCTTTCTTTTGTGCACACCTCAAGGCCACTCAAATCTTGAAATGAGCTAAAGCTTTAAATTACCTCACCAATGTAAAAAAAAAATGTATAAAACATACAGTATATAGTACGTATATCTGTTCAACAAGCCTTAAACTTGTCTTTTTTCTATATCACACCCAGGAATTACTGAACTACTGATCTACATTAATAAACGACTAAGCTTTTCATTTTAACATGGAATAATTCTTTCCTGAATCTGAGAGAAACCAAAACAGTTGGGTTGTAATTTAACTGGGTTGTTTCAAACCAAAATGCTTTATTATGCGTTTGTTTTATCAAATATAAATATTTTATGGGTTAATTTAACCCAATTGCTGATTTCTCTCCTTTTTGACCCAAATAGGTTGAAAATAATGCAAGTTCTCATTTGTCATATCATGTTTCAGTGACACTGTGGCAGTTCATGGTTGAATAATAGCAATAATACTCTCGAAGAAGATGCACCAGATTTTATCAGTGCAATGCAAAACTCATGAAAAGAAAGTCTACCGCTACACAGCAGATCAGATGTGACAAAAGGTTGTGTGAATGCATTCATATTCATGTCCTATGGTTCTCAAAAGCCTGCATCTGACATTTATAAAAGTCTCTTTATACAGAGCCAGAGATTAGAGGGTGTTGCATGAGTAATGAGTCTTGTTTATTTTCACTGAGACTTTATTTGTCATATGTCTGCAGTATCAACACTTGGTATCTACTAATTTAAAATGTGTTCTCTTTTCAGAGATTTCTTCCAGTGAATATATTGATAGATATCCTTCCACAGATGTGCTTTTTTGAAAAATTAATGATACATTCCTACACTGTAAAAAATGCAGCATCCATTTAAAACAACTTGGTTTAAATGTCAATTCAACTTACTATTTTAAGCTTTGGCTTAAAAAAGTTGACATATAAATCAAGTTGAAATTCTTTAACTTAATTTGTTAAAGTTAAAGGGGGACATTTCACAAGATTTTTTATGATGTCAAAAAAATATTTGGTGTCCACAGAGTACATATGTGAAGTTCTAGCTCAAAATATATGGATAATTTATTATAGCATGTTAAAATTGCCACTGTGTAGGTGTGAGCAAAAATCAGCTGTTTTCGGGTGTGTCTTTTAAATGCAAATAAGCTGTTGGATAGTGCAGATTAAGGGGTGGTATTATCCCCTTCTGACATCACAAGGGAGCCACATTTCAATGGCCTATTTTTTCACTTGCAGAGAATGGTTTACCAAAACTAAGTTACTGGGTTGATATTTTTTACATTTTCTAGATTGATAGAAGCACTGGGAACCCAATTATAGCACCTTAACATGGAAAAAGTAAGATTTTCATGATTTGTCCCCTTTAAAATAACATAAAAGTATGTGTTAATTTGACAAATTTTTTTATTTTTACAGTGTACTGTAAGTCACTAAAAAGCTAGTTTGGCAATCTGATATAGGCCCCAACTCAAACAATCTGAAATCAATAGCTTTGAAATTGCTATTAGAAATTGGACTTAATCATATTTAATTAATATATAATTATAAAAGCCCTTTTCTTATATCACACAGGTTTGCAGTCTATAGGAAACATCAAAAAAGTTACATTTTACTTCATGTGAGCTAACAGAAGTTTAAAATTGAACATATTTCTCTTGACGACTCTTGATCCACATATATGCAGCATATATTGATGAAATATTGTGAAACATTTTCACAATATTGAACAATACGTATGTAAATATAATAGCCATGAACCTTGGTTTCAGAAATTTATTTTTTAGAGAACTCTTTCTACAAAGATGATATACAGATAAGGAATCCTATTCCCATGGTTTATATGGATCAGACTAGAGAAAGATTGTGTCAGATTCTGTCATGCAGTTAAACCGTTTAATACAGAAAAACAGTTTTTCACAGGACAAACATCACTTTTGACATATTTATAAAAAAAAATTCAATACTGAGCAGAAAACCTTTATGGTCAGCAGGCAAATATGAAAGGTTAACCCGTTTTCAGAAATGTGCTGCCACTACAAAATAACTGTCACAAAAAATGTGCTGTCACTTTATAATATCATGATGTCTTATAGTAAAATATTTTTAAGAAACAATACACATTTGTATTTTCTTATTTTATTTTTTAAATCTAAAGCAAATTCTTGCAATAAAAATAGACATGCTTATAATATTCAGCATTGTTACTGAGAAAATGAGGACAAGGAAAGCTGTGTTTCTTTTTTTCAAGTGTATACCGACGTTGAAATATTAAACATTATGTTGGCAAGACATTTCAGTTTGAAAAGACTGTGTGGGTTGGCGTCTCCAGAGATTTTTCTATGTAGGTTAGTTTCATGTCCAGACTATACATCCAATTATGAACATGCTTTTATTTTTCTGCAGAAGAATTTCGTACTACAAATGCAACAACTGAAGTGATTACCAAGTGTATATTTGTTTGATCACAAATAGCATGCACGTCTTTAGCAAATGAAACAGTGAGTTATTTTAAGATTATCAGGTGCACAAGGGCTTGATGTTTTCATTGCTTGTTATATCTCCTGTGCTCTTTTGGTAAGACGAGAACTGTTTGTTTACATAAACTGTGTGTGGGTGAAGATTATTAATGTCATCACCTCTAACCAGGGCAAACCATCACACATTAAAAACACATTTACTTCCTTGCCATACAAAAAGCTTACCTAAATTTACATGTAAAGGACTATATCACTAAAAATATATTAAGGGTAGTTTAGGTTTCAGGTTTTTAAATACCTCCTGAAGTGAAACATACTGAGCAGTTCATTCTCCTTAAAAAGCTAATGATGTTTGGTTTACCTTGCAGTCTGGAATAAGATGTGATAAGAAGCTGAATTGCAGAACAATGTCATAAAAATCTTTGATTTGTATTGGTGAAACATTCACTTTATGCAATTAACTGGAAACTATTTACAACATTATCACCAGTAATCAATATCCTTAGCTAAACTGTCCTTTTCCATGACATGTGCAACTGTCCCATAGCCATCTGAAACACTTTTCGCCATGTTTTCTTTATCTGAGACAACCCATTTAGTGGTGTCCTATACCCTTAGTGCCCTTCAAGGGTACACAAACATCCTTGATTTTTTAAGTAACATTTTGTTGTTTACCAATCTTTAGTTCTGTTATTGAAGGCAAAACTCTCAGATTGGCCAAATATTGGCAAATACATACAGCAGAAAGGTGCAGTAGGATTTTCAGTTACTGTTTGACAACACACCCTTCAAACTTGACCCCGCAGAAGTGCACAAAGTAACAAAATGTTTAGCTACACGCCTAATGGCTAAAGATTACCACACAGAAACGTCCTGTGCATCCCAAAACAATAATAAATACAGGCAGAGGAGATTGTTTCTGTAACAGCAAACACCATAACACTGCACGATTATTTTAAAAACAACTGTAGTATTAAGGAATTTTGCTAGTTTACAACAGTAGATAGTAAAGTATACTACTGTACTTTTTCTCATGGGCAGTAATGACTGAGAAGGATATTTTTTGTATGAGTCCATGTTGTTTGGTTTCTATTATTTGGAAGTCTACATTAGCTGTTTAAAGATTGAGTCCCTCTTTATAACAATTTATTCACATAGCTTTAGACTATTACAATGTTTTTCAGCAAGTTCTGAGAATAGTGTTTTATTTCAGTATAAAATCTGTATATCATTGGACATCCCCTCTCTACGTAGGCGATTACGGTAGAGCGAGTTGCGCAGCTATCGTGCATGTCGCACATTACGGTAAATTTATAGATCCGTCGGAGTGTGGTTGTTTGCAAACCCAAAGAGCACTGCAATGTAAATTTATCAGCAGATTAATCGGACCGCTTACCACAAATCCCGCACCAGAGAGGGAACAAAACAGAGTCTTCTTTCTACTAAAGTGGTAAGAAAGACATTTTTCATTTTTGTTAAATGTTGGTCTGTGCAGTCGATACACCTTTCCATGTGAAATAGTTATACACACGAGTAACTAACAGTTACTGACTGAGTCTCGTGCAAGGCTTGACAGAGCAAACCTTGATAGAAAAAACTGGTTCAGTTTCTCAGTAAGGACTTAATTTCAATAAGTATATAAACGGACCATTTTCAATATTCAACATGTGTTGTATTAAGTAATGTAAGCGGTTTTTAATCAAAGTGTACTGAAGGTATGCACGCGCTCGACCGCGCAGTAGTTTACTACTTCACAAAACGGGCAGTGTTGTGGTAATAATATTTGTTTCAAGGCAACTTCCTTGTACAGTGTTTAATAAGCAAGACTTGTATTGTGTAATAAACACTAACTGAGACACATTTGTGCCGTTTTTCAGCCTTATGAGCTTCACAAGCATTTGAAAAAAATAACGAGTCCGACCCCTTACAGTTTCTGCTTGCTTTCTATTGTTGTAAGTATAGCTCAGATTATCTATTATTTTGCAGCCTTGGGTTACGGAATTGTCTGATTCAGAGCCCCACCCTTCTTACAGATTAATCGTTTTAAGTTATCGTCATTACTTCTTTCTTTCCCTTCATATGTATATTTTAAAATACGTGGAGATCTGTTGAGGAATAGTGGTCTAAAATTCAGAGATTGATACTTAGTTATCTGTAGCTGAGAGTTAAAGCAGAAAGTCTGTTACCTGTTTGACATGCCTCTGGAGATATTTTTATAACACTTTTTTTCCACAAACAGATTTTTATCAAAGCATGGGCTGAATTATAATCTCGTGACTCGTGGCTTTTTCATGCAAGAACCCCCTGGAACAAACCTGTAGGCATTAAATGAACCTACGGTATTTCCAGAGTAGCAACATTTGATGCTTTGCTTGTAATTATATTTTTCATGTAGTAACTATTTGTGGTTTTACTGTAATGCTCTTCCTGGTAGTCTCTGCTCCCTGTCAGATGTGTTTGTTAGAGAGTAATTGTTGCTTACATTTTGCAATGAAATCCAAGAGCAGGTGTGAGTTATTATTTAGCTAATGTCTGAACATTTTGTGTCTTAATTTTCTGTCATTTGCCCACGTTTGTGTTTGCTGCTTCGGAGCAATTCCCAAAGTCCCATTTGTTTCTGTGTGCGTTGTCATAAAACAGCTTCACTTCAATAACCCACATTGTAGACTGCTATGATTCGTTAACTACTGATGTAGGCACTCAAGCTGGTCCCACCAGTTTTACCAGAATAACCCTGTCTCAGTGAAGATCTATAATCTTAAGCACTTTTGTGACACTTACTGTATGTGTACAGTACATGTGGAAGCTCAGTCTGACATGCAATTGCTTAGTTTTATGAATTTTCTCCTTTAAAAAGGCCATGGGGTTTCAGCGCAGTAAGGTGACCTGTAAAGAATGTAATTCTTATCAATATGATTCTTTTATTTTTAATAACATGAGTGATAAATTTACTGTAAAGAGGCAAACAGCTTTGGTGCAAGTCCAAATGAGCACGCATCACGGCACTCTGGATAAAACTAGCAGATGGTGACCTGTTTTCTCTCCTGTCTTCTTTTATCTCTGGGTTGATTTGTTAAGCACTGTTTTGTAAAACTGTAATGTCACCATATTTTCAGATGTTCACACGGAACAAACGTAAAGGGACATGAAATACTAAACAACATTTCCTGAGATGTTAACAGAGGTGGTTTTGTTACACATCATAGAATACAATGTTAGCAATAGAATCCATTCATTTTAACAGTAGGAGATAACTAGGTAGTTTTGAGATTGTTTGCGCTATTTTCACCTTCCGGTTTTAAAGTCTACTTTGTGTCAACGTCACAGGTTGTGATGTGGTGCTGTATTGGAGTACAGCTTACCTCATAGTTAATCATGACAGCACACGCAGGCCAGAAGGAGAGTCTGGCAGGGTTGCCAGATCAGCGTAACATGTCGAGTGCAATGGACATTCAAAACTATCCCAGAAACTAAAGATTGACCAATATATCTGTTTCCTGATATTGTCCCCGATATTTAAACATTTGCCCATTATCGGTTTTGTAATATCTGATCGCTGCATGATGTTGAAAACACTCTTAGTGTGGTGCTGAACATGTACGCACATACGCTCTTGTATTTATCTGTTCTCAACATTCTAACTTATCTAATCCTGTAAGTTCATGATTGAAAATAATGGACAATGAAAACTCTAATGCATCCTCTGATATGTGTGCTTAGGTTTGGCAGTATCACTGTGCGACCCACTAGTGGATCCCGACCAAAGACTGTAAAAAACATCCGTGACGTGACCCATAGGTTTGTGAAGAGCTTTTTTTGAAGCCACTAGTAGGCGGTGCCTGCCGTTGCCATCTTCGCCGCGCATCACTCGTGTATAACCGAAAATGGGTAAAAAGGTGGTACGTGGGTAATGCTGAGATGGCTTGTTGCTGAAAGCACGCCCACCTAGCTCAACTCTAGTGACAGCAGTGGAAGTTCACCCGCCCCTCAAGTGGCCATGCCCTAAATTATGCAGACCTTTAAGGCTTAATATAATTTAAACGGATGAGTTACAAAAAATTCACCCCCCTCAGAGTTGTCATGAAGGACAAAATTAGCTATATAGACCCAAAACACTTTTTTTGTACCAGGCTGTAAACACAGGGCTCCAGACTAACTTTTTTCACTAGGAGCACAGTGGCCCCCAACTGAAAATTTTAGTGGCGCAACCAGAAAATTTAGGGGCACACACCATACAACTTTCCACTGTATAACTAATAAATACTTTGTTGGTAGATGCAGAAATTACAATGTGCTGTTTAAAATTCAGTGTCACATTTTATTGTGCACTTTTGAAGATGCAACATAGAAGGTACACTGACATTTTTTTAAAAAAAAGTATGGTATAATTAAAACTATATCCCCCTCCACACATTAGCCACTTACAGTGCCCATTCCCTATCCTTGTCACACTCATTGGCCTGCCACAGATTCCGGATTCATTGACGTGTCCCTTTCACGTTTAACGTGTAAAAAAAAGGGTCAAATTTACTGGTCGCACACGTGCGACTGGATGTAAAATTCAGTCGCACACTCTCAAATTTTGGGGGCAAAATGCGACCATTTGGGGGCAGTCTGGAGCCCTGAAACACATTATTTTCTGCTGTAAAGTTGGTGATTTTAACATGGTGGTCTTCTGGAATTGACTCCCTTTTGGAGCCTCTAGCGGCCGGTCGATGAATTGCAGTTTAAGTCACTTCCGTGTTGGGTTCATCAGAGAGATCGTAAGGTTCCCCCGCGGTCCCGACCCACAGTTTAAAAACCTCTGCAGTAAAAAAATGTGAGTGTGTCCTGACACTTCAGATAGTAAGATCATGTAGTAGTTGAGAGAGGCGTTTATATTTCACAAGTGTTTGTGTTCGTGGTATAAGTTGCAGGATTTGCCCGCAATGTTGTCAGGGCTGCGTTGTGATTGGACGAATACCTAAAATGTGTAAACGATAATGTGGTGCCACTACCATATTTGGAAGGTCAGCTTCCAAAGCAATAGTGAAATGCAGGGTTGCCAGTTCTGTTTATGAAACGGATTGCTGGCAGTTGATTGGCCATCAAGGTTGACTTTGACCTTTCTCATGAAGGCATTATTATATTAATTATACGCAGTTTAATTCTTTCTGCAATACTGCTGTTACTGTTCTGAATACATTTTAATATTTGTTCCCCGATGATATTTATAGAGGCGACTGACAGTATGAAAGTTGCTCATCCCCTCTATTTCTCACGTGCCACGCCCATTCCTCGCCCTTCTTCTTACAGCGCCCAGCCGCCCACACCCATTTAGGTTGCTTTTTTTTAAACAATAGTAGTGAGGTAGACTGCAACTAAAAGTGGAGGGTTTTATGACCCTTTAAGTTGCATTGTTTCATGATGTTTTCAGTAGCTCAAATAGCAGAGTATAGCACTGAAAACAGTAAGTTCATGGACTGAAGTCCCATGGATGGATAGAAATTGAGATAAATTATTAATGTTACATTTTTATATTTTATATATCGTATCCCAAGAAATAGGTTAAAGTTTAAAGTGGTATCTTCACAGAAGTGCAGCATTTCTTAACACTGGAGTTTAGCTCAGCTGAACGCTCTAGATTGGAAAAACACTCGGGATACTTGAGCTAGTCAAGAGTTGTTTAGTCTCAAATGCCTTATGTTTCTTTTAGCTATAGATTGTGCAGGCGAGATACTTTATCTCTGTGTGCTGAACAGGCTTTAAAATGTGATACGAGCTATTGTTATTGACACAATACTTTGCCCTCTTGCCCTCCAAGAATCCATTCATTCATAATTACTTTTCTTAATGTCTTTGGCATTTACGGTTTTCATTTGTTTTCTTTGTTGATAAAGTCTCATATGAATGTGACACAGGCCATATTGTATTACAGGATACATGCAACCTCTCTAACACATGATTAGTTGAGAGCATCACTTATGTTCCCTGTCCGATCAGGATAAGATGTGTGAAGAAAAAGCTGTCATAATACTATAAGGCTCTGATTTTATCTTATATTACATGTGTTGTTATAAATGTTTAAAAAGCTTCAATGGTCATGATCCACATTTAACTTTACATTTGGACACAATAACCAATCCTACGTGGACTCCAATGTCCCATATTTGGTCTTGGTGGGAGTGATCTCAATGAAAGTGCGAAAATTCCTGTCATTATTTTCACCCTCATGTCTTTACTGTAGGTGTCTCAGGACACAGGTGTGAATTTAGATAAATATATTTTCATAAAATGACAGTGAATAACAACTAGGGCTGTCAAGCTTTAAAATGATGATAAAGCGTAGATGCTGATGCTGTTTGTAAAAAACACCTTTGTGTAAAAAAATGCCAGACAGGTTTTGAATGACATCAGGGAGAGTAAATACTGGGTGTATTATAGCGAGAAAATATTGTATGCTGACAAATAAAGCCCAAACACTGGAGTCTATTTATACTTGAGAGCAGCTGTATTGCCACCAGTTTTTGACAGAATCTGTCACTTAAATAGGAGATTGTGAGAGAAAGAAGGAGTGTTCTTAGTATTTAGACTTTCAGAGGTAGGTTTTAGTTTCATTTCCTTCACTACTGTTATGTCAGCAGGGCACCGCTGTGCCACAAAATGAACAGATGTCCTCCCCTGGATTTCTCACAGATTGGATTACTACGCCTAGGCAGGCCAGCCCCTTTAGAGATTGCGTTGTTATAGGGCTGATAGAAAACAATCGCTTTCATTTTTAGTCCATGTGCTGAAATGTTTAAACCGATAAGACAAGAATGTGCCTTAGATTTGGAGCTAAATATTTCTAAATAGGCAAAAAGTGTCTGCCAAAACCATCGAAACCCTAGAGGCTTGTGCTTGGCCTTATCAGATTACACTGGGTGCCGTCTCTGAGAGTTAATTCATTACCATGGTTTGATTTGAGTTGTTCTGACTTGTACTTTCTCTACACACACTGCATTTGTTTGTCATGACACAGATGAGCTAAGATTCAACATCTGAGGTTAGGAGAAGATTGCAGGTAAAAAACAAGTTAAACTATATCAGCATTATCTGTGGCATGCAGATGATAGTCAGGAAATGATTTTAAATAATTGAAATGTTATGTTTATGATGCGCAACATCATAAATGTTATAGAGATTACTTAAATAAAAATACACATTTTTTGAGTTACCAAAATGACATGGTTCTTATATGTTGTTATATTTTGTGGAACATAAAGCAGAAATTAAATTCATGAACTTTTTTATTGATTCGCAATTTTTATTACTGCTCGTGGGGTTGTATTACAGTAATATTGCAACTTTAATATCTTATCTTTCTAATAAGCATAGTCATTTCAGATAGGACCACATTTAAGACAAAAGCTATTACAAAATAACATTTCCTAAGAGCAGTGTCTTAACTAAAGATAGGAAAGTGATATTACAGAAGCAACTTGACAAAAAAAATCATAAAAACTTTCTTAACTTTTATAGGATAACTACACAGTCCTAACTCAAAACTTAAATAAAAACCAACTGTAACAATCACATTATGAGGGCCCTGGTGGAGAATGGCATGATATTTTTAACACCTCATTGATAAACAGCACTGTTTGTTTTGAGGTTAAAGACACTTTAAATATTTTTTACCTTTACAAATAGCCACAATATCACTCAATTCTTAATTGAATGTGTCTCGCTACTGAAGCGAACTTTTAATCTCTGTCATCCCTCATTATTAAAAAACAGTAAAGTTTCCTTATCCGTAAACACTTGATGGGATCATGATGAAAACAGTAAACACTTGACTCCACTTCAATTTTGTCTCTCTTTCAAATGTTAAATTGTAGTATCCTGGCACTAAGCCACTTTAGGAAGAATTATGAGATGTAACTCACAGATGATGTGAAGTGCATTGATCATTAAACATTAAAAACACAAGGACTCCCATGAGATTACAATGAATTTAATAAAATTCCTGGTTACACTTTATTTTGATAGTCCACTTTAGACATTCTACTAACTATAAACAACTTTGCAACTACATGTCAACTAACTTTCAATAATTTGCAACTAAACATCAACTAACTGTCATTAGAGTATTAGTAGACTCTAATGGTTGGGGTTAGGGAAGAGGTTTGGGTTAGTGGAATAAGTTGACATGCACCTGCAAAGATACTTATAGTCAGTTGAAAGTCTGTTGAGATATCATCACAATAAAGTGTTAGTAGATATTAAGCAGACAATCTACTAATTCTCTAAAGATTGGTAGTTGATAAGTAGTTGCAAAGTTACTTATAATTAGTAAAATGTCTAAAGTGGACTATCGAAATAAAGTGTTACCAAATTCCTTTTCTGCCGCACTGAGAATTTTTTTTTGTATTTTTATAGCAGGAGCTCTTGCATTATTGGTTGCTTGATAACATACCTGAAAGTTGATAGCCGAACATAATAAGATGAGGTAAGATTTGGTGAGAGAAGATAAAAATCTTAAAGCTCACATAACACATGCCGTTTCTGCTTTTCTGATGTTAATCTGGAGTACCTAAAAAGTAGTATTACATCCTTTATATCTCTGAAGAGTCTTTAGTTTAATCAGATTTATAAAAGAAAGCTTTACCGAATGTTTCCGATAACGTACGAAAAAATGAAGAAGAAGGAGTTACTACAGTGGGAGGAGCGAGCAACACTATACAACACTGTTTAACTTATGATTCACTACATGTTCGTGTAATTTATATAATATGCACGCGCCTATTTTATACATAAGACAGAAGTCTTACTTACCACATGCAACTCATGACCCAGTTAGGACTTTTCAATGAAAACCAGTGCATCAAACACACACACAAAACTCCGCTGCTACTATATCCATTTTTTCCATAAGGCTGGCTTTCTTCTCCTTACATACAAAAACACACTTCTTCTTTCATGCCGTTGTTGAGTTTTGAAATTAAACAAAGTTGTCGCGTGATGTGATGTTTGCAATTTCTAGCGTCTCCCGCTGATTGACAGGTGGGCGGGGTTTTCTGGGGAAGTGCCCATAAAAAGAAGTGATACGTATAGAAACCCCTGAAACGTCAGCTGGACCCGTAATGAAAAAAACTTTCTGAAACTTGTACGAACCTTGGCGAAGTGCATTCGGCACACTCTGTAACACGCCCAACTTCTTTTTTGACACTTTGCCTACGTTTAGCATGAGGAAACAACTCTATAACTGTGTTAATAAGTCAGAATGCATGAAATACCATTGAACCACCCCTTTAAGATTTACTTCTGTAGCACACATTTGTGAAAAATCATAATTTCACCTAATATTTTAAGTTAAGACCTAAGAAACTTTCTGGAATAGGCCTACACCCCTATTCACTATGAAGTTGTCATTTTATGGCATGAGCTACAAAATGATTTTTTGGTTTTGTGATTCACCAAAACAAATAGCATCATACAGGTTTGGAATGACAGTTTGAGTAGATATGAACATTTTCCTTTTTGGTAAACTATTTTTCTAAGATGCATAATAGGCCTGGTGGCGTTTTTATAGAAAACTAACTCTTCTATTATTTATTAACGACATTAAGATCCTTAACCATGTAACTTCTGTTATCCTACTGTAACCAGAAAGAAAGAAAGTACACTGCAGTAGGTAATGATTCTGAACATGTTTATGCAACACATGACCCTTATTAAAAAGAAGCCCCTTTATTTATAGAAGTAATCATATTAGTGGAAGTTTTTAAGGGTACTCTGCCTTAGATATGGTAATTTTTGATGTTGGTATCTGAGATGACAAACAGTGGCCAATTAGCATGATGATACTATGATGCATTGAAACATCCTGTACTAACAAATCCGAGAAGGGCTGATTTTCATGCTGAATTTTGCAATATCTGTGAGTCACATAAAATAGCTTTCACAGTGGATGATGAAGTCCTAGAAGGGATTATTAGGTGATATGCAGTGTTAGGCTATATCCACACGAAGCCGGTGCATTCCCTATCCGATCATTTTTTTTCCTTGCTCTAAAAAAATAATCCGTAAACACGGAACCACTGAAACCGACTGAAAGCGGTGTAGTATATATGCCGGACCAGTATGGGGCGCTGTAATTCTGCCACAGATATACACTATACACGGAGAAGAAGACTTTGAGCATGCGCATAGCCAACGTATGGTGTTGTCCATTATCGCTTGTTGGTCACCACAATTGCATAGACGCAATAGATTTTGCTGTAATAAAGCTAGTAGGCTTTAGTAGCTTCTGTAGCACGAACACAATCACGTAATCCGCCGTTATTGTTGTTGCTGATACGTGTGACGCTTCCGACACGTGATGTGATGACGTTTTCGCTTCACAAAATATACGGATTGGCTGTACAGACGAAACCGCAAGGGTGTCGGTTTCAGATTTATCCACTTTAGGACCAGGTTTCAAAAAATAGCGGTTTCACTCTCTGAAATCGCCGGATCCGTGTGGATGAAACACCAATACGATAACAAATTTATGCGTATACAGTGATTCGCGTCTCCGTGTGGACAGCCCCTTAGTTATCTCATTAAAGAGCGGATGTGGCTGAAACTACATTGAGAGACTACAGGCAATGAACAGGGACTTACAGTGAGCCCAGAGTTAAAAACATTCATCTATCTTAAGTCCAATTTAAACTTCTGTGTCGAGTATATGCCATAGCCTACACACATAGACCCTACCCTATGCCAAGAACAAGCTGCTGCATTTTGGCTTTGCCTAGATACTGTAGCATCCCCGTGGACACTGTCTAGTAACGATTTGCATGAGTAATTGCATGTCTGCGGGAACAACGAACTAGAAGTATAAATTAAAACTGAATGTAGCCTACGGCGTAAAGGCTATGGGTTAGGTCTTCTGCGGATATATAAATCAACCTTTACAGTGTCCAGGTCCTATACAGAAGTATAAATCAAAATAGGAAGGCTGAAAAAGGAGTGTTTAGAATCAGGGTGGAATTAAACTCACACTACTAAAAAAACTCAAACAGGACCTTCCTTTTGTGTACACACTGCAAAAAATACTTTGCTGCCTTAACATTTTTTGTTAAATCAACTCAGATTTACAAGTCATGTCAACAGAGATGAGATGTCACAACTTATAAAATATAGTTGAGAAAAGTCAACTTAATTTTATAAGTTATAACAACTCAACTGTAGTTATAACAACTCATCTCTAGTCAAGATAAATAATAGAAAGTTGAAATGACTTGTAAATCCGAGTTGATTCAACAAAAAAATTTAAGGCAGCAAAGTATTTTTTACAGTGTATAAAAGGAATTATTTAAATGAGCAAAATTGTGATGTCACAACATACAGAAGAAGCATGTTGTAGTTCCAAAAAGTCATTTTGTAGTTCTTCTGACTGTTTTCTGTTTAATAGGTTATCTTTTTTATTTTGGTATGGGCTTTGTAACTTTTTAACTTAAGCAGGTCTTTGTAATATTACACAAGTTGGAAAAAATGAATAGTATAATAGGACCCATTGAGAACAGTATAATTGGTTTCAAGAATTTCTTTTAATGATTAGCTTAAGGGAGCCAGTTAGTGGCACCAAGCAGAATCTGCACTGATTAAGGAGAAAAATAAGCAAAATTTCCCAGAACAGATTTAACCGTGGTTAAATATGAACAAGATAGTTGGGACTACCAAACTCATACTCATACAATTTTAATGAGATAAACTAATGAACAAACAGGAGCTAGTGGACTTATCGAAGTTTGTAATAGTTCACCTATTTCATTGCTAAAAACAACGTTATTTTGTGCATTTGGTATAATACAATGGGTTTGTGTGGTTTATGATTAAAAATACATTATTTTCCACATACCATACATTTTTGTAGCTCTAAATTTCACTCTCTTCCTGAAACGCATGGATTTGAAAAGCTCTGTGTCCCTGATTGGCCAGCCAATCTGTACGTTGTGATTGGCCTGAATACCTTTGAAGTCAGCCGGAACTGTAAAGCTCCTTACCATGTTTGAAAGATTTGGTCACAATGCAATGATAACAGCAGTTAACTTACAGGCTGTGAGTCCAAGCAGGAGGAATTATGATAATGTCGGTCTTGTCTTCATCACCAATCCCAGAAAGTAAACTGTTACCTACAATCCATGTGTTTTTTTGTATTCCAAGAAAAGAGATTTACGCTGGAGATGATAACTTGTGTCATTGTTTACTTTGGGGTTTGTACCTTTTGCATATCGTTAACATGTACTAATACACACTTACGAATCGGAAAATAGGTGCTCTTTAACAAGAGACATTCATAATCAGTGGAAATCCAGTGAATTTTTTTTTACTCTGCGGGTCCTGATACCATGCTGACTCAACCAATCAGGCATATTGTGTTTAGTGTAAGTGGTAGTTTGAAGTTTAGAATTTCATTATTTGGTCTTTTGAGCGAAACTTGAAAATATCCCCCAAAATTCATAACTTGGTATAAGGTCTTGGTATATGTCTTCCTCATGAATGCTGCTATTTATAGTCAAGATTGTATAATAGAAGCATTAAGAAAGGTTTCCAAGCCTGAAGGAAAAGTGGTGTTTCAAAGGGATGCAGTGTTTTGATGCAACTAACGCTTCGAAGCACCAAATGTATGTTCACAGTAGAACATTGTACAGTATGTGTGTATGAAACGCCGCTGTCACGTCTCATTGGCAGTATGAACACAGATCTCTTTCAGATTTGTTGTATGGTGCTCTGTGCGTTTCAATGGAGGTTTATGAATGCATTTCACATGGATGACAGTGTTTGAGGATGTGGTTATGTTAGAGATAGAAATACAGAAAAAGCTTTAAAATTAGATGTACTTCTGGTATGTGTAATTTGTGTTGAATTTTTCTTCATCTCTTCTGGACACTCCAGTGCTCTCCACTCATCTGTTCATAAGCTTATGGGTAAAGAGAGATGGGGATGGGATTTTAACACAACTGCTAATGTGCAACATGTACTGAGAAAAGCATCATTTGTATCCAAACAGAAAAAGTACAATTTTATAAATTGAAATTTAATTGCAACATCTGTAACAATAAATCTTTGAGAATAGATTTGCATGATTATTGTAGGTAAGAAATGTTCGTCTCATCACTCATACATAATTTTCCAAATTTGTCCAACTGTCACATCTTACTGTCTATTGCACGTGCAGGTAGTTGACAAAAGGAACGTTCTATGTGCCGCAGTTTCCTGTTTTTTTCCCCTATATGTAGTGAGGAATGTAAGCAGTTTCCTGCTCTTGCACAACTTGTTTGTTTTCTGCATGATTCAGTTGCCTTAATTCACGTTTGCAGCCTGTTTCTTTTAAATTTGGTTAAAATTGTGTCCTGGAATTGGTGGGTGGAGTTTCCTGTCTTTAATTTTTCAGTTACTTATTTATTTAAATTCAAGGCCAGACATTGTCCATTAACTCCAACTAATCAGGTTTTCTCAGTCGGTTGCACATAACAGAGATTTAGCAGCTATGTCATCACAAACCAGATAAAGGCCGACTGCTTTACGTGTTTTCTGACGTGCCAATGCTTGCAGATGTGCCAATGTGTGTTAACTCATTTGCCGCCAGCTATTTTTTGAAAAGTTGCCCGTCAGCATTTTATTTTTGTGATTTTCACAAAAGTTTCACAAAATGCCTTCCAGGAAAATGTTCTTCTAAAAATATATAAACATACAAAAATATCAAATGAAAGAAGTAACCTTCTGCTTTCAAACAAACAATAAACAAACAAACAAAACGGGAAAAAACATTTAATCATATCTATACTTTTTTCTCTGCTTTTAGACCGTTTCAGCAGTAACAACATAAACAAGCAGCTTTCCTGGTCAACACGTAACTTCCGGTAAACTCTGCTAATAAGAAATAACAACCAAGTCCTTTTAAATTAGTTTATTTATATAACAAGCGAAATAAACAACACGTAGATTACCTAGGAAACCAATTTTTTTTATTTTCGACAAGGTATTTGTTCAAAAGTTCAGTTTAGCAACTAGTATACCATTTAAAAAAACTGAAACCGGAAGTTCGGACCAGACGCTTAACCGCGACAACGGCTGTTAGTCCGATGAAACCGTCTATAAACTCTTAAAAATGGGTATTTGTCTTTAAAAATATTCTTTTTTTTTTTAGCAAAAAGCTGAAATAATTACATTTTTATGAAAGAATTTTGTTAAAGATCAGATTCAGAACGATTATCAAAACAGAGTTTAAAATGAGTAAATAAAGTTTTGGCTTTAGTTTTTGCATAAATTGGGTAAGCCATTTAGTGGATTATCGTGGTATTGCAGATTAACATAAACATTCATCAGAGACACTTTTTTTATGCAAATATTTTCTCTTAATTGACAAGATAACTCGTCAATGGCGGGGAAAGAGTTAAATTTAGTACATTTTGTAAATTTACATCACCCAAAAAATAAAAAATACTGTTTTAGTCACTCTCATGTCAATACATGTTTTTCAGTGGATGCAAATTTTTTAATTTTTAACTAAGAATAACATAAGATTTGTTTTGCAGTTCTTTCCACAAGTTGATTTTAACTAGTTCTTTCCAAATTTCCAGAAAGCACCATAAAAGTCTTTTGTATGAAAAAGGCATCAATGCAGAGTGCATGGTATAGCGCTTGTGTGCATCATGGGTGCAGAATAATGCACTTTAATCACCCTGTCCTTCACGCTGAAGCCAGCAGTATAGTTATTTATACGTGTACGTGAGTGTAAGTGCACAGTCGAATGCACAGCCTTTCATTTATCCTTCTCGGTGTAACATATCCAAATATTTTTTAAACAAAATAAAAACATATATTTGTATGCAAATGTATGCAAATTCATTTTTCATACCACTATGATTGAAATTCATGATGCGATTAGATAATATAGATTTATATCCAGCTGAATAACCCTTTAGACTCTATCTTTGATGGATTATATGTACTCTATCAACAGACTGACATGTAAAGATGAGAAAGTTGTAATGGGTTGTAACATTGGTGACAGCAGATTTTCTCTGAAAATCCAATTTATAAAGCTTCACAAGGTGGAAAACTTTAATATTCAGATGTTATTCTTTGCTGCTTTACTTAGTACTTTAGTGTTGGATTTTGTGCCTACTGACATTAGCAGGGAAAGATTTTGTATGGATTTTCTATTGAACAAATTGGAGCACCATAATGCTATTTGGCAAAGTTCACTTTTGTCAATTTCATTTAATATAAAAAGCATATCTGTGTGGCAGGATGCAGTGATTTAATCAGACACAGGAGAAATTCTCATTCGTAGATCTGGATTTAATTGAAGATGTTTTGCAATGATAGAAACAAAACACAAAAGCTAAACCTGAAGAGAAGAACAGGATGAAAGGAACCACACTCATTGACTGATAAACATTTTTATTGCTGAACATGTTTATCAGTCAGTGAATGCAGTTTCTTTTGTGTTAAATTAATTATGAAATCCAGGCTGCCCAAAACATTTGCTCTGTGGTGTGACTTCTGCCTATTTAACATGATGTTACAGAAGGGAATATTATCTGAAAAATGTTACAACAAGTCAAGCACACATATTATGTGTGCTTGTGTGATTTAAATGCAAAAGTTTATTGGTCTCATTTATGAAACTGTGCATATACCAAGTCTACGTACACACAAAAGCCAAAAATGGCAGATTGCAAAAAAATATTAAGACTTCTCAAACAAAGCAATGCTCCCGTTATAAATCACAGATGCAAGTGTGCGTACATGAATCATCATCAGATCTCACCCTGCAAGCCCATTCTCTCGTGAAGTTGTTTTTTTATAGATTACAACCTTTGCGTGGGAATTGGCGTATACACGTTTCCAGCCTTGTATTGTGCGTACGCACGCTTTATAAATGAGACCCCTGGTCAGTTTAGGTAAATGATGCAATGTCAGATAATGGGGGCAATTGGCATTTTTGGAAAGTGAGTTGCAGGATATACTGAGATGTTATACAAGACCGCTTTAACATAAAGCCTTTTTTTGTTTTTCTTTGACTGTCTTGTTGCTAATTCACAAGAGACTGTGTGAGTCTAGAATAATAATTCTTCCGATAAATTATATATACAGGCTTACGCAGTTTTCTTTCTTTTTTCAATTCTTTTATCATGTTTATACACCAAACAAATCCTTTGTGGTTGCTTCTCCAAACAACTGTGTGAAAACACTTCTTTTCACCTTCTTGCTGTGTGTGTGTGTGTGTGTGTGTGTGTGTGTGAGGGAGAGAGAAGGAGATACAAATAGATTTTGAAATGTTGTTTATTACTGAACAACAGAAGATTGATACTGGTATAGAACTAAGGGTTGGGGTGCAAAAACATTGTCATGGGAAATGTTTTCAACTGCTGGAATATGTTCAGTGTACTGTACTTTCAGCATCCAACTGCATTTATTTAAGCTTTTTTAAAAACCAGACATGCAGCAGGTTGTCGATTATGTCACAAGAATAAAGAATATTACCCTAATAATCATTTGTGCTTATTAATCATTTCTCTATTGCACTATAGACGGTTTCATCGGACGCACGTGATACACGTCTGGATCCGAACCTTACTTCCGGTTTTGTTTTTTTAATGGTCTGACTAGTTGCTAAACTGATCTCTTGAACAAATGCCTCGTCGAAAATAAGAAATATTTTGGTTTCCTATGTAATCTATGTGTTGTTTTTTGCTTGTTATATAAATAAACTACATTTAAAGTACTTTGTTGTTATTTATTCGTTTACCGGAAGTTACGTGCGGACCGCGACAGCCGCTTGTTTATGTTGTTACTGCTGAAACCGTCTATAGCTGCTGTAAGATTTACAAGATTTGTGCATTTGGCAGATGCTTTTTTTAAACAAATTACAGTGTGGTCATTATTCATTTTATCAGTTTCTGTTTCCTGGAAATCCCTTAAAATCAACAGACGTTTTGAATAGTTTCTGCTGATGATTGTCTTTCATCTATCTGCAAAGTTCTCTGTGAAGCTTTGCCCACCTTAAAATTTAAAGACATGACTCATAAAGCTATGGGGTGTGACATCACGGCTGAAGTTTTGGTTCTCTTATTTAAAAAAGATGGATTTAGTAGTGATGATTGGTCAAATGAAGATGAGGCTGTTAATGATATTATTGCCATTTGCAAGGTCTATGAGAGGGGCATTCAGAAATAAGCCAATGTCGATAATGCATTTCAGTGAGGCAGTTTCATTACATTTACATTTTTATTGTCATGCATTATGGAGATGCTTTTAGTCAAAGCGACTACAGTGCATTCAGTCCATAACTTTTTTTATGTTTTTTTTTTCTTGTGCTTATACAAGATATTTATTAAAAGGGGAAGAACCACGTTTGTGAGTTTTGTCAATTTAATTGACTATAAAACATGTTATGTTGGAATGTCCAGCTTTATATGATATTAGGGAACATTTTACTCCGAGAATTCATTAATGCAATTTTTAATACTTCTCCTGGCAGGATCTTGACTCTCTTTTAAGTGATAAAGAACTTATAAATTATTCATGAATAGTTGTATCTAATGATGTTGTTTGTGGGGTTTTTGTTTGTATGATGGTGTTGTATGTTTGCCATGAAAATAGCCATTGGTTCTGATATGGTGTTAAAAATAAAATAAAATAAATAAACATGTTTTTCCTGTGGTTGAACCCATGGTCTTTGCGCTGCTAATGCAATTTTTTACCAGTTGAACTACAGGAACACTGATTGCAAAAGTGAAGCTTTCACTACGCTACTCTCTCATGAAAAAGGAAATTAAAGCCTTTTCACAGTGCAATGCAGTGTTTGATAAAGTGATAACCGTTATCAAATCTAACTCAAAATTAAAAACCCTGCTCCTTTTCGGTTTTCCTCTGTTGTCAGTGACATTGATGGATTGTTAAGGTGATTAATACCTGCAACTAAATACTGTGAATATTGTGTAACACTTAGGATGAATAGTGTGTGTTAACCTATAAAAGTACAGCTCTGTCAATATCCCAGTGTCCAAGTAGCCTGAAACGGTTTACAGCTGCTACAGGAGACCAAATGCCATTGATGGAGAATACTGCTGTTAGAAATAACACTATTAGTGATGGTTAAAGGTGTAACGCTTTTTTTTGCCATGTTTTGTGCAACCATCAGCCACTTTTTGCATACATTTTTTATCAAATGTTTGAAACATTTGAAGATCAACTTGCAATACATTATTATAGACACCTAATTTGATGTCATACTCTTGTTTATTGCTGATGTCTTTGATATGTTTGGTGTGTTTTTTTCAGTATCCGTGTGAATGTTCTTTTAAAACTGTTGTATATACAGTTTTGCTGTTATTAAAAACCGTTAGATTTTTTTTTCAAGACCTGTGCTCTTTTTAGCCGCATTGCATCTAGCTAATTTTGAATATAAGAGTGTGTGAACCACTCCTTAGACATACTTATCAGATTTAACATTCTTAGTTGCTGTATTCTCTGCGAAGTGCAATGCTATTTTTAGTCTCCTGGCTTCCTGCTCCATTAATGTCACAAGTTGTAAAATACTTTATTTTAAAGGTGGACTTGTGTTTTCCACGTTCTTACAGGGAAAGGATAATAAATGCACTGGCTTTACTGTATAATTCACACAGGGCATTAGAAAGAGCCCTTGATTGGCACCTATTATCCATCGCCTGATGTTTAGTAGTGGCTTCAAGGAACAGTGGGACATGAAAGAGCCCATCATTTAAAATACATGAATGCTGATTTTGGAGAATAATGAGGCTCCGCCTTCGCCTTGTAATGAGGCAACTGTGGCCAAAGAGCTTGGACATGTGCCATAACCCTGCTGAGATATCCCCCAAACAGCAGCAACTAACACAGGAACATTATGGAGGCATTGAGTTTTATGTAAGATTGAAGATGACGACTTGTAACCATGCTTTAGGACTTATAGAAGTTTGAGCCCCCTGATTATTAGTTCTCCTCTAGTAAAACAAACACATAGTGCTGTATCAAATCTTTTTTGTCAACTACAAAAGGTGCTTAGCATCCAGATGGAGTGACAGCAAGGGGCAGGAATGTTGGTTCTGGCTGGGTGGTGGTACTGCTGGGTGGTTTGATCAAAAATTCTGGCAGGTTCACAGTTTATCAAAAAATAAAAAAACTACCCTTATTTAAAAACTAATTAAAATGTTTACTTGAAAACATTGTGGTTCTTTATTATTTTGAATTAAAACACACCAAAAATAAAATATGACAGACTCGCTTATATTAAACTAAATCAAACTTTTATTAACAAACTTTCTCATGCTCTTTTTGATCATCCTGTCAATCATTGTGCTGTTTCACTGTCATTACGTGCCTCCCACCACTTTGAGTATAAACAATTCTCGCAACTTTTCCATTGTTTTATGTAAACACGCACTAGATGGACGTATTTGTCTTCTGCATCATCTCATACATGAGCACTGCGCTTTTAGATGCCATGTCTAAATAATTTCAACTTTTATCAATGCCAGTTCCAGAAAAGTGGACTAATCCAAAGTGTTGCAAACTTTTTTTACAATAGACATGATTTACACATGTCTATATTTATGTGGTAACCAAGTAGGGCTGGGCAAAATTTTTTTTATTTTTCAATTAATCGTTTTTTAAAATGTGGTCTCAAAGAGCAGAATCGATTTTTTTATTTCATATTTATTTCTGCAAACATTGAACAAAAGATTAACGTTAATCGAATTACTAGTCTTCTTCACTAGATGTCACACTATTTTTTGCTTTGCGCGAGGTTACCAAGGAGCGAGAGACAAGCCTGTCATTCATAAGTTCAGTGCTTAAAATGGCGGTTTCAGGTGCTTCATCGATTTTAATAATTACCCACTTGTAACCTGCTGTTCACTGTTCTTTTTATTAGTATAGTATTTGTATTTAATCTATATTTATTGAGTTGAATCGAGAATAAAAACTGTCCCGAGAACTGGAATCAAAATCGAATCGATTTGACAGCTTGTGAATCGAAATTGAATCGATCTGGAAAATCTTAATCGATACCCAGTCCTATAACCAAGCATGCCGCACAAGCCCTGAAAAGTGAAACCAAAACGTCTTCATCGCCTCCCAGTATAGGTCATAAACCACACCTCCCCCATGTAATTCAATGGGACTTGATACCAACTAAACAATTTAATTACACTTCAATTATCTTTTTTCCGAAGCTGGTTTCTCTCCTTTACTGTAGTTTTTATCATGCTGTGGTAAATTCAAGTGTTTGTTTTTAAAACAAGTTTATTTTTGGTTAGTTTTTTAATGCTATAAAAACGGTGGTGTCACGTCATAATTGACAGCTGTGATACGCGCATTCTGCGAGGGCTGGACCTTGATTTTGCGACTTCCTGCTCACTAATGCGCAGGACTGGTCCCGAAATCGCTACCGCACAGACTCAAGACCCAAGATGTCAGCCCCGTATCGGGACACTGGAGGCTTCACTTTTCACCAATGGAAGAAAGCGAACGGGCATCGTCCATCTTTTTTTACAGTCTATGGTGGTAACGCACAACATAATACAGATTTATAGTAAAGAACATAATGTGCACATACTTACTTAAAATATACAAACATACAGATACATAATAGGGATGTGCATTTATGTCATTTTTTCATTTCGATTAATCCATAGGTCTGAAGAACGAGTACTCGATTAACTGGGGGCGGGGCAATCAAAGGGGCGGGGCGTACACGTCATGGTGAAAATGAAAATATTTTTATTAAAAACACTCAAACAAAACTTAATTTCGAAGAAACTATGACAGAACAATGAACACATACTGGAGTTTTAATGAATTAAATGTTTTTAACAGAAACGTCCAACAGGAAAAGCTGCGTGATGGAATGAAACTAAAGGGTTAACAAACACAAACCGAAGCGCTCTGCATAATATTAAGCCTTCATACAACATAAATGTATAACGTGCATCTATCTGCATAAATGCAAGACTTCAACTAAGTTTTCAACTAAGTTATCTAAAAAAAAGAAAGTTTAACTCCCTTTGTGGATGTGCATCATAAACAGCGCACTTTTAAACACGTCCAGTCAAAGCACAAGCTTCATAACATTAAGCAGCTTTAAGTGTTTTGCTATCATTTTAGCATTTAGCTGTGTCGTGTCGTCCTCTTACCTCAGTCAAGATGTAATGTAAATGCTCGTATGGCTCTCTGGTATCTCTTGACATTTGATGTTTAAATATGAGATGATAACCCATTGAACTTTTGACGGCGCTGTACATTTTGCAACTGACTGACTGTATTTCCGAAGATCACGGCATCCTTTTAAACCATAGTGCCTCAGTGATGTGAGGTGTGACCGGCTTCGCGGGCTCGCAGGCTGCCGCGCATTACGCGGACCGGCGGGTTGCTGATGCGCGGTCGCGCGGAATCTGTTTGTTTTTGAATCACGCATGGTAATGTTACTGATGTCATACGTCGGTCTGCGTAGCTCGACACAACGTCAAACACGCATCTCCAGACCCAGTCTTTACTACCACATGCGCTCGTAACGCTAACTAGACACCCAAATGCCGCCATATCCACAATAAATAAATAAATAAACCCACACGATCATCGTTTTCGTGATCGATCATCGATGCCACGTTCGAGTACTCGAGCAATCGAGTACTCGTGCCCATCCCTAATACATAAAGTTGTTTCTGTGTAAACGTACTGTAAATATATTTGCGAACTTACAGTGTCGATTTAATACACTTAGCTGCAGCATATCTTACAGCATTTTATACCTAGCATTGACATATACTCAATTTTGAAGCGTCCAAGGGCTCTTACCACTTATTCCTGTGCCCTTTAAAGAGTAACTAAACCCTAAACCAACTTTTTTTAGTTAATGATCTGTAGGAATGATGCTTTATTAGTGCTGTTCATTGATTTTTGTAACTTTTTTGACATTTGGATATAAAGTGTTTCAATACTACAAGATATGGTGTAAAAACGTCTGAGTGCTGCCCTCTTCAGGTTGAACGGTGGCTACTGCAGTTGAATATTTCTATTGGATGTTGGGTCCAAAAAGTATCTCGTGACATAAGCAGGTTCAAGCTCACCACGCCCTTGTTACGATCTCACACCACACTTGGTACGAGCTTAGTTCGTCCCCTCTATCTCCGTTGGGATCTGCCCACTTTTCTTGCATTTTTCAAATATTGTCAGTGGGTGGAGTCAGGCTCTGACCAGGGGTTTAGTTACGCTTTAAGGACAAAAATAAGATTTTGCTCAAAACCTGAGCAGTTACCTGGAGAACTGCTGTTGATCTTGCAGACTGTTGTGCCCTAAAGCATAAAAGTCTTATATACTGTAATGACCATGTTGGCGATGTTGAGTTGTGTGGCCAATGATCAACATCTTGCTATAGTGATAGAAATGTCTGTTTTTCAGCAGTGCAAGCATCTGGTGTCATATGTTGTTAACTTCAGCAGAAGAATTACAACGCTTGAAAGATCAGACGTCTGCTGAGATGGACAAGATGTTTCGAGTGCCTTTTTTCACACTTTCATCACATTAGAATGAACAGAGGCTTAATGAGCTGTCAGCAAGCTGCTGCGACTCAGGGGGCCAACTTCTTCTGTACGACTCTGAAGAGACGATCCCTCCGTGCATGTGTATCTATGTGCTTGCCATCCTTTGCTTGGCAAAGGGTGAAATGGCTCACGACAGGCTATTCTTACTATGGCACTACATCCATTTCCAAACAAAACAGAATCATCTATCTGCAAATGTTTAGATTTCGAGCAGGGGCGTGTCTAGAGGGGGGGCATGGGGTGGCACCGCCCCCCCTTGGAATATGATTGGCCCCCCCTGGTGCCCCCCCTCCAATCTCATTGGGCCAGCTAGATTTACTGTCAACCTGAAAATGCCCACCGCACCATTGGACCAGAGAGCTGTCAATCACTGTTTGATTTGAGACTCGTGCGAACGCGAAGACGAAGCGAGCAGAGTAGTTGCTCGTTTTTAAAACAGGAGGAAAGAGATACCATGACACCCATCACACCATTGGACCAGTTGTCAGACACCCACCACACCATTGGACCAGTTGTCAATCACTGTTTGATTTGACTCGCTCGAACGCGAAGGCGAAGCGAGCACAGTAGTTGCGCGTTTTTAAAACAAGAGGAAAAAGACACCACGACACCCACCGCACAATTGGACCAGTTGTCAATCACTGTTTGATTTGAGACTCGTGCAAACGAGAAGGAGGGCGCCCCGCCACAGACTCAACAGCCGCCACAGACTCAACACTGGCACAAATCAAAAAGATTTTCCATGATTACCATTTACATTTTATTTTACTATTTAAAACGGCTTCATGTGCTTTTGCAAGCGCTCAGCAGCGCCTCTCTCTCTCTCTCTCTCTCTCGCGTGCACGCTTTCTCACTGCTGCGTGCGGAACCTCGACAGTGCCTCTCTAAAACTGAGTGAAGGAGTTAAAAGTTGGCGGTGTTTCCACCTGGGTTCCTCTGTTGTCTTTTCACGTAAAAGTTAACAGCCAACAGATGTTACTGACAGAGAATACGGTTGATCGAGTATTATGACTTAACGAAAGGTTAGTGTTTTCCCCCCCACACACACACACACCAGTTCTCTGTGTACGAGCTCTCTCTCTCCCTCCCTATGGTGCGGTATGCGCGCGCACGCTTAACAGTATTCTCTGATATTTTTGAATTTGCGCTGAATTGCTATGCGCGATCTACAATAAAACTATCACTCGCATTTAAAATTAAAAGCGCTCATAAACACAATCAGATGAGAAGAGCAACCTTGCATGAGACACACAGGTAATCCGAAATCACCTCGTATCAGCTCTTCAATGTAAATTGTATCAGACAATGTCACATTTAAATTAGGATTTTAGCAGTATAAAGTAACAGCTGGTTGGATTAAACACGAGGTGTTATTGGGTCGTGTTAGGTGTTAGTCACTAGCTTAAACTCTTTCTTGTTGTCTGACAACAGAACAGATAATATGTAAAAAATAGCATTCAGTTGTGTTAAAATACAATATAGGCTAATAAACAATGAAAGTCAGATCAGACAGAGTAGAAAAACAAAATCCTGATATGTCAGAATGTTAACTAATACCAGCTACACGCAATGTACTTAAAGGAACAGTTCACTTAATTTAAATGGTCATATACATAAACTTGTTTCAAACCTGTATGAGTTTCTTTCTTCTGCTGAACACAAAAAAGAAAAGAGTTAAGAATGTCTGTAACCAAAATCAGTTGATGGATTCCATTGACTTCATATGTAGGAACAAAATAACATGCAGTCAATGGGGTTCATCAACTTTCTGGCTACTAAGATTCTTCAAAATATTTTATTTTGTGTTCAGCAGAAGAAAAACTCATACAGGTGTGAAATAACTTTAGGATGAGTAAATTATGACAATTTATTTAAAGTGAACTATTCTGGAACAGAACTGTTGTTTAATCCACGCAAAATACAAAAAATTAATACCATCTATATTAGAGCACGTGGCATTGCACAAGAACCATGCTTAATATTTTCTAAACCAGTATTTATTTTCATTTGAATTTTTTGATTGGCCCCCCCTGACTGGTTCTTGGTCCCCCCTGTGCCCCCCCATTTATAAAATCCTGGAATCGCCCCTGATTTCGAGGCCATCTGTCTCTGCATGCTTGGAGCCCGAAAGACATGAATGCTCCTGTGCAAAATTCATCTCTTGACTGCGCTTACTTGGAGAACAGAACCGTCTCATATATATAACATCAATAAGTGTGATCCTTTAATCTCCTGAATCCCTGTTTGTTTAAACTGTGGCCCGACGCGTGGGAGTTCATTGGTTAAAGATGTCTTGATGGCTCTCTTCGTTGAAGATAGAGGGTTGTTTCCTGCCCGAAGTGATATGAATCACACTGGTGTCTGTGTTTGTTGTATAAAGGCCAATTAAGTAGGAGGGATGCATTTTTGGTATGCATACATGTAAGGGATGAGTCAGAATGGTTGACTAGTCTGCCGGGTGATTAGTCAATTAGTGAGGTTCACCAGTTTAACTAGATCAAAGTGCCCCAGGAGTCAGATGGGTGAGGCCCCCTCCAAAAAACTTAACAAAGGCCCCCAGATGTTTATTATTTTACTTTTATCATTTTTGCCTTTGTAGTAAAAAAGTGAAAATTAACCATGGTTTAAAGGGACACAAGGCAGCATTTTTATGTTAATAAATCATCTTCGTAAGTCGGTATATGGTTAAATGACTCATTACATGACGAATGAAGACTCTCTCGCCCGCCCCTACTGTCTGTAGGAAGAATACCCCACTTGCAAGTTCGCTGTATCCGACCCGGTGTCCTTCAGTCTCGTATAGTCTTAGATATAGAACGCATTTACTCCCAGACACTAGGGGGAGCTAGTAGAGAAATAATACTCAGACTTGCCTTGTGTGCCTTTAAGTACAGATTTGACATTGGTGTCACTACACCAAAAACCTAGTAACCACAAATAGCATAAAAACACAACTTGAACAACATTGTAGAAATATAGTTCTCAGTCCAGTCAACAAAATATTCTGTTAGCAACATGCTGTTGCTGATTCTGTCAAAAAATGTAAATTAAGCAACTATTTGAAAGTTCCCAGCATGCATTGCAGCATGTAAAATTTTGTGGTTACTATTATTAAAAGTATAACTGTTTCACACACTAGCATATACATGCAAAAACTTAAATATAAACAAATGAAAGCAGGTTATGGGTGAGTGCAGCTGTAAACAAATACGTATGAAGTACAGGCGAATGCAAATGTAAACAAATGTGTATTAGGTTATTTGGCCAATGTTTTGGCCTTTTTAAGTTGACTATACAGCCGTGGAAAAAAATAAGAGACCACTCCAGT
Organism: Paramisgurnus dabryanus; assembly: GCF_030506205.2. Lineage (NCBI taxonomy): Eukaryota > Metazoa > Chordata > Actinopteri > Cypriniformes > Cobitidae > Paramisgurnus > Paramisgurnus dabryanus. The sequence continues at coordinate 20,844,039 of NC_133345.1, read as the reverse complement.
TATGCCTTTAACCATCATTTCATGTATTGTGACCATTTCAGTCACTGTCCGTTAAATTCCAACAAAAGCAAACTCAGGAATAGCAATACAGTCACCCAACAGCAATCTTAAAGCATCACTATGTAGTTTTTGAAGGTGAAAAGCGCAACAGTGCCTGATATCAGACACTCTTCTGCAGGCAGGGGGAGGGGCGGTGTTTTTTCTTCCCCCCAACGCCACTTTCAGAGTGTGCTTGTAGCAGCTAGGAGGCTGCTTAGGTTGCAGCAACAGTACAATTTGTCCAGTTAAAAGTTGTTCTATCACTGGAATAATTTTAGAGACATTATTTAAAGGTAAAAAAACTACATAGTGTTGCTTTAAAGACTTAGACCATGATACAGTAGGACACATGAAAGATTAGGGTTTTTCCAGTGGTGGCTGGTGACTTCTCTTAAAAGGAGTGTCCATGTGTTTGGAGTGTCATGTGTGTTGCTCATCATTTCAAAATATGTTGTTGCGTCATGTGAACCCATGTGTCTTGTCAAAATAACTGCCTGCTAGACATGCGTGCTGCACATGCATCGAAAAGGTTTATTATAAAAGAGATGTTCACTTAACAATAAACTGCGTTTACACATTTGATTAAGCGATTATCTGGCAAACAAGAGCATCACTTTTATCATAAACGGTGTGCAGCAGGCACTAATTTTGACAAGACGCATGATGCACATGGTTCACATGACTCGTCAAATACATATTTTGACATGACAGGCCACACACATGGCGGTCTAAATACATGTTGTGACAAGCTACGCATCGTGCGCCCTTGAAAAAGAAGTCACTAGCCACTAGTTATTTCATCAAATATTTATTTTTGAACTATTACTAAAATAAAAAAAAACACTAGCATTGTGTTGTTGAAAAATTTATTTGAACTTGTTTTTTTCCGCAGTTTTCAAGATCTGAAAACATTGATCTAAAAGCATATTTTGTTAGTTTGTCTGGTTTTAGTCATTTGTTTGCTTGTTTGTTTAATTTTACTTAAACACACCTCGTAAATTTAGAAAAACTGAAAACAATCTTGTAGTGGTATCTTAATTTTTCGTGGCTGTATGTAAAGAAATTGTACAACAAAGTTAAATAAAAACATAATTTTTTAATTGCCGCACCTTCAGAGAGGCTTTTAGCATGCCGAGCTGTGCTTAAACATGCTAAAACGTTCAGATAAGCCTCTAAATTTATTCCCTGTCAATCCTCTGTCAGTATAGCCACATCTATGGGGCTGTTTACACTTGGTATTAAAGCAACACAAGTTTTTTTTACCTTAAAATAATGTTTCCAAAAAAGTTTCAGTCGTTCATCCACTCGAAACAGGGTGAACGGCACTTTCACATTCGCTTTGCAGCCCTCTATTGGCCAAAACCGCACTAGAAGTTTCCAACCGTTGGGTAGCGGTCCTGTAGTTCGAGTGAAAACTAGAAAAACTTGCTTTACGGCAGACCTACAATCCAATCAGAGCCAGCTATGCTGCAGTATTTACGACAGGGGTAATGGACAATTACGTTTCTAACCTGTAGGGGGAGCAAAGAGCAAAAACTCTTTGGTGTTGCTTTAAGATGTGTTTTCATCGATCGGATCACAAGTGGACGAAAGAGACACTTTACGTTTACACCTGGTATTTAAATCAGTCTCTTTTGTCCACTTTCGACCGCTTCTGTCCTGAATACTGTGAGGGGGTGGTCTGTGAGATGGTGGGCGAGTCTCTCTGCTGTCATTCAAATGCTAGCGGGAGTAATTATGAGTTCATATGGACGCAAACTAATATTGTGTCGGAGTCCGCGTGTATGTCTAGCAAGTAAACATGCTGCACAGTGTTTTGTTCGTGTGTATGTTAGAGCTTTCTCTGAATTTTCAGCGCAATTGATGAAATAAGATCGCGCAACTTTCACACGCTTTCAAAACGAAACTACAGAGATCAGACGCTTTAGTTTTATCAATGAAAGGTTAAAAATAGTGCTGTTTACCGTATCTTCAAGCCAGAAGTCAGAAAATACGTAAAACTTGTGTTTAGTACCTCAGATTAGATAAATGGGCGGAGAGAAGGCGGCCGCGTGTGGCTGTTCGAACACATTCAACCACATTCAACCACATGTGCGTTTACACTACAAAAGCAATGATCCGATCGAAAGGGGTTTCGACTACCTCTGAATGTGGTCGAAAGTGGACGCGTTCAAAACGTTTTGAACACCGTTTACACCTGGCATTAACGTCGTCCACTTGTGATCCGATCGATGAAAACGCATGTTAATGCCAAGTGTAAACAGCCTCATAGATCCTGTAACAAAAATCTACAACATAAACGGTTTTTGTTAGATTTTGATTGTCTGCTATTAAATAGTATTAGCACTGTGATGGTTTTCTTTCTTTTAAAGGTAAAGATATCTTTAAAAAACTGTACCCATTCAAACTGATTTCTTGTGTGTTTGTGCTGTCTCATGCTTTTCCCCAATATGTTATGCATCCGCATGTCCAACCTCCCGTTCTAGGAGTAGGGTGTTATTGTCTGTGGAGCGACAGGCGTAGTTTGTGTCTTGAATTGAATGCTGTATTGCATGTTCTGACTGTAACATATCAATTATCTAATAATATTTCAAATGTCAAAGTGATATTCTGGCAGCAACCTGACTAATGTTTACAAAGATCGGAAAAATCACCCGTGAAGCTGCACATTTTAGGGCACAAGCTGATTGCCTGTCACTTTATGACATCTGGGTGCAAATTGTGGCTGGACGTACCCTGGTTTGTACTACGTTCGCTGATCTGTCGATTAAACCAAACCACAACTTTCCTTATTTTTCATCAGCCAAAGTGAAGATATTAGATGTCAGTTCAGAGATCATTTGAAAAAGAGACTATAGTCTCAATGAGGCTGTTTACACTTGGCATTAACATGCGTTTTCGTCGATCGGATCACAAGTGGACGACGTTAATGCCAGGTGTAAACGGTGTTCAAAACGTTTTGAGCTCGTCCACTTTCGACCACTTTCAACCACATTCAGAGGTAGTCGAAACCACTTTCGATCGGATCGCTTTGGAGTTGCGGAACGCATATGTGGTTGAATGCGTTCGAACAGCCACACGCGACCGCCTTCTCTCCGCCCATTTATCTAATCTGAGGTATTAAACACAAGTTTTACGTCTTTTTTTGACTTCTGGCGTAAACATACGGTGAACAGCGCTATTTCTAGCCTTTCATTGATACAACTAAAGCGGCTGATCTCCGTAGTTTCGTTTTGAAAGCGTGTGAAAGTTGCGCGATCCTATTTCATCAATTGCGCTGAAAATTCAGAGAAAGCTCCAACATATAAACGTACAAAACACTATGCAACATGTATACTTGCTAAACAAGCAGTGGACTCTGACATAATATTAGTTTGCGTCCATATAAACTCATAATTACTCCCGCTCGGGTTTGAATGACAGCAGAGAGACTCGCCCACCGTCTCACAGACCACCCCCTCACAGTATTCAGGACAGATGCGGTCGAAAGTGGACAAAAGAGACGGATTTAAATACCAGGTGTAAACGTAATGTGTCTCTCTCGTCCACTTGTGATCCGATCGATGAAAACGCATGTTAATGCCAAGTGTAAACAGCCTCAAAATGATTTCTCCTGGTTAAATAAAGGAATAAAAAAATGATCCTAAAAATCTAGCAGCTCCCACAGCCAGTCAACAGGTCTTGCGTAAGCCGGTGAGCTGATTTATTTTGGTTTCTTATGAATAAGAGATATGTAAAGTTGAGACTATAATTTCCAAAAATTATCCATACTCGTAAGTCCAAAATGAAAGGGGTTTATTTTGCAAAATGGTTTTCTGACTCTACAGTAATAAACTGATGTATTAAGTAACAAAGGCACAACATTAAAGTCCTCCCCTCAATAAAATCCAGTCACAAGTGGCAGACTCACTTGAGATGCATTGTAATAGCAGCTGTAAATGGCAATCTGTCCCAGCTGAGCAGTTGTGTTAAAACCAGGGAAAAACAGGACGTAAGAAACGATTATACAAGCCAATCAGCATCACTGAAAAACAAAGTCATTTTTAAAGAAAGTACTATTAAAAGCATTCACTGGACACCTGGTTGCAACAAATTGTAATTTTTATTTAAAAACAGGCAGGAAATAATAAATAACCTGTTTGCAACCTAGATGCATTCGATTTCTAGTATTGAATTTTGTATTCTTGTTAGTCTCTCAGTTGTGTTTTTTATGAAAATAGATGTGGTGCTTTGGTGAAGCAGAGGGAGCAAGCATCTCATCTGGGTACATCAACAGGCACGTTCCACTTTTTCGGCTGGTCAATCACAATAAGCTCTTGTGATGGACCATGAAATGGTGTAATTAGACAGAAGTGCAGGAAACTTCATCAAACAGAAAATCCCATGCAGTGCAGGCAGATAGACTGTAACGAAAAATAAGCATGTCCACGTAGCAATCGTGTGCTGCTCTATTTAATTTACTTTTGTGCATTTTACTGAATCCTCTTTAAAATATCTGTCCTTTACATTTACATTTATGCATGTGGTAGATGCTTTTATCCAGAGCGACTTGGATGAGTGGGTCCTTTGTACTGCTAATGCAATACTCTAATAATTGAGCTGCAGGAACATTCTGCCATAAGATAAAAGTACGTAATTTAGCCTTAATTGCACAGGTCTATAGGAGGTCACTTTTTTACGTTTAAATAATTTTTCTTAATGTGCAGTAATGACAGGGTCAACTATAAGTAATCTGTTCATATTTATAGGTTGTGGAAAATAGTTTCCTACAGATTGACAAGCAAATCAGGAGATAAGTTAAGAGGAACTGTACTGTAGTTCTTATAAAGTTGGGTAGGTACTAGGTGAGAGACAATTCATGAGTAAAGTGACCTATAGTATTGTATGTGATAGAGGTACGTTGTAATCTATAAAGTAATGCATACAGTATAATCAAGCTAATGCAAGGCCAAACATGTGGGTGTCATTTCAGCATTGCTTACTCTTGCAGTCTAGATAGATTTATTAAGGCAGTGCTGGGTTATGTCACTTGCTCAATTGCAGATGAATAAAACACCCTTTGCGTGTTTCATGTCATTTTGCAAGAGCAGCTTATTCATTTCAATCCACTGGTACATGTTTAACCAAGTTTATTTACATTGTATCAAGTGGTCCTCCTAACAGAAGTTAGAGCAATGTATGGAAAGATTCTTGCTTCGCTTAGACGTTTAGGTTGTGTAGTAGTAACCATATAAGGAGCTCTTCAGGTACACCATTAAGTTCTTTAAAGCACCAGTTTACTTACATTACAACTTCCTGTACTGTTATTTGATGAGAAACACATTTGTCACTTTGCCTTTGTGTTTATAAAACTGATAATCAAGTCAAGTCATTTTTATTTTTAAAGCACATTAAAAGCAACAAAGTTGCACCAAATTGCTGTACATTTAAAACAGGGAAAAGATAATAATAATAATAAGCATCAGTACAATCCTTGAGTTTCTGTCTTTGTTTTAAAATAAACTATCAAGAAGGGTTAGTTCAGCCAAAAATGAAAAGCCATCCTTGATGCATATGATTTTCTTTTCAGACGAACACAATCGGAATTAAATAAGAAATTGTCCTGGCTGTTCCAAGCTCTATAATGGTAGAAAATGGTGCTTTTGATTTGAAGGCTGAAAAAGTCCATCCATCCCTCACAGAAGTAATCCACATGGCTCCAGTGGGTTAATAAAGGTCTTCTGAGGGACGCTTTTTTGGGCTTCAAATCCAATGCGCCATTTACTGCCATTATAAAGCTTGGAACATCCAGGACATTTTCTAATACAGTATAACTCCATTTTCAATTTTTAATATAACTCCGATTGTGTTCGGCTTGAAAAAGACACTATACATTGAGGATGGCTTGAGGGTGAGTAAATCATTGGGGGACTTTAATCTTTGGCTGAACTATCCCTTTAATTAAAGGTTCGTTCCTTAGTTTTAGCACTGTCACTCTTTTGTCCTCTTCTCAGAGTGCTTAAAGGAGAGAGTAAATTTATGGCAGCAGTAGCTGAGAGCAGGTAGGATTTAATTTGATAGTGATCTGTCCACCTTTTCCTGGTGGTGTTGTTGTAAGAATGGTTATGGGTGAAACTTCCAGTAAAATAGTGTTGTGGTGTTAAATGGCTTATTCTGGTGACAATGATTTATGTTCTTAATTATAAAACTGTACTTCATGTCAGAAATTTATAAAAAATCAGGATGAACAACACATGCTGCCCGTGGTTGCACTTACAACCTGGCAAAGCTTAATTTGTGTATTAAAGAAGAGCGCTACACACAAACAGACCTGAAGTTAAAATGGGCTGCTCCTGTAAATGACTGTACAGTTTTTAAAAAAGGTCAACTTTAAAATATGTACTGCTTGGGAATATAAGCAGAGACAACATAATCTCATGGAAAGTAGTGTTATAGTCACGCAAAATTTGATCAATTTATTCGTGTCCATGGCATGAAATTCAGCTTTTTTATGTGCCTTGAGCATGAATTTCTTTTTCATGACACATTCGTGGCACGAATTTCTATAAATAGTTTCTTGTGTCAGTGGCACGACTTTCTTTTTCGTGTCATTTTATGTATTGTTACCCCCTTTTTTCCCCCTATTTTTAAATCATTGTCGCTTGGGGTTAGATTTGGGGTTTGGGTTAGGATGTACTTTTATGTATTGGTTTCTACATGTTTTTCTTCCGCTTTTAAAACTATTCTCGCCTGGAGTTGGGGTTAAAGTTGGGGTTTGGTTTAGGATATCTAAAAATTTAACCGAAAGTCATTATAACCCCAACCCCAAGCGACAATGGTACGAAAATAGGAAAAAACTATGAGAAAATAATTCATAAAATGAAACAAAAAAGAAAGTCGTGCAACGCACACAAAAACTATTTATAAAGACATTTTGCTCAAGGCACGTAAAAAAGGTAAATTTCATGCCATGGACACGAATAAATAGATAAAATTTTGCGTGACTTTCTGTGAGATCAGTCTGGCAGAGAGCTTATTTCAAGCAGCTTGTGTGAGTCTTTGGTGAGTCTGCTCATATTTCTGTCAAGCACAACAAGACCGTCTGGCCAGCACGGTAACTTTAAAGGTGACATAGAATGTTTGAACGGAGTATTTATCCTTGTTCTGTGATGTGACATGTAGACAAAAATTTGTTTTGATTGGGACTGTAATGCCTTAGAAGCTTCCTAAAAACCTCTCTCAGATAGCTCTATTAGGGTGGGGGATTTTAAACAAGTGGTTTTGCACCTATTTGGCTCCCCCTACTGGCTTAACTTGCAATCTCATTACTGATTGGCTGACTTTGCTGCCACTCAAAAAATTTAGCCAATTATTTTAAAGTGGAGGGGCAGGGAGATGCCTGTGATGTCATAAGCATCAGTTTTTCAGATTGGGCCGTTTTCTGGCTGACATTTCTAAAAGAGGAATTTCTATGAGACTGAGATGTTTAGCATGTCTAGCACTTTTTGTATGTTTGTGAATGTGGGTAGACTACTATTATTCAACAAAGACAAGGTAAAAATGGTTTTTAATTCTCTGTCCCCTTTAAGAAGGTAACAATAAAGTTTGATACTAAGAGTAAACTTTGATGGCATTACCATATGTCATCTTGTTATAACTGACATCCTGACTGATAATAGTTAGAAATATTTAGATCTCCTCAGTCGGCTTGTAATTTTAACATAAATAAATTCCAACCAATAAAGTTAATGGAGAAGACAAGGTCATCAAGCCAAAAGAGAGATGCATTTGCAAGACTGAACGCATCAGTGGCACGAGCATGGCATATGCTTTTAGGGTATAAAACCTCTGTGCTTTGCTTTGTTTCAGTCTTTAGGACAAATGCATCTGTCACATTTAGAAATGCAAAACACGTTTATATACACTTTGGTAAAGATGACATTGGTGATGATGTCATTGGTATCTTTTTCAGACCACTGAGCTTCAACATTAGTGTGCTTATGTGCTTATCAAGTCAGACAAGTTTTAATGAATTCTCTAAAGAAGGATTATGATTCAATGCAAATCCATAGACAGAATAGCTTGTTTTGACATTTGAAAGCTCACCACAGGTAAACAGCTTAATCTGTTTAATTATGTTCTTTTAGCTCAACTGGTAAGCAGCATAAAATGTCTTTGGTTTGATTCCCAGGGAACACACAAACGGATTAAAAATGCATATATTGAATGCACTTTTATTGAATGCACTTTGTATAAAATTGTCTGCCGAATGCAAAATGTATATGCAGTGTAATGAATATTGATTTCATTTGGGTTTAATCCTCTTATATAAAAAATGTACACATTCATTCCTTTCTGTTTCTAAATGTAATTTATTTCTGTTAGACCTAATATTTAAAGTATTGTCAATATGTACAAAATAAACAATCAAGTTAATCAAAATAATTTCTATGACAATAAATTGCCAGCCAAATGATTATGTCAGCTTTGTGATTCCCACCCAAGATGTTTACATATCTATCTGTGTGCAGGAAGGCACAATTTCATTTTAATTAGCTTATTCATTATACACATGATTGCCAGTACTGTTATTGCAAGACTCATGCAAGCAATTATATGTAACATCAGTGCACCTATTAATGCTGATAATAATGGCACACTGGCAGTTCTAGTACAATTTGTCATTAATTTATAATGAGAAAATGTGCATTACAGATTATTTAATGAAAAACACACTACAACTACAGAATAATTTCTGATTCTGATGTTTCTGCCACATTAAAACTGAATTAGGGGCTGGTGCATGGTTGACATCCCTACCTCACTGTACTGTTTTTATAGGAATGTTTTTTTGGCTTCTCTATGATTCCTTCACATAAGCGCATTCAGGTCTGGTTTTACTGCAGACGCGTATAACGTGTTGCTGTTTTAAAGATTCCTTCTTAGATACACCACCTCAGGCTAAAATCTCAAGTCTTTCGATGTCTTCGTGGAAGGGCAGGCTTGTAACGCTGTGGTGTCTGCTCTCTGCTGAGATTTGTATAATAAAGAATGATGTGTCGTAATCAATCTTTGCTTATTTATTTCGCCCCAAATTCTGTATAACCACATTAAAAATTCCATCACGTGAAGAGGAGCAGTTGCATTAAAAGCTGGCAGCTCGGGAGGCTTGATTGCAAAATCTTTAACTTGCATCAAAGATGTGATTCGACCACCAGAAGGGTAACAATGAGGTGAGCCGTCAATTGTACAAAGCCTCATCACAGAATATATGCTTTCAGTAATGAGATAGGGTACCAAATGCGCAATCTGTGGGGTTGCTAGGCAACTGCATCAGCATCACACCAGCAGCAGCCTCATGTCAAAAACGAATCGAAACCTCACTATTGAAAGGTGATGATTTGATGGTTTATGTGATTTTTAAAGAATGTTGAATAAAGGATGACTTGTGCCTCCCACTTACATGTAATGATAAAGTCACACCCAGACTATTGACTGTATGTTGTGAGCCTGTATTGTTTACAAGTATTGGCACCAGTTTATTTGTGTGACTGTTGATGTGGATCAGATGTCACAAGCTTTTTGAGTGTTCACCACAAGTTGATTTATGAGCATGTCTCATATTTCTTGCTCTTTGATTGAGTTTGTGAATCTTCCCAGCATTAAGGAGATGTTGCTTTGGGAACATTAGTGAATGATACAGAACTGATCACATGTAGCAGCAGATCAGAGCGAACCCTCAAAAATCTTAAGTACTCAGCATAGCTTATGTAATATTTAACAGTAGCATTGTTATATTTATGTTTACATTTTGTTGAGCATGACCTGATAACTTATATTTATTTCCACTATTACTCTGTACTTTAAATGCTGTGAAACTGTCGCTCGGTACGTTCTGTACTTTGGATTGAGTTTTTTTAACACATGAATGCTAAAGTTTAATCTCTTGGTTTTGGTAGATTCATTTCATCACTTTTCAATGATGAGATGAGCTGGCACCAAATGCAGTCTGTGAATTTATTCATTAATTCATGCATTTATTCATAATCGAATTTCCTCAACTTTCATTTTAAAATGTTACCATCTAATGACATTATTCAAAATGTGGTTACTTTTTATATCCTTGCTTAATTTGAATCTATTGATGCCTACTGTAGTCTCGGATATCTGTTTTTTGCTCTTTCAGCTCCTCCACAATAAGGCGTGCTGTATCATCAGACGCTCATCATCCTCTTCCTCATTGATTGTTGACACCAAACTCGTCTCTCCCTCTGCTGAGGGAGCACCTGCTGTTTGTACTTCTGCTGTCTGGCACATCAAAGCAGGTACATGCACTGTAAGACAATAACTACGTCCTTTTGTACTCAGAGGTAACTGGGACTTTCATCAGACTGGGGTCTCATGTTCATGCAGACCAAGCAGGGCATGACAGAAGATACTGTCCTTGGCCTTGTCTGCGACTAATATTAAAATGTTGTCTTTCAAGTAAGACAAAACTTTAAAGCCAGCAAGGATTTATTATCACCCAGCCTCTTTAAAAGGGTCCCTTTTTGTCACAACTGTGAGATGTAATGATGGAGGAATTACATATATCATTTGCAAGATATAAAGCTCTCAAGAATGATGACACCATGCAATGCATTGCAAAAGAGACATCAATGCATTAAAACTAATATGTAACATCAAAGGCGCAGTAATGTGTTGTAGTGCTGAGAGAGCCACCTGTATAAAAATAATGGTGCCTAATCAGGGTAATCTTTTTTAGCAAGAGTTAGCTAGGGAGTCTTTACATAATCACAAAACCTCATGCAGTACCGTAGTATCTTTTGTGTGCTCCTGATATTTTATTTATAGAGCCTATGTTAAAATTTACTTTTGTCTTTTGCATATTCATGTCTTATTTATTCACTTTGTACCACAAAATGACCAACATGCTCATTACTAGTGGCAAAAGTCCTGTCTTTTCTAGATAGTTGGAATGGCTGCTAAACCTCATCCACCTCTGATGAAGAAACACAGTCAGACTGATCTTGTGAGCCGCCTCAAGACGCGCAAGATCCTGGGGGTTGGTGGAGAGGACGATGATGGAGAGGTGCACAGATCAAAGGTCAGTTTTTATGTTGTGCTTTATTGTAAATTAAAAGTTCTTTCTGACTTGCATAATAATTTATACACATTAGCCAGTATGTTAACATTTCGCATGCAGTTCATGCACTGTTGTCATTTTGAGTAAACACTTTCCCCGCCAGAGGAAACCAAAGTTTAATGCATTCCAGAAAAATGTCTTCATTAAATATATAAACATAAAATATATCAAATATAAAACCAGCCCCTTTGCTTTCAAACTAAAAAGTTTCTTCCTATCTTCATTGTTCTTATTTTATCACCTCTCAAATATGGGTAGGTTTCTTCAAAAATAAAATGTTTAGAGTTAGAGATGTTAGAGATCATCAGATTAAGAGTGACGATCAAATACACAGTGCTTTTACTATTTTTGGATCAGTGTATGCTTCAGCGTTTTATAAGTTGTGTAAGAGCGGCACCTAGTGGATAATAGCTGAAATATGGATTGCCATAAAAACTTGTTATTGGCAGGGAAGCATTTTCTCTTATTTGACGAGAAAACTCATCAATGGTGGGAAAACAATTCCTTACACACAAATGGCACTTTTCCAATGCATAGTACCTCACGGTTTAGTTTAGTTTGGGTTGGGTCAGCTCACCTCATTTTGCGTTTTCTTTCGCGTTTATCACTATACCTCTGTCTCACATGACAGTTTCTGTACAAACACTCTTGGCGTCAGTTGACGGCGCTCCGCTGAGCCTCATTGAAGTTGCATATAATGCTGATGTGCTCGTCGCGAATTTTCCGCCACAAACTGCAAGTCTGGAAAAAACTGTTTTGGTGTTCCTGATTCTCAACCTGTGGATGTTTTTCATCGCTAAAAGGGAGTTTGGGAACTTATAGCAGAGCACAGATGACAACATGTTTGCTCGAGCGCAAGCTAGCACTAAGGTAAAGCTAATCTTTTACATTATAGCGATGACGCTGGTAGTGACGATTCTCTCAGACCAGTCAGTGATCTACAGTGTTTTTGCGTCACGTTTGGTATCAGTTCGGGTCGCTTGGAACCCCAACCGAGGATGTACGAAAAAAGTATCGGGTACTACGTACTGCACCCAGTGGAAACGCTATCAAAAATTAAGCTGACCCGACCCAAACTAAACCAAACCGTGGGGTACTATGCAATGGAAAAGCACCAAAATATCATCAAAACCTAAAAAACAGTTTTGTGAGCTCTAACAATTAATGTGCACATAGAGAGATTAAATAATTTTTTTAGTCAGTTTATACTTACTTTTTATGCTACATTTTACTGCAGCTTTCTGAAACAGCTGACAGAACATTTTTTGTGCGGTTGCACCTGTATGACATTTTTTGCAACACTGTTTTAGAAGGTTTACTTGCTATATAAAGAGCTCAGATGCAAAACCTACTTGGTGCGTCTGACATGTTTTCTTGTAAATTAGCATTTTCATCAGATTTTGCCAACAAACCAGCATTTCTGAAAGGCCTGAGGCCAAAATTTGAATTGAAAGTATTTGATGAATGCATAATACATGTAGAAAGTATTTGGTTAATATCATCATGACAAATGTGATGTAGCGGCTCTTGCATCTGAGCTCCTCATATGTTTTCTGTCTTTTCTTTCCAATGCCTTAGAGGCTTTTTTGTCTCTCTTGTTTCTAATATTTACAGTGCATAAAATCAAATATGTGAATCATGTATTTGTGCTTATCTGAGGCTGCTTGTTCATGTTCAAGTGAATAAAAATTGCTGCTCTGGGTTGTTAGAAACAAAGAGAGAGTCTTGTGCAAGCAGAAATAAATGAGGAAAGCATTTAATGTCACTTTTCACTCTTCAGCTGCACACCCACAGGAAAGAAACTGTGTCTTGGTGAAACGGCTGTTGTTGTGTCCAATAGTTTTGAGTTTCCTGTGTAGTAACTGAAGGGGCTTGATTCGTGTTGGAGATGTTAGGGTTACACAGAGCTGTGTTAGAGGCCTTGACATAGACTTCCTCTTTTTTACAATCTAAAAAGTTGTCAGTATACAGTACTGTGCAAAAGTCTTAGGCCAACACAACCAGACTTGTTGTTTTAGAAGTTTTAGTGTCCATCCATATTTATTTTTCAATCTATTTTATTAAGATACAAACAGAAATTTGTATTGTCAGGACTAAATGTCTTCTTTAGGCATCGTCTGTGTTTAGTGTGACCTCTCTTGGGACTGAACACATTGTGAGCGTTTTTGAGCAGAATGAAGTAAAAAGACTAATTTCTTTAAAATCAGAAATTAGGATTTAATTTCATTTAGGTTTAAGAGATCCTGCAGTTTCCTGCTATTGCTCAAGTTGAAGGGGAGTTTACCCTAAAAACTTGACATGTAAATTTACATTTTTATACAGTTTTAATACTATATACACATTTCCTGTATTTTCTAGATGTATTATATTAAATAGACAGTTATATATGATCACTATAACATTGCAAAAACAACAAATCTAATTCTGGCATGGTGGCCTAAGACTTTTGCACAGTACTGTATATAGTGTTTATATATCAATCACTATAGTCATTCATTCAACAGTTTTTTTTTTCTGTCAAATGACACTGAATAAGCACAGTGAATTGGCTCACTGATAAAGCTTCATGATTTATAAGAGCAATTTATGCACATTTCTTTATAAAAAGAAACCTACAAGGTTTCTGGTGCTAAGTGTTTCACAAAAAAATGAACAGCATACAAGTTTTGACCTCATATGCAAGCCTGAATACAAAAACAATGAAGTACATGAATATTCAGTTTCATGGGTTTCTTTAGCAACTCAGACAGGATGAGTCACATTACCGTGACAGGTTAAGGGTTTTGTCCAATACTTTGCTTTTCCTGCTTTGCAAGCTTTATTCCTATTACGCATATGCCAGTGCTGGATATATGATGAAGGGATGTGTGGTCACGCAGGCCGGATCATTCTCTACAAAACAGCATTGTTTATTTCTTCCTGTTCTTGGCCTTCCTCTGCTTCTGTTCACTGGCCTGTGCCACACATTTCTGAATAATGATTCTTGCTAAATGTGTCTCATGCTTATGATTCAGGTCTGCTTCCTGTAGAAGGGTCTGTTCCTGTGAAAAACATGCATGCCAGAATGATTGCACAGATGCATGATTCAGTAATGTCACAGCAGCCAGAGGACAAACCCGCTTGTTCACACAGATGCAAATGTCAGATCACATGCATACAGTATTTTTACCGGCATAACTGTTATTTGTTAATATGAAATGCGATAGGACAAGTATAAAAAATTTAAATGCTGCATATTTTATTCATAAAACTATGGGCCTGTCACACGGGACGTGGCTGTCGTGAGTATCTAGTAGTTCATCTTCAATAGGAGACATGCGGAAAGCGACAAAACGCTGTGGTTTCACAGGCGGCGCGGAGGTGGTCACACGTGGTGCTTGCGCATTTAAAATCCAGCTGCTTTCATGGGCACAGTGCCGCTGAACAAAAATATTATAATATATCTCTTTGTGAGTGGCAGGGTCAGCCGTGTAGGCTTTAACCAATCATTAAACAGATAATTAACCAATCATAGGACATTTTACTGAGCTCATAGTGGAGTGATTGATTTGAATGGCATTTATTTCCCAGAGCTATATGACACATCAAAAATTGCATACAGCGATATAAATAAGAAATCTGAGTGTGGTACTTAAAAGATGATGGTGCTTTAGGCAAAGCATTAAAATAACATTATTGGGCCAAAAGAAAAAATGTTGTTAAATTTTTAAAGATGGTTGAAGCAAAAACGACACAAACACAGGATTTTCATAGTTTTTGGTAAATAAAAAATTGACATTGCTGACTGTAACCAAGGCTAGACTGTCAATTTTTTTATACTGTTATTTTTTTATATAAAAATTTTTAGTATACTGTATCTTCAACATCAGCTTTGAAATTTTGATTTCGAAAGGGTAAAGTTGTATCGGTTTAAAGAAACTTAAATTAAAACTTTTTTTGAACTATTCTTTTATCTTTAACCAATCTGAAACTTTTCTTGAAGTATTTGAGCTAAAGGAGCAAAATGATCATCATTTCAGATTTTATTTCTGATTTGAAATATGTTATAGAAACTATCTTGAAAACACTTTGAATCTAGTCTGTATTTTTTGCTTGTATGTCTGTTATCTACATTAGTGAACATGACTCAAGGGGACTTGGTTGTAATTTGCATCCGCAGTTATTTGGCAGTGGTATAAAGAGATGGAGGAAGAGATGAAAAGGTGGGGTCATTACCCTGTTGATCTTTCCATTTTATTTCATCATTTCAATGTTAGATATTCTCAAAAGCACAGTTTTTGTTTACATATCTTTTTCTTTACATCAAGCTGGGCTTTGGTAATAGCTCTTATAAATTTTCTTTCTCTGCTCTGCCTGACTTTTATCACCCGAGTTCAGGCTCTGACCTGCAGTTTTCTTTTATTAATTTCATTCAGTTGCAAAAGTAGTCAGTAAATTAAAGTATCATCATACATGCGTTCACTGTAAAGGGCCGTTCACATTTTAACAATAACCATAACGTTAACTATAAAGATAATTATATTAGCATCCACACCACTAGAAGATAATGATAACTTTGTTTATTCGCTTGCGTCCCGCAGTACTTGCTCAAATCATTTACCTTTAATCAAATACGCAAGCACTTTAAATTCGAATAGATTTGATTGACTGTTAATGGTTTATTGTTCATCACTTAAAAAAAATGTGATCCCAACGATATTGTTCCTTGTATCTTTATTGTTATAGTAGTTGTGGTGTTAACTCCATTATTCTCTTTAATATAAAAAAAAAAAACTATAGATAATGTTATTCATAATGTGAACAACCCTTAACTCCATGGGATCTTTTGTAAAATAGGGATTTTCTACATGCAGCTTGCAAATAGTTTTAAATTAACCTTACAAATTTTTATCAACCTATAGCATTGACCCATTTCATAGGCAATTTTAAATTATGCATTTTAATAAAATAATAAATTGCATGCATACTATACTGTCTGAATTCTTTTTGGGGTCCGAAATGGTTCCGAATAGTAATAGAATGCATGCTTAACATAGCTTTGATTGATGTTCCATGTTTTCCAAGCATGATTGAAGTGATGAAAAGGGCTGTAACGATTAATCGTGCAAATGCGCGTTTTCTCAATGAATGAATTTAATGAATTACGCTGAAATCCCGGCACATCCAAAAGCCAGGGGGCGCTCTTGTGCAGAAACTCCCTTTGTGCCACAGAAGAAGCAGCATTACAAACGTTATTCCAGGAAACGTCTGAAGGAATATTTATATCGCTGTTCTTCAAATTGTTTCAGGTATTCTCATAAATAATAAAGAATATTTTTAATGATTTTGTTTGACAAGTGTTGCTTTTTTAAATGCACATTATAAACTTCCTACTGACCAAATGGCGTAGTATACGCACAAGCTGTGTATGAAACACAGAATCGCAGCCGTTTCGATTCAGAATCGATTTCAGACAGGCATTTTTAATGGGACACTCGATTAATCGTTACAGCCCTAGTGATGAAGTGTGTTTTTAGCGGCATCTAGCAGTGAGAATGCAACTGACCTAAACTTCGAAATGCAATAAAAAGCTATGTTTGCTACCTTAGGACAACTATGTTGTCATCTGAGACAATGTACTGTAGCAGAGTCGTATAATAAGAGAGTTACGACACTCACATAGACGTCCGTTGTAAGAATGGAATGTGGAAGTAACAACGTGTCATGGAGTGACGAATAGTTACAAACGCAGCACTTAAGCCCATTCATTTCAATGGCACCTGCTGGTAAATCGATGAAATTACCGTTTCTCTTTACATTTTCAGACATTTTATGAATATAGTCAACAGTGATATTTTATGAACTCTGCTGTAGGTAATGATTTTCGTTAATAATAACTAGTAAAATTTTTATATTTTAATGAGTTGTGTATAATTTGTGAATAATATAGATTTAATGGTTTAATATTTTATTACTGGTGGCCATCTACTTTATACTTATCTTTTTTTTATATATTACGAGTAACACTAGGGGGCAACAGCGACAAGCTAAATGCCTTATAAGAAAGTCACACTGCTTCACAATGCTGCTATGTGTTTCATTGTGTTTGGTAAGTAATACGAGTGATGTATCCTCGAAAATCATGTATAATTATATTAACATTTAATGTGTACTATAAATACAATTAAATATGAATTTAGTGTGTTTCTGTTATGCTTCACTGTTACAAATAACCGCGTTGGCGACCTTTTTTTGTGATTTTAATATAGTACAAGTGTAGGAATTATGTTTTTAGCAGTTTGATATCCATTTATATAGCCATATTTTTGCTACAAAAATAAAAGATAAACTGTGTTGCTGTAGTTGGTATAGACGGTTTCATCTGATGCACGTGATACACATCTGGATCCGAACCTTACTTCCGGTTTCGTTTTGACTAGTTGCTAAACTGATCTCTTGAACAAATGCCTCGTCGAAAATAACACATGTTTTGGTTTCCTAGGTAATCTATGTGTTGTTTTTTTGCTTGTTATATAAATAAACTACGTTTAAAGTACTTTGTTGTTATGTATTATTAGCGGAGTTTACTGGAAGTTACGTGCGGACCGCGACAGCCGCTTGTTTATGATATTATTGCTGAAACCGTCTATAGATAACCACAGTTATCTTTGGGTCACGATTAACTGAATTTCCATCACTACCTAGTAAAAAAAACGTTATAAACATAGTAAGTATAGTGATCAATTCACATTACAAGCTAATATTTACCTAAAATAGCTGAAAACCTATGCAAACAGATTGACAGCCCTGCTTGGTTTGGAACTGTAGAACGTTACATGAATCACGTGACCGCGCGGCGGCGAGATCAAAGCGTTTCGTAACTCTCTTATTATACGACTCTGTTCTGTAGGTACAAAATGCGCTCTTTAGCACAAAATAGCAACTTCCATGTGAGGAGACCCGTGGTGTATGTAGATAAAAATGGCTCATTCTAAGGTAATAAAACATTACATAGCCATACACAAACAATAACATTTCTGATAAAAATATATTGGTATATTTCATATCTCAGAATCTAAAATGACAGATGCCCAGTTAACATTACAATTAGATCAAGTAAAAACAAGTTGAAAAAGTAAGGGATAATGAATTGGTTATCACAGAAAAAAGCCCCAACAGTTTCTTCAGAACAAATGTCACGGACACATTGGATTAATCATTTGTAAATTTATTTTCGGATATGTTATAAATAGACAATGACATTTAATTTTTGTGTAATATTAAACTGTACCTGTTAAAATTATATTTTAGATTTGAGCAGTAGTAGAATGTCACGACTGGCCAATCAGAATCTAGCATTTTAGAGAACGGTGCACAGTTCATTATGTAAGGTCTTTATACACCACTGATAATATAGTTATATATATTATATTGCATCTCTGTTAAGAGATCTTTCTAAAAAGTTACACATTGCACCTTTAATAGAGAAATTATTAATTGAGAAATGATGCAGTATCTTTAATATTTCTTCTTCATGTAGGTCCATAATCTTTATCAAAAATGTTCAAAATCCTAAAACTCTCAGGGTGTCTGCCTCATTGGGCAGCACTGTCACCTCACGGAGAGAAGCGTAAGCTTTATTGTGTGTCATTGTGTAGCCATCTTGCTATTTTTGACAGTCTTTTTGTCTCCCTCAGAAATGCTATTTTCTCCACATTCATCACTCTTCGCTCTCTCAACCATAAAATTATTCTTTGTGTGTGTCTTCCCACCGTGACATCTTTGTATTTTGTGTCATTTCCTTAACGCAAAACAGTCTCTCAGGGTTTGGCATCGGGGTTTTGTTGTTCATAATTTTCTGTATGCTTGGTGACAGCTCAAGGCAGCAGCACTGTATCAGGCATTACAACCAAAGAATAACCCTATTATTTCTGTTTACTATAAAAGCTCTTTATTGGTCATGGTGGAAGTAAGGATCTGTGTGTACTGTATATTGTGTTGTGGGTTTGGTTTTAAAGCATTTCTGTATCCTGACAGTCCCTAAATTAAATATTTGACTCATTAGCATGTCAGTACGTGCTGTATCCACTGTGCCACGATCTACAGGGACCCTCATAGTGTGTCCTCTCTGTAACCCTCCAAACAAATTTCCCAGCTCTCTGCTTCCATTGTGTCGCTCTCTGTCATTTTTCTGTTTTATCACCCCACTGAGCGCTCACGTTTGCATCCTGCGGTCTTAAAGAGAAAGCTGCATAATGTAGATGAATTCACTACTCGCCTGGTACAGTACACTACTGCCTTAATATTGAGCTAGTCCATCACAATAAGTAGTATTTTGCCGTTAAGTGAGCAGCCACTAAAATAAACGACCCATAATCCTGCCCATATCCATTTACGCATTTGGTAGATGCTTTTATCCAAAGCAACTTTGCAGTGTATACATGTAGTTTTAATCGGTATGTGGATTCGAACCCATGACCTTTTGTGCTGCTAATACGATGCTCTACCACTAAGCTATATGGTAGCACTTGCTATCCATCACTGCTTGAAGAGCTTCATGATGTCATCAATCAATGTGACTTAAATGAAAAAGCTCTTCCTCGCACAGGTTTGCAGAAGAGCGATCGATTGTGCGATTTCACCCTTCCTTAAGTGCTGATCTACTAACTTTAATCCCAGCATGCCTGGGAACGTTCAGGACACATGCAGACAACATTTAATGTGTAATCTTTAAAATTATTGTTTTGTGAAAATTTATTTAAATGGTTTCAAGCCGCCATATGGGAATCTGTGATAAGCTGCTAATGATAGAACGTTCTCACCTTCTAAATAAAGTGCTTCAACAATAAAGGTTTCTGCCAACACTTTGATTTCCTTGTAGTGCAGGCGCTTTTGTGTTTTCAGCTACAGTATGAAGAGCGAGTAGTTGCTACATTGAATGACAGCCATAAACCTGAATATTTTTGAATCTGTGGAAGTCATCAGAGACTGGGTGCCTGCGCTTGTTAATTTGCGATCAAATTGGATTTCATGCTAAATATAGTGTGTTATTAATCCACCAATCTATCTGTGGCCCCTGGATGTCAGCACTGATGGCAGGTTTCATCACTTTAATTAAAGATGTCTTTATGATTCATGCTACACAACTGTGGATAACACACCATGCACTGTTAATTCACCATGCTTTTAGACTGATGCTGTTGTGTATGATCAGAAATTAATGCAGAATGAGGAACAACAAAAGTCTTATAATGTGAGAGAAATGAATCAAGTGAACATTTTTTATTTTGTTGTATTTATCCCTCTATTTCTCTCTTTAACCTTTTCTGTTCACTTGACCTCTTTACTGCTCTCAGATCAGTCAGATGCTGGGGAATGAGATAAAGTTTGCAGTTCGGGAGCCTGTTGGACTGAGGTAATAGCAAATAATAGTGCCGTTTCATATGTTTTCTGCACTGTAGTGCTCAGGGAGTTTTCTTTAGCACACTTCATTTATTTCAGTAGATTGTGCCTTGAGTCACCAAGACAAAAACAATAGTCCTTTAATTAAAGCCATAGTTTATCCCATTGAGCTCGATAATACATACTAGTATATTTTCAGCCTCTGATGTTGTATCCCTCTTCTGAAAGTCAAGTTTAAGCTTTGTTTGTTTGTACACCAAAGCAAACAAACTAATGCAGGGAAAATCTCTTGGCATGCATGCCTAGTAGTTTATGTACATTCGTTGCATGTTGTAAACTGTACTGTGTTCAAATTATGGTATGTATTTTACACTATTCAGCTGTAGGACAGTACAGTATGTGTATGTTTTTTTTTTGTTGAAGTTTTAGAATAGATAATGTACAGTCAAAGTAAGCGGTCTGTGTTATTCACTGTGATGTTTTTTTTTTCTTGTAAAGGTTGTGGATTTTGTTTTCTGCTGTGGTTTTCACAGTCATGGCACTCATGGTGAGTTCTGTATCTTATGTATTTTTAAATATTTTTTTCCTAATTGAAGCTTTAAATTTGCAGGTTTTGTGTTGATTTTCCTAAAATGTAAATGTCCACTGCAGGTTGCCAGGTTTGCGTAATACATCCAGCCCAATGACCATTTGAAACCAGCCCACATCGTTATCCCAAAAATAGCCAAATGACCTAAGGCCAAATGCCAAAACTCAAAATATATATGAAGAGTTTCGTTGCAAAACGAAATGACTGCGTTTTTTTTATTTTTTCAGAAATCTAGTTTTTTGGTTGTGAATTCCAATTAATATCAATTCAACTGCAGTTGGTTTGTTTGATTTAAACCTTCATAACTTAAAGAATATAGCTAAGTAGCACCATAAAACAAAATAATAACATGATAACAGAATAATAAACATGTTTTGACAAAAATGTTAAAAACGGAGTTATCTTGTTTTGCATTGAAACTCTTCATATTTTACATTCACTTTTATGCATCACACTAGTATGTTTCTTAAAAAGCACTGTATGTAAGGAATTATAAAAAAGCATCTTCTGTATTTAATTGCTTAAAACAATGTTATTTTGTGTGTTTGGTATAATACAATGTGTTTGCTTGGTTTAAGGTAAAACAACACATTATTTTCCACATACCGTACATTTTTGCAGCTCCAGATTTCCCTCGCTTCCTAAAATGATTGGCCAGCTAATCTGTACGTTGTGATTGGCCTGAATACCTCTGACGTCAGCCGGAAATGTGACGCTCCTTACCATGTTTGAAAGATTCGCTCACAATGCAATGCTGACAGGATTTAACTTACAGGCTGTGAGTCCAAGCAGGAGGAATTATGATAATGTCGGTCTTTACTACATCACTAATCCCAGGAAGTAAACTGTTGCCTACAATCCGTGTGTTTGTTGTAGTCCAAGAGAAGAGATATACGCTAGAGTCAATAACTTTTAACGTTTTTGCATATCCTTAACATTTACTAATACACATTAAAGGAAATGTAAAATCGTGAATCGGATCATTGGTGCTCTTTAAGATGGACAGCAGATTAACCCTTTCACCTTCCACTCACAAGAGCCCCATTCCACAGAAAAACCGCAAACTTGGCAACCCTAGTTCCACTGACTGTTATTATTGGCTGACATCTTTGCATCAGAAATAAGTGTCTGTGTCCCCATTTGTAATGTAAAGATGCTTTAATAACTGTATGGTAAATAATGGCAATTGAATATAGCCGTTTTAGTCGAAGTCTGATCCTGAATCACATAAGAATGATCACTTATTCATTTTAACACATATTTATAAACGAAACAAAGTTAGCATGATTAAACATAGCTAAAATATACTCACAAGCAACAGTGTGACTGAGTTTATAAATTGAAAGCCAACAGTGAAAAAACTCCAGAGTACAATAAACCATGAATGTGATGGGTGTTCAGCAGTGTTATAAATCGATCTTAAATTTTTTATATGTCAGTAAATAAAGTTTGATTCCTCATGTGTTCTCTTGAATGCTTGTTTATTTTTATTAGCGATATCATAACTAAATTATTAACCATTAACTATGATGTGTTTTCTGTGTGTTTTAAAGGCATTAATCTTTCCTAACCAGCTGTATGAGGTCGTATTCGATCAAGAGCAAACAGACACCAGTGTTTCTATACGTCTGTACGGAGGAGCCATTCTCAGTAAGTTCATAATCAAAAATAATTGTGTTTTATTCCAGTATGTCTTTAATTTTAACAGCGTGGCAACAGTTAATGATCTCTCACATACCAAGTTAACCGTTCTTATGTGGGCAGCACATCTACTGTATTGTTGGATTGTAAAACACACCCCGAGTGGTTTTATATCCTTCCACACAACAAAGTCTCATTCGGATGTGCTTTTTTGCGTTTGTCAAGCAGCTACAGTAAATGGTCAGTCAGCCATTGTGTTGTGTAAAGGAAATATCCCTGAGGGACTGTACACTCTCCACTGCTCATTTAATTGCACATTAAATGTGACTCCCACTGGCCTGCTGCAGTTAACAGCAGACAATGAATTTACACAAATGAGCCGGACAATTATTTAGCTTTTTAAATGCCTGATAAAATTTAGGTCAACTGGCATTCAAAACTTGATTAAAATATGGGACATATAACTATAATTGCTTATTTAATACCCATTGTCTGTCAGCATACAGGTGTTGGGTACTTAATTTAGGTGAGTTACTGTATCTGGCCCTCAGTGAAATTGACCCTGAAGTATTCTGTTTCTGCTAGTTATTTTCTCACAGATAATTGGACAGATATTTATTGACTGTTTCGGGACCTTACAATACATTACTGTAAATTTGAAAATATATGTAAATGCACTAAGGGGGTCACACACTGGGTGACAAGCGTAGCACCGCATTGCTCCACATATTTAAAAATCCCAAAAAATTTTGTGGTTCACAATTCTAGTCCTCAGGCCCCTTCTCCCAGAACATTTTAGATGTCTCCATTATATAAAACACCTGATTTCACCCAGGCCATTTCTCAATCGGAAGGCTCCAGCCTCCGGAGGTTGCATTTGTATTCTGCATACGTCTTAAAGACACAAATTTAATGTTGTATAGTGTATAATGTATAATGTTGACTATTATTTTTAGTTAATTGTACATTGTAATATGCTTATGAATTGTGAATGTAATGCTCATTTAACTTAAATAAACCCGGCTTGATGACTGTGCGACCTCCGGAGGATACAGGTTTTCGATTGAGAAATTGATACTTTCTGGAAGGAGCATGATGATTCAAATTACGTCTTTCATATAAGATGACATCTAAAACATTCTTGAAGGGGGGGCACAAGGACCGGAGTTGGGACGTCTGTAGGTTTTACGCTTGTTTTTTAAACAGATTTTGCAAACACATAGAACAAAACTCTCAGTATATTTTAGCATAGTGTCATCTCACTGTTTGAAGTGTTTGCTTGGGAAAAGGTCACATGGTAATTCATAATTATGAGACAGCTCCTTCTCATAGGATAAGGTCAAGCATTCTTATGAATAATCATGAGACACTGCTGTTGTAGACGAGTCTTGCCATGTGCAAGTACATCCCATCTTGTAATGCTAATTTCATCCTTATAGGTTGTGTGTGTGTGTGTGTGTGTGTGTGTGTGTGTGTGTGTGTGTGTGTGTATCTCCTTATTTAAAAGTTACATTGCTTTCTTCTAACAAACTCTTATTTTTTCTTATTTGCTCTGTTTTGGCAGGTCTGTCTCTGATCATGTGGAACGGCTTGTATACTGTTGAGAAGGTTATCATTCAGTGGACATTACTTAGCGAGGCCTGCTACTTTGCCATCCAGTTTTTAGGTTTGTATTAAAGAGATGTAAATCTGCATGTTTTATGCATACTAAGGGCCGGTTTCCCAGACAGGGATTATACTAGTCCTAGACTTAAATAAATGTAAGAGCTGTCCAAACTGAAAACAACTTGCACTGATATATCTTAAAGGCACGCCATAAAACTTTTTGGCCACTAGGGGGTGCTATACGTGTATTTTTCTCGTCTAGCGCCCCTAGAGACCACAAGCGCCGCAGCAATGTCGCAAAGGAAGAGAAGACAACTATTTAGGTCACAAAGTTTGCCTTTCAGCATGTCATGTGTCATGTAATATAATTTCATGGGTTTCATTTTTTTCTGGTACAAGCCAGTTGTAACGGTGGTCGCTTGGTTAAAGTTTATATTAAAAAAACTCTTACGTCCGAATTTGAGGAAGTGGAGAAGTGACGTATGCCGTAAAGCAGATTTTTGTAGTTTTTTGTTTTGTGCTCGGGTTACTACCCAAAACCCCAAGTTTAAAACTACAAGTAAAAACTATACAGACCCCGTCAGGCTATGGTGGACATGTCATTCAACCTATTTTAAGTCGATGTACCATCACAAGGGTCTTGAAAATATATTATGAAGGTTGAAAAACTACAAAGTGTCACTTTAAAATACATCAGTGCCTTTTGTTTTGCCTTAAAATGCACACCAGTAATATTTTTAGTAAGGCATATTTTTTAAAACTAGTTATATTTCCTAATTAAACCAGGACTAGGCCTTAGTTTAAGATAATCCCTGTATGGGAAACCACCCCTAAATCTTCATTGCTCTGAATGGTGTGTGTGCTCATGGCAATACTGCCCTCCAGTGGTTGTGACCAGGCAGTGTTAAATTTACTGTTACATAATGACTTTTTTCCTGATGCCAAATGATAATCTTAATATGTCAAGCTAAAAAATAAATAAAAAGACAAAATACCGTTCACTGAAATTTAATTCACCTAAATTGAATTAATTAAATATATTTTATTTTCATGTGATAAACCATTTTTAGTTTTCAAAAAGATGACACTATATTCTGATTTATTGTTATATTTTCTGGTATATGTATCTGTATTACTACAAATATGCAATTACCCATATCAATACCAGTGGACAAACCATTTTGACCCAACAATGGGGTAAAACAACCCAGCATAGGTTAAATTACAACCTAGCAGGTTGTGTTCGTCCCTTTTTGACTCAACGGTGTTAAAAATAAAACAGCTTTTTCAAGGGTGTACTCTAATTATTTACTGTAATATGATACATTTTCAAAATATTTGTAGCATAAAATATTTGTCTTATATATGCATGTGTACACTTCTCTATGTTACAGTCACCACCATCACTCTGGTGGAACTCGGCTCCCTGCCAAATGCTGCTATCCTCCTCCTCCTCAGTCGCATATTCTTCCTCATTATCACGCTGTCCTATTATTATCATCTGGGACGCCGGCAGAAGAAAATCTGAGAGTCTCGCACACACCAGTACGAGACTCCTGGTGCTTAGGGAATTTAGTGATGGACGGCTGGGCTGGAGTTTTCATCAGAAGCTTTGAACAGTGACACAGTTAAAACGACATCAACCTGTTGACCTGGCGTTGAGCCTTACGACAAGGACAATGCCAAAACCCCATTTTTTTTTATGCTCAAGTGAATTTCATTTTTCTGCATTGTGCAGTCGCAGTGTACTGTAGGTCTTTTCATTCAGCGTTTGTTGTATAAAGTATTGCACACTGTAGCCGAGCTTGGAACGTTGGCGTAATTGTCTGTAGTTATGGTATCAATAAAACTTTTTTGTAGTAATGCCAATGACGACTAGCTCCTAGACATGTGACGTGTGTGGCTAGTAAACACTAGAATGTGTTTTTTAACTGCAGGTTTTTGAAAAACGAAATCATTCAGTATTTAAGTAGTTAATACATTGCCTCCTGCCTTTACTACAGTATACTAGGATCATGAAACAGTTGTGGGCAAATCTGTATTACTGTAGATTGCTTTAACACTGAAACGAAAAACAATACCTGCTGTATAGCTACAGTCTCGCTGCTTTCCCGAATGGCAGTGGTTACATCTCAAATATGTATACTTTATTGATGACAGACACAAGGGTTAGTTTGCACAGTTAGATGCCCTCCAGGTTCACTATTTTGGAAACTTGTCAAACAGTTAACATTTTAGGTAAATACTTTATTAAGTTTATAACTCCACAACTCCTTTCTCTTTAAGTAACGCCACAAAACATGGTTGTGTAGCACAAAAGCATGTCACCTTCATTTTAACAAGTAATGTAGCAGTATTTCCCCTCACAGTTCCCTAATATTGCCTTAATATTTTAAACCGCACACATTTTCCATGTCAGCACACTGCCAGTTGTTTGTACTTTGTCTGGACAAATCAACAGAACTGTATGTATTTTATGCTGAGCAACAGTTTTCCAGTTGCTTATTTATTGGCCTGTCCCACGTCTTGGCATAAAGTAAAATTTGTTTTGTTTTTAAACTTAGGTTTGTGGTATGACTTGCACATTTATTGTCCAAGGTGTGTAGTCAACAAAACATTTGTGCTCCAGAATAATGAAATTATCTCATGTTACTAGAGTTGTGTATGGTCTAATGATGGGCACAAAATGAAAGTGTACAGTGTATATAAATGTCTGCTGTTTTGTGTTATGGTATGCTTTTTAAAAGTTTCCATACTCGTTGATTACCCCCCACACAAAAATAATGGGATTTGAAATAACATTACGTTTTTCTAGCTTTATTCTCACTGCAAACATGCTCATACTGTATCATAACATGGTAAATGAAAGCAATACATTTAGGAAGAACACAGAAAATGTCTATTTTTAAAGGCTACCATGATACTTGTGGGTTATTCGTTGTTGGAAGGTCTTGTGAAGTGTTTTGTTGTTGAGAACTCTGCAATGAATGGTTTAAAAATAGGTAATGGAAAGTTTAAAGGATCGACCTTCTTGAGGCTTAGGACAGTTTAGTGAACCACTGTTTTTCTGTTTTTACATGTAAACACATTCATTCTTTGCTTGTACTAATTTCATCACAAACAACCATCCTTATTTTCAGATCTTTCCCATCTATAAATAGGAAATGTTATATCAGAATGTATCCGAAGTAGTTAAAAAATAAATTTTGGTTGTATGGTTGTGGTTTTCAGAACCTCTTATTAAAAAGTAAACTCTACATGCCCAGCTAATGAACTTGATTGCAAATGCCAAACATGACTCATGGAGTATTCACATCTCCTCCTGAGAATTCTTGCCATCATGCCATGCAGTTAGAAATAACAATCCAGTTAGATAATGTCTTCAGCTGTCTGCAGATGATACACAGTATAAAAAGTTACTGAAGGGATGTTATTGTACTTTTTAAATGTCTTTGTAAATATTTTATGGAGATATGTTATTGTTATGGACCTGCGTTGTTCTCTTTTTGGAATAAAGATGATGTACAAGATTTATCGCAACTGGTTATTCAGGGTTTTTTTTATTGTTGATGGATCATTATGGGTCAGATGGTTAGAAAATTTGTTTTAGCTTTTTGTATAGAAACTTAACAATGTTCAGAACCTTGCTAAAGGAAAAGGTTATGTGTGGTTACTAGCAATGCTGTAACATAAAAGGTATTCTAGACATTATTTTAGTAGTTTTTCCTGAAATTTGACCCCTTGAGCACCTGCATTACATCTAACGGTGCATGGGCTGTTCAATTCTTAACCCTTGGTCATTCCAGATACTAGATTAAAATTCCTGTGTTATCTTTTCACACTATTCAATCTTTAAAAAAGGGTTATAAATAACAATAATTAATAATAAATGATTGACAATTGACAATCATTAATACTAGTTCATAATTAATCATTATTATTAGTTCATAATTAATCATTATTATTACATATTAAATCATATATTTTAATTAGTATTTCCCAGAGTTAATAATAAAATTGGGTTTTCAGGTTATCACAGTGTAAATTTATTAACCCTGTATTAACGTTCTAATTTGCATATTAATGAAATCCTTATCACCCATTGGGCAAATAACATTTATATACATATTAATGAGGTCAGTAACGTGCGTCGGCACGCTAAACGTTTCATTTTGTTGATGTGGAAAGTAGGGTTTCATAAGATAAATGCGGTGCTGAACCCATTTATAAAATCACAAGGGCAAAATATTGCTTTATCCGGTTTAACAAGCGAGGTCTAAAATAAAACACCCAAGTGTAAGTTACTAACTGTTGTGTCATTTCAAATGTAGTTATATTTTGCCTGAAACTAAATTGTATACATTTATTAAACAACAAAATGTAAAAATATTTGTATTGTCTTCGTATTCCCAAAGCACGTTTTGGATGTTATTTCTCGGAAAAAAACAAAACTTACTAGTTGTATTTTCGACTGTTGGCCTGAGGAGGGCACCACTGTCAATTAATTACTTTGCATTACCGTTACTTATTATTTGCTTTGGAACAGCAATTGGGTCATATTAATTTTAACATTGGGTGATGAATGCTTCCACTGCTTAACAAAAGCCGTCTTCATGTTTGGGCAAAGTTGTTTAAACCTGTTGTTTGAGTCCTGTACATGCTGTTGTTGTCAACAGGCTCAGAGGTAACACACCTGGCAAATTGACTTAACCCTTTCTGTTATATTGCCTATAATTACTTTACTAAAGACAACTTTTAATTAACTCATTATTCGTATTTTTAATTGCTTCAGCTACTGTCACTTCAATAAAACAGTAAAATCTGTGGTCAAATATCAAAATTAGATCCTGGTCCTCTTAGGTGTTTAAGCCCCTATTAATTTTATTAGTTTACAGTAATAACAATAACAGATTATTAATTCACCTTGAAATCTGCCCAACATTGGGTTTTGACGTGAAAATCCAACGTTAATCCGACATCAGGATCCAACGTAGATTTAAATTCAAAATCCAAAGTGGATAAATGACAACATGAATGTTTTTTTCCAGTATACGTCTGTTGACGTTTATTATGAAATATTAGCTTACAATGGTTTTTGCAGATAAATCTTAATTCACATTGACATCTGATCAAAATTAGCTATTTACGTCAAGACCAACATGGCCTGACTTTAAAATCCAACATTGATCTGAATTCAAAATCTAACACAAGTGGATACAGCAAACTAACAGTATAAATGTTTTTCCAGTATAAATCTGTGGACATTTATTATGAAATATTAACTTACAACCTAAAGGTTGCTCTTGCATGTTTATTTGGAAAAACCGTGGTAACCATAACCCTCCGCTCAATTCAATAGGGCGGTGAAAGGGTTAACAGAGGGGTTTCCCATGCTTTCGACCGTGAGCTCACTGCTTTTTGTTCAGACTCTGACTGGTAGTCACATTGAACTAACGTTACTGACAGCTGTTCAACGGACATTCTTTGCGACTTTACACAAGAGAGGTAACTTTTTTCTTGTATTCAAGATTACAATACGGCAACAAGTTAGTGACTTTAAAGTTAGTTGACCGTTCTGACGTAGTGGAAAAATGACTAATTGAATATGTATTTATGGTCCTTTAATGGACTTTGTAACTTACCACAACTGCGTTTTCATCGTACATTAAACTAATTTTATGGTATTTTAGCTTTGCGGCATATATTTCGTTTTGTTCTTTGTATAAATGCTCGCTGATGTGGCACTGTATGCTTTTCATTGCGTTCTCGTGAATACTCGCACGAAACATTATTCACGCGCACTTCAAGTCATTTCCCGAAACCTCAGATGCTGTTTCGGTTTTAAGTTGGCTCTGATGGAGTTTAATGTTTAGATTAGCCTGGGTCACATATTTAAAGACAAAACAAGAAGGCTCCTGTGGTAAGCAAGCAACAGGATAATATAAACAAAAGCGTTTAGTACACTTTGGTCGCATGTTTATTATGGAACCAAGGTTCGTTGATTTTTCAGTTCCCCTACGTTCATAAAAACTGTAAATATCAGGGTAAAAATGTGATTTCTAGGCAATTATTCTGGAAATCAATAGGACAAAAGTTTAGGTTTATCAGTTGACAGCCATTCTTCACTCCCAACTAACTGTTACTTGTTTAGACCAAGAGAATATGTATGGACCCATCTGACAGGTATAATTCAACATAAGACCCAACAAATTATTGTATGAACTCAATGTAGTCCTACGGCAAACTGTTGGCATTGCTAGTACTATACTATTTTTATGTCATTATCCACAACAGCCATGTGACTTCGCGAATACCACCTTAGCACACTGTGACCCACGAGTTGGTCAAGATAATTTTATCTTTTCATTTTAGAGTAAAAGAATGTTGATTTGGCAGCGTGTCCTACTTTGGAAAAAAATCATGTTATGCTTTTGCAAATGATTCACTTTGTTTATTTTTCACTGATCTGATGCGAGTACTGTGGAAGTTTGCAATGAATGCACAGATGCGGAAATGGTTCCAAGATTTTGTTTGGGTTGAGTGGTGGGTGCTTCTTCAGGTCCCTAAAAGGTTAAGGGCTGGCAGACCTCCCAGGACGTGTCTCTGACTGGAGGGCCAGGATACAGATGTCCTCTCTCTCTTTCGCACTGATTTTTCTTGCTGGAAAACTCTACAAACCAGCTAATAATGGGATAACACTGTTTTTGAAAGCTATGTTGCCAAGACAGACATACAGCAGGAACTTAGTTTACGTTTGACTTTTCATGAGGGAAATTCAGGCTTGGTGGTTTTTTATGCCAGATTTTATGCCCAATTTCCATGTAGGAATAACACCTCTTGTTACAGACCAGTAAAGTAAAGTGAATTTGTATAATCTGAAGCTAACTAAGTATTAACATAGGGAAAGGCAGAGTACATGCATAGGGAGAGGACCTCAGGTCAGGCAAAAGTTGCTTGTGGTGTTTTCCCTGATAAAGTGATTCATCTTGTGACACTGTAAGATTAGAAGTGTTGTAATAGAAATTGCCAAAGTGGGCTTGAAAACTGTAAAAAGATACTTTTCCCCTAATACAGGCTTTTCCCCTGATGTCACATGTTGACAAATATAGCATAACGCTCGGGAGATTTGTCTGATGGTTGATAATTGCACCCCCTCCCCCAATGTTTGCAGTACTTGTGATGTGGTTGATGAAGACTTGGCTTGACCTTCTTCTTAGTGAAGGGGTGCAAGGGGTATACTCATGGGTAACTGGGGCGTGAGACTGTTTCCCCTTTAAGTAGAGCATTCATGGTGCCTCAATTATGGTTACCATAGGAATGGCCTTAGCTCCCTTTGAGTATAAAAGATGTCGGCTGGGGTAAATCATAAGGTTATGGCATCTTCTGTGAACCAGTGTGGGGAATTAGTACTAGCATGACTAGTAATTTGGGACTTTGGGATCAGTCTAAATTGCAAACAAACTCGAGAAGTTATACTTGGCATGGTCATGTTTGAACTTTTTTGTGGTTTACTCTTGGAACCCACCCAGGACAGTACAGTATATATTTAATGTATTTAACTTAATAGGTAGTTAATAAAGGCTGCTAGTCTATTTACTGCCACCTTATTTCCTTGAGGACAGCAATTAAAAATTTCCCTGCACCTCCCTTATATTATGATGCACGTGCTACAGACAGGAGGAGTAGGGGCTCCCACATACAGTAGTTGTTCAGTTCCGGCTTGTGTCGTGCACACATCCCAGTCCTCCCCTCTTTTCCTGTAATTTCCTGTCTCTCTCATTAAAAGCACCTCTTTTTACTGCCCAAGCGTCTAAACAACTGTAGATACCATATGAAGAGAGGCTTTAATAGTTGCACACTCACGCCTTTAAAAAGTTTGTCATTGCATGGCTTTTATCAAAGCTTATTTAACATCTGAGCAGTTTTACCAGTTTGGCATTTTAGTGAATGCCTTTCATGCTTACACCAGTGTCCTAGCAGAATAACCTTGTTTAATGTAGTGTAGAACTAGAACAGGGGTCTCCAATCTTTTTGTGAGCAAGGGCCAACACAATGGATAAAACAATCTGGAGGGCTACTTTTATGATATAGTCTACTCAAAAGTTTTGTTTATAGTCTACTCAAAACGTTTTTAAACCAAGCTAATATAAAATATGTAATAAATAAATATTAAAATTGATGCTATTAAGAGAATGTGCTTTGGCGGGCAACTCACAATCACTGATGCCCGCTGGCTCCATGTTGGATACCTTTGAACTAGAATATATAGTTTTCATCTAACCAGAGGTCCAAATAGCAATATTATCTAAATATACACATGTATGTGCAAGTGGCATTATGATGAAAATTATTTATAAAAAAATGATGCAAAAATATAAAAAATGTGAAAATCAAGAGACAGAAGATATAGTATAAACTGATAATGAAGACAAAAGGCATGATGAAATAATAAATGCATAATAGATTCATCTATAAATTAATGTTACTTGGTTTGATACTGTGGTATTTAATGCAGTGCCATTTAGATATTTTGTGTTTTATGTTGCCTTTACAGTGATGTCTTTTAGGGTCACTATATGCAGTTTGTACTGTGTGTATGCTCTGCATACTAGTTATTATGTTTTTCTCTGTTTGACACTGGGAAAAAAAACTTTGTTTGTTACCTATTTACTAAACTGAGCTGTTGAGTCATGTCAGTCAGCATGAAAAGTACTTCTCAAGGCATTTTATTCTCATGAATACAGAATGTTACTTGGAGGAACTTATTTTTTAGAGTAGACAGTGATTATGCTGGATTTCTTTCTTGTGATACTAGTCAGTGCAACATCAGCGGTGTAAAGCTTGCTTATACAGTAGCCTACATGTTCAGATGCTCTTTTTGTATTGTGCTGCTGATAGGACAGCTTTTGTCTATTGTATGTAGTAAGGCAACATGTCATCATTGTACTATGGGGGCTTCGGGCAGGAGGTGGTGTTCTGCAAAGGGGATGTTGGATTTCAAATCTGCGTAATCCCAGTCTTAGGCCATTCAGGAATACAGCTTTGTTGGCAAAATCCATCAAGAGTATGATAAAAATGATAGTTTAGTTTAGACGCACTTAGAGGGTTTTGCATCTGAGGTGTTTTAAATTTATATATATAGCAGTATATATATAGCAAAACTAATTATCTTTAAACCAAGTCCAAGTGTCTG